>NW_011888820.1:4770881-4791988 GCF_000151845.1 Pteropus vampyrus
TCACTTATATATGGAATCTAAGAACAAAAAAAGAATTTCAAATATATATGAAAATAGAATTGTATAATATACCTCATATTCCTGTCTTCTGTTCTGTCATTTTCAGTTACTGACTAAACTTGTTTTATTTACATTTTCATGTACTTCCTTCCCCTCTTATTTTAAAACAGATCCCAGATGCCATATTTATCTGTATAATTTTAGTATGTATATCTAAAACAAGAAACTCGTGCTTTATTCATTATAAGCACTATGTCTTTAAGCCACAGTAGGACTGCCGTAGGTGCTTCCTCCATATCTCTTTAGCATTACCCTCTAAGGTCAAAACATTTCACTTAAGCACCCAAGACATTGCCTGATGGGTTTTTTCCTCTTTCTTCTTCTTCTTTTTTTTTTTTTGTCTTTTGTTTTCTCACCACAGGATCACAATGGGCTTGTGTATAAACAAGTCAGAAAATTGGAGAGTTAATGTCCCTGATTCAGCAAATATTAGATAGGAAGTTAATGGATAAATACAACAGTCCCCATCCCTCATTTCAGAGCTCTGAGGTGGGATGGTACACTGTAGCCGGATTGAGCTCCAATAGTGCAATGAAAAGCTAATTGATCATGCATCTTCTATTGGATTTCTTCCTTTCTCTGTCTCACTTCCTCACTTTCCTACTGATCCCTAAATTACCTTCCCAAAAAACTAGTTGCCCCTGAATCTTTGTTTCAGAATCTTTTGGAAGGAGATTAAACCAAGCCAATTTCTCTAAAGAAATTAGTGATATTTCCTTTATGACATCAAATATCCAGCAAGTATTAACATTTCCAATTGTCTTATAAAAATATAAATGGCTTTACAGTTTTTTAAAAATCGAGACTCAAGGCCCTCCATGTATATTGCTTGGTATGTATTTTAAGTCTCTTTTAATCTATATGTATGGTTCTCTCCATAGCTTCTTGTATTTCTTGTAGTTTATTTTTTGATGAAACTGGTTTATTTGACCCATAGGGTTTCCCACAGCCTAGATTATACTGATTATATCCCCAAGGTGTAGTTAAACAAGATCCTCTGTCTAGGCTAATTGATCAGATTCAGGTTTGATTTTTTTTTTTTTTCCTGGCAAAGCTAACTCACGCTGATATTGTCTTCTACCAAGAGGCAAATACTGTCTAGTTCTCTCTTTTGTGCTATTAGCATTCATGAATAAATGCTTAGATCCATCTGTTTATTAGATATTGCAAAATATTGGTAATGTGATGCCATAGTCCCTTTTCATTAATTAGCTGAAATATTTCTGAAAAGAGAAATTGTCTTGTATTTCAACCCCCAGTTATACGGTTTATATAGTTATACAGTTTTTTTTTAACCACTTCACAAAATTAGTTTCCTAGTATCCTCCAATAGTGACAATTTTTTAAATGTCATTCTGAACTCATGAATTTTAACATATTTGCTGTGTTTCAATATACTGCAGTCGTTATCTTTATTGGTGGTTTATTGTCTCATCATTTTCCAATTGGAGATTCTTCAAGTTAGTGATTCATTCTGATACAATCCTAATAGTGTTTAACAGCTCCCTTGCCATCTGGTACAACAAGATGTTGCAGGTTCTTTTGGTATATTTTCTGCCTCAGACCTGGAATCAGCCATTTCCTAGGGAGCTCAGGTTTCTTTTGATTCTAATTGGCATTTGGAGAAAACGATCTCTCATTTAGGGTGCTAATTGCTACTGGTTCAGCCACTGATGTTATACTTTTTAGATGGACAAGTCTAGGTTATTTGTTTTGCTTAGTTTTAAGAAAAAATTATTATGAATTTATACTGATATTTCTAATTCAAATTCAGCTCTACAAGGTTTTTAATGAACCTCCATTTTATATTTGGATCTCCTTTTTTATACATGGACAATCTTAGTTTTCAAAACCCTAAGAATGATGGAATTAGAATATTATATATACTTTGACTTTTGCTTTATCCCATAGTACATACACAAAAGTCTCAGGTAAACAAATACTAATAATCTGTCAACAATATGAATGCTAAAAACTTTTTAAACATTCTTTTGCAGTTCCTTTTGACTTTAGGATGTATTCAGCTAGGGATAAACCATAAATAATTGTGTTAAAATGATAAGATAGGCTCATTTTTTTATATTTTAACTATAGGAAATTATTATTTTTATGTATTTAAATACATTTTATACATGTCTTAAAATTATTTAAAAATTATACATGGATTCAAAGTCAAGTTTTAAAAACAAAGTATATTTACATAAGTCTCACTTCTATCCCTGTTCTTTTTGTCCTGTTTTTTAAATGCTTTCATTTATCTTTGTTATTTTAGAGTCTTTTATAGTTCTCCTTGTATTAGGTTTTGCATGTCTTGATTTTGTGCCCCAATGTTTTCTTTTTTCTTTCTTTTCAAGCACTCATCCACATCGAATCTAAGTTCTCTTTTTTAAAAATTCTTTTTCTTTTTCTTTGTATTAAATTTATTGAGATGACATTGGTTAATGCAATTATATAGATTTCAAGTGTATAATTCAATAATACACTATATGTATATTGCATTGTGTGTTCACCACCCAAAATTAAATCTCCTTCTGTCACCATGTATTTGACCTGCTTTACCCTTATCTACCTCTCTCCTTCCCCCCTTTCCCTCTGGCAACCCCTAAACTGTTGTTTGTGTTCATGATTCTCAGTTTGTCTCTCTTGTTTATTTGTCGCTTTCAGTTATATATCCTGCATAAGAGTAAAACATGGAAACAACCAAAGTGTCCTTTAATAGATAATTGGATAAAAAATATTTGTAATTAATTCTTTGTGTGGTCTATATATATAATCATATTATTCATAGGTAGAGTTTTATCACTGCCTCTTCTATCCTATGGCTCCATTTACCTATTCACGTCTGATTGTATTGCTTAATACTTCCATCAAAATGTTAAATATTAGGAGAGATAGTAGACGTTCTTTTTGACAGTAAAAAAGTCTCTGTTGTTTCCCTGTCACACAGATGATGGCTTTTGTCTTATACTGTTGAGAAATCTATCAATTTCTATTTAATTTTTTTAACATGAAATAAAAGGGGTTGGAATATTGTTACATTCCTGTTCTACATCTATGGACATGATGATATAATTTTCTCCATAGTTCTATTAATATGTAAATAACATTAATGAATTACCTAATATCGAAACACTTAAAATTATTTGATAATTATATCCAACATATATAATGCATTTTAAAAACTATTAAACATTTTTAATATGTGTAGAAGTCATTGCCAGTTATCTGTGCAACTTTTCTCATTTCCTGTACAACCAAGAAAATAAAATAATTTTAACAATTCTTGCCACCCATCGGTATTTAAAGGTTTTTCTTTGAAACTAAAGTTTAACTTTCAGCATATGAGAAAGTAAATCCTCCAACCAAATTTTCGTTTTTCAAGATGCTGGTCCCCTAATTGTTTCTCTTTTTTGAGAAATAACCCTGACTCAACAAAACGGTAGATTCTCTGCATTCCCTGCACCCCTACTCTTCACTTTTTGCTAGAAGTTTGGATTATTTTTTCTATTTTGTGGAATCTGGCATATTTCAATTCATAATATGTTTTAGTTATGACTATTAATAGAATTGAAATAAGAAAGACATGTTTAAATTTTTTTAAAAAGACGAAATAGAGAACAATGTCATATGGTTCAAAAATGAAATAAGTCTTTAAAGTGGGCCATAAACCCTTGCATGACCATACATTTAAGCAAATAATCTGAAATATTTTCCCTTAAATATCACACATGGCTCTACAGATGTTCAAAGAGTGAAGATTTAAATATAGTTACATGAAATTGAACACATCTTTGTCTGTCTTTGATGATTCAAATGTCCCCTAGAAGGACCTTACATATATAAATAAGAATTGTTAATTTTGGAGTGTCACAGTGGTGAAAGGCTGTTTAAAATAGATCAGATTAAGCAGATTGCATTATGTAAACTGAAAAAAGTCTAAGTCTGTGGAAATTGTTTAGAATATTTAAAATTCTGTCTTTTCATCTTAAGAAAAGTTTTTTTCTGAAAATTATTTGGCTGCGAAAAGTATCTTTTAATGAAGTAATTAATCTCTTTATTTTTTAAAGCTCTTTTATCTCTTATTGAATTACGATATACATACATTAATGTTCACCTATCATCAGTTTACAATGGCTTTTCTCAAACTAAATATACCATGTAACCAGCACTGAGATTCAGAAATATGCCATTATTAGCGCTTCCATAGCCCCTGGATGCTCCTTTGCAGTCACTATCTCTCACGTTCAGGGTAACTGCTTTCGTGACTTCTATTGCCACAGATTAGTTTTATCTGTTTTGTGCTTTATATACATGGGGAGATAAGTGTGTAGTCTTTTGTAACTTCTTTCAATTAACATTATGTCCGTGAGATTCATCCAAATTGTCTAATGCAGCTTTTGATATTTACTCTCATTGCTATATACTACTGTTATAGAAATGGAACGAAATTTCTTTATCTCTGTGTTGATGTGTCTGCCAGCATCATTTAACAGTGCAGTGTGCAGTTTATAAACAGTAACACTATTCTAGTGCCTTTACTTTGGTAAACCTATCTATATATTAAGTATATATTTAAGAATGGAATTGGTGAATTTTATGTATCCATATGTTCAGCTTTAGTAGATTCTTCAAATCATTTTTACAGAGTATTTGTACAAACGTTTGCTTAAACTAGCAGTATTATGAGAGTTCTGGTTATATCACATCCTTTCAAAAACTTGGCATTGCCTGTCTGTTGTTTCATCTATTCTATTCTAATAGATATGTAATGGTATCATATTATGTTTTATATTTCCATGTTTCTGTTGCTTTAAAGAAGTTGAACATTTAAAAAAATGTTTCCTGGTCATTTGAGTTTCCTCCTTTTTGAAATGTCTGTATACCTCTCATCCTACTTTTCTGTTATTATCTCTCTTTTTTAATTGATACATAGAAGACTTAATATATTCTGAATGAGTCTTTTGTATGACATGTGCATTATAAATATTCTCTCTGTATGGGTTACATTCGCATTACCTAAGTGATGTCTTTTATTTTTACCCATTTTTAATACTTAGCTCGATTCCCTTCTTTTTCATAAATTCTTCCTTAAACTAATCAGCTCATGTTGATCTTCCATTTCACTAATTTCCTTGTAACTATAATAATTCTCAATATAGTACAAAAATCTTCTTTTCTCATAAGATTATAAGCAGCTCAATTCAAGGGATAGGTATATAATAAATGCTAATTAAGTATTTGACAAAATGAATGAACTTCGAAGATTTTGCTATAAGTGATAATTTGCCATATGGTACCCCATTTTTATTTTTTATATACTAGTAAGTAAAAAAAAATGAGTTTAATATAATTCTAGTTAATAGTAAATTCAAGTAGAATGGTTAATTTATACATGCTTTTTCAAAGCATTTAAATTTCATTTTTTCTCCTAATGGTGACTATATAAAGACAAAATATCAGTGATTGCTTTATTCTAGAGATTGGTATACCAAGAGAAAGTAAATGTTTTAAATGCAATGTGAAAACTACTGATAAAACAAGAAAGCAGTAAGGTAATGGCTATGTGTAGAGTCAGAGGAAAGATAATCAGGGGGATTATTTCATAAACTACATAAATGTCTCATCAATGTACTACACACTGGAAACTAATAAATATATATTTTTTTAAAAAACTAAGAATGTCTGTGGAACCATACTTCAATTTAATTAGCTCACATTTGCTCAGATTTTAGGAATAGGTGATCAAGATTGAATAATAACATTTTGATATGAACATAGCAAAAATTAATAGCAAATCCTTTAAAAGGGTTAAAACCTAGCATTCACTTATTTATGGTAGACTTCTGGGACTCCCTACCCTTAGCTGCCATGACACCTCTGTTATTACCAAGGCAACACATCTCAATCCAGATTGCAGGTTCTTGGGAGACTTGGTTGACCTGGTGATGCCTCATGGCACCATGGGGGTAAGCAACATGTTTGCTCATGCCCAGCTCAAAGAGCAAATTTTCACAAAATTCTATGCTGATTTTAACTTTCAGTAAAATAGTGTATTTCACAATGACTTCAAGTATTTCACAGCTCCTTGTAATCACCAAACAATGCAAATGCCATCAGTGGGGTAGAGTGATATCAGAAAGGATCCAAGGAAAAGGTTTGCAAATGCAGCGTTACTTACCCACCTTTACTGGAATTGGAAGATTTGAAGATTTTTGCCATCTTAATTCTAAATTCAACAATCTTACCTTCTTGAATATCCAGAAATTGTTTTGATTTCATAGAGTTCAGAGGTATTATTTTTATACAGCCAAATCACAAAGGAGCTTGAAAACAGCCTAAACTATGTATGAAGTCACCTGATAGAATTAGTCATCAAAGAAGGTACTATTCAAAGAAAAACAAAAGGAAAAGGAATAGTAAATGTGGCATGAACACCGACTTGAAACCAGGTTTTCACTGTAGTTCACCCCAATTCAGTTTGCATGTGTGTGTGTGTATATATATATTCTTTGCACTGAAAAAAGTTAATAATTTAAAGTGATTGAATTCTTGCCGCTCTACTATTTAAAGAACAAGTATATTGAGCTATAATTCACATACCACAAAAATTACCATTTTGAAGTATGCAATTAGTAGTTTTTAGTGTATTCATCGAATTATGCAACCATCACCACAACCTAATTTTCGAACATATTATCACCCCCAAAAGAAACTCCATACCTATTAAAAATCATTCCTCATCCCCCTAGCCCTAACATTAATTTACTTTTGATCTGTATGAATTTCTTATTTTGACATATCGTATAAATAAAATCATAGAATATGTGTTCTCCACTCAATCTTAATACATTAAATTTTCCCATATTTTTGTTTCCAGTCAATATAGAGTCTTTGCAGAATAGTAAAATCTCACAGTAGCATTCTAGAAAAAGTTTTAAAGAACAGGCTAGACATTATAATTTTTATAAGTTCTTTCCTTACTATCAATTATAACTCAGTTTACTCTTATATTCTCCTCATGCTGGGATTTCTTTATAATATTTTGGGCACTGTTTTCTCCAACTCTCACTCCTTGCAAATTATGTTATTTTGCAATAGAATAAATTGAAATAGTGTCTTTCTTACTCCCTGTCTAATTGAACATTTGGAGAAGCTGAAGTGAAAACCTGAAGAAATCATAATCCTGGCTTAATACTCAGCAGAGAAAAGAATAGATGTCATTCATACTTAACCGAAGTATTGTGAGCAGGAAATTATAAGGAAAAATATGAAAAATTATAAGAAATGAAATAGTTCCAGTAAGAGTTGTTGCACTTGACATTTCTTAGGGTTTCTATTAAACTCGAAGAATGTTTGGAAGAATCATGTGTTTGGCAACTTTAACTTAAGAGTAACAAAATAATTCAAGAACAGATTTGACCAATTTCTTCATCTGCTCTGCATTGACTACAACTGTGGTCTTAAGTGGATATACTAAATTTATTTACTGGTGTGAAGCTAATTAAATAATGGAATGGCCACCTTTGTATTATGGTATCTAAGAACAAAGGTAGCTTTAAGACAAAATTGGATTGTTCTATATGAGTAGTTATGTGTGAAGGGACAGAGATCAAGCTATGATGACAAGATATGTTAGACTGAAACTCTGCAGTATTGGCAAAGTAGCGTCTCATGCTGAAAAAGACTCACTGTATAAGGAATGAGGTCAGTTTTACATCTTATTCATTAGAATTTCAAAACTATGTCATCTATTTCCTCCTTCTCTGTGAGTAAACAATCTTGTCCCGAGTTTATCTCTCCAAACACGCTTCCCTCCCTCCTGTATGTACCCTATCTTCCAAAAGCAAAATGGTGCTCACTGTCCCCAAATAATGAAAATATCTTATGTCTTCATTCCTTTGCACACAGTTTTCTAACTAACTAGCTCTCCCTTGCCCATCTCTATCTCATAAATTCCAGATCATATTTTAAGCTACAATTCAGATAGCATCTTCTCTTTGCAATGATATACAACTCATTTGCTCTTTCCTCAGTTCTTATATCTCTGTTAGAGATTTGTGTCATTGGAAAATATACATACACATCCACACTGTATCTTGTCTGCTTATTTACCTATCTGTGTTCATTACTGGATTTGTGAGCTCTTTGGTCATAAGATAACAAAAAATTCATTTCTGTATTTCTAGTACCTTGCATAGTTCATGGTATAGGTTAAATATGTTAAATATGTTTGCTGACTAAGTTAAGAATAAACCAATGGACACAAATCCTTTCTGATAATGCCTTAACTATCTTTTTATATACCTTAAGTGTACCTGCAATGTTTTAAGATTGTAAGGATGAAATCAGTTTTCTGATTATGGATGGCAGAATAAAGGAATTTTTAAACTTATTTTCCAATGACGCAGGTATCAACAACAACCCAAACACACAGTGAGTACTCTGACCACCATCAGGTGTAAGCCAGAGAATAGTCTGGGAGATGAAGCAGCACAGCACACCTAAAAGCAAGTGTCACAGTTGTGGCAGTTTATCATCCCTTCAGTAGAGTGAGGTGATATGAACGGTAGGACAGGCCACTATAGAACTGGGAGACATCTCTGTGGACAATGTCACAGCTTGGCAGTGAACAAGAGGCTGAAGGAGAAACAATACTAAAGTCATTTTTATTGTCCATACCTGAACCTTAAGTTTCTATTGCTTCTGTTAAATATAAGTTACTTTTATTAGATAGTTCCCAAATATAGAATATAAATTAATGGAAAATTTAAAATCTATCTATTTATCTCTTCATCTGTCTACTAATATCTATTTACCCATTTACCTATCTGCTTATGTGATTTGAGAAATGCCTCGAATGCTATTTATCACATGTTAACAATGGTGATTTCTTATGACAGAATTTAGGGGTTATTGAAGAAATGATGTTCTGATAGCTTCTTCATCTTGTTTGTGTTTTTAAATATTAGAATTCATTGTTTCTAAAAATTATTTAAAAGTATACGGAATATACTTATATTGGGATATTTGAAATATACTAAGTAATTTTGACCTCACTCTAACATGTTTTTTTATTTTTTAATATAGTATTTTTCAGCATATATAACATCTATATAAATAGATATAATGCAGAAATTTTGTCATAAAATAATTTGGAGAAATGCAAAGAAAATCCAACTAGTTTTTTTTAAAGTATGATTATCAAAATCTTCATGCTGTTGTATTTTTAAAACTCTCCATGAGGGAAAAAAACTATGCAGTATTTCACAAACTTATTTATTGTGGAACACTTCTTATTTTATTCTTTCAAAATTATTCCTGGGACTAATGTCACTAGAGCACACTTTATGAAGCCTCTAAGTATGTTTACTTTGGTTTTAAAATCATATGTCCAAGATGTTTATTAGTTTTTTTTTATATCAGGGAATTATACACATTAATTTAAAAATGACTAGGAATATAGTTTTACCTTAAAATATTAGATAGGTAATATATTTATATTACACAAAATATTGTAATATTATAATGTTTTTGATGTTATGCTATGGAAATGTTTTACATTGAAAATTAATTCAACTAAGGGAAAAAAATCAAAAACTAGAATATAAAAACTAGAATATAACATGCCCAAGCTATAATAATGGATACCTTCTATGAAGGCTTGACTCCGGCCCAAATACATATGGATTTTGATATTTAAACCAAAATATACTAGAAATTTTGGACTTCAGAATGACAGCATCCTTGTACCTCATTTATCAAAGTTTTTTTTCTGGCAGAGTAAGGGTATGGAAATAGATATGAGTATACCATTTTATATGAGACATTGGAACAGTGAGCACCCCCTCTGAAACAGCAATGTGATCAACTGTTTGGTTTAGTGTTAGGTCACATGCTCTTTTCTGAGTTAGAATTGATTCTCTCCTCTATCATTTAAGATTAGGTCCTTATGGGAATAAAAGAGTGGCCAAATCACAGTGATTTAAAAAGATTAAATACAAGTTTATTTCTTACATACAAGTCTTGAGACAGATCAGGGCCGAGATCTCAAGGACGGAATATCCTGTAAGCATTCCTCTTGGCCATACCTGACATAGAAAGTCCACACTAATTGCATAAACCTGCAGCCAAGTCTCCAGCCATTAAATCTACATGGCAGGCAGCAGAAAAGGAAGAAAAATTTTGGCTAAGGGAATGGGCCAGCTTTCTTTTAAAAAGGTTTCCAGCAACTGCCGCTCAACACTTTCACTTCGATCCTTTTCTAACTTTGTCACTTGGCCAAACATACTTTCAAAATAAGATTTATTCTGCATGACCAATGGCTTAGCTAAAATTTAGGTGTTCAGCTTTTAAGGAAAAAAGGCTATCTCTAACAGATTACCTGACACACACTGGCTAAGAGTTAGGGACGGACTACCTACCAGAATAAAAATGGAGATTATCAGAGACAAGACAATGGATACATGAGCAAACATAAATGTCTAGCACACTGGAAAATAAGAATAAGAAATATAAATGATGATAAAGGGATAGACAAAATGCATGGTTTAACAAAGCAAAACCAAGGACAGAGTGATGGCAGAGGGGGTACAACAGGCTTTATATTGCATTTTCAGTATCTACAAGTGTGAATATTAGTAGATTTTTGTACCTGATGCCAGTATATCCCCCAACTTGCAGATTTTTCCTAACAAAACTAAAGTTAGCATTTTCTATAAGAACACAAACTTGCTCATACTGCAGATGGTAATATATTCAATTACTAACTAGCTTTTATGATGTTTCATTTATTTTTGAGTTGATAGATTTCCTGTTGCTCTGAAAATACCATTTTCTTTATTACTTAAGTTTAAGTATCTAATTCCTTAAAGAGGAAGTTAATTTCATGAAAACAAATAGGAAAACAGATAAAAGACAGCTACTATGATTTACTGACTTTATTGTGTACTCTTTAGCCATCTATGGAAAGGAAATAATTTTCACTCCCACAAGAAGAATAGGGTTATAGGAGAAAAGATTGAGTTGTTGCTCCCAGAACAGGAGATCTAAACACTGGCTTTAGCTACTCACTAACTTCATGATTCTATTCTAGAAAATTTTCCCATGAAAATATATTTTTCTTCAGGAGCATAATATCTAACTTTATTTCATATATAGGAGTTTTATAAAAATGACAGTCATTACCTATATCAGTGATTCTCAAATGGGGCAACTTTGCTCCCAGGAGACGTTTGATAACGCCTGGAAACATTCGTGATTATCACAACTGGGGCTTGCTAAAGACATCTAGTGGATAAAGGCCAAGGATAATGCTAACCATTCTACAATGCACACTAGCCACTTTCTTGTTCCCCAACCCCAACAAAGAAGTATCCAATCCAAATGTCAGTGGTATTGAGCTATAAAATCCTGATCTGTGTGAGTTTATTTAGAAGGGAGACTACTCCCTATTAATGCTAAAGAGATACCTCTAAATATATTTGATTTTTAAATAAATTCTATCTGTGATTAAACTTGTCCAACTCTAAACCAAGAGCTCTTAAGCTGAGTTCTAGGCAATGCAAGGGTGCCACGGATGGTCATCTTGAAATCATATGCAAAATGATATGTATATATAAATCTGCATATTTTAAGGGATCAAGTCCATAGATTTGTCTGATTCTCTAAGGGATTCTCTAAGGGCTCACAGAGTCAGCCATTGAATTTATTTAGAACACCAAAGAATTCTGGTCTATTAGCCATTATCTTCCCTCCAATGAGCCACCCCACTCTTTCAGGCATTGTTTTCCTGCTGTATTAACCTTACTGTATTAAGGCATGACCCTCACGCACATGACATCTAAAGATTCCCAATTGAATCCTCTTTAGTAGAAATGATATCAACGAGTACATTTCTTTTCGAAGAGCTTGTGGTTTAAGAAGCCAGATTTCCCACGTAAACCAATATTTTTATTATTTGACATTTGAATACATTAACTATTCTTTGTGATACATGCTGCCTTGGTGTTTAGGATAATAGTACATCCTCTACACATAACAATGTATTCCCTCCCAAACCTGCTTTTTGTCTCTTCTCCTATCTCGGAAAATAATATTACTATCCATCCAAGTTACCACACCAAAAACAAGAAAAATCTCCTTCATGTTTTCACTTTCAACTCCAATAATTTTTTGTATTCTGTCCATTCTATATCCTAAATGTTGCTGGAGTTCATCCCCTGTTCTCAATCCGTAATACTGTTTTTCTCAGTTCAATATCTCATTCTCTTTTAGTTAAAATATCTCATTAATAGACTCCTAACTGCTATCCCTGATTCTAGGTCTGCTCTTTTCCATTTTAATTTTCACACTCCTGCAGAGCCATCTTTCTAAACTACAAATCTGACCAGGTCACTTTCCAATTAAAAACACTAATGGTCTCCCCATTACCTACATTATAACATCCCTTCTTTCTGGCCTTGCCTCCTGCTACTGCTACCCCCTCTGGAGGCTAAATTCTAACTTCATTGACTTCTCTCCATCTCTGGATGTGTGTTTTTGTGACTCTGTTTCTGCTTCTCTTGAATGATTTTCCTACTTTTATTGTAATTCTATTCATCTTTCATAAGGAAGCTGGCTTCAAGTCTTTTCCAGTTTCCTCAGGAGGAGTTCATTGTTCTCTTATTTCTGCTCAAAAATCATTCGATACTTACTTCAAAATCTTATTCACCTTTGTTTTCTAAGTGTCTTGAGCAGTTAATGCACACATGTACATTTTCAGTAAATGTTTCTGTAACCGGACTGACAACACTATGCAAATTCAAGAGTTTGCTCAGGACTGGATCATCAGGAACAAACATTGTCTTTGTTGGTCAGGCTAAATTATAGAGAGATCATGAATTCATGGGAGTAATGAAAAGAAAAAGTTCACTATTGGCTTTAAAAATTGAAACATGCATTTTAGCTTTCTAAAATACTATGATTATGAGTAGAGAACATTTTTATATCGAACAAGTATTGCTCTATTTTTTAACTACAATTGCTATTATTAATGAAAGGTATATGCAGCAGCTGCACAGCAGATGGTTACAGAGTTCACAAGGTTTAAGTTGAATAAATGAACAAAGTAACACCATTCAAGTTTTTAAGATATTAAACGAATCTGAGTCCAGGGATCCTGCTAAATATCATACAATGCACCAGTGGCCCCCTGTCTCCTAAGAAAGAATTCTTTGGACAAAAAATTTGGTATTGTCATGGATGAAAACATTGCCCTATATTCTAATAAAAAGATTTACTTAGAGGCTATTGAAATGCAAGAGATTGTGTTTTTATTTACACTAAGTGGCCCCAAGTGTCTAGTATTTTACTGTACATACCTCAGTGCCTTATCAAGATTATGTCCTCCCCCTAGAATTCATTATATCCAGAAGTCCACTGGTAATGTGGAATTGAAAATAAAAATCATAGGTGTTTGTTTGTATATTATTCATGGAAGTAAAAGAGGAAATATTAAAGTAGAATATATTGAAACCAAAGTACCTTGGGAGCCAGAGACAGACTATTATTGAAGGGGTAATTGAATTCTGAACATAATACAATGGTAGTACTTTGATAGTGTAGTTTACTTCTTTTGGAGTTAAAGCTCTATGTCATTGGATTGTATTTTGGAAGTATCATGACAAAGAGTGTTAGAGTACCTAGGACCTCTCTCTGATCAATTCCAAGTTTAATGACTGTAAAGACTGCTCATCATTCAATTATTTGTCTAATTTGCAAGAGTAATCTGCTTTCTATTGGCAATGTGGATGTATATGTATGGATAATCACATTTTCTAGTCATAATGGTGGCAAGATTGAAGGAAAAGTGGTAGGAAATTGACCCATTTTAAGATTAAGTAAAGAAATCCTAGACACCTGCCAGTTGAACTTGTAGCATTGTGTTACTCTCCTCAGGGAACTATTTTATGAGACCTTCTATATATTGCATTTTACAAAGACTTTCCAGAAATACCACTTTATTTTAGTTGATGCAAGACATTTTTCCTGTCCTTGAGCTTACATTATTCAGTCACGTGTACCTAAAAAGCAAAGCATTTGGGAAGAAGAAAAATAAAATTTAAATAGAATATATCTTACTTTGCTTTGTTTCTAATTCCTTTTGAGTGCAGTGTTTTAAAAGAAATGGAGAATAGAGATGACCTCCTGGCATAGGCAACTAGACATTTTCCAAGTCCAGTAGCTTGAGACCCTAATAATGCAAGAGAATCCCTGATTCCTTTCCAGACAAGCTAACTTTATTCAGAGTACTTCTCATGGCTGACCTCCCTGTCCTTGACCTCTACTCCTACCTGTGCTTAGGAAAGGCAGACTAATTAACCTAATAAAGCAGCAACTCATAAAATCTAGCGTGCTGATTCATGAAAAAAAAAAAAAAATCCTATCATTTATTTAAAAGCCAGAAGAAAAAAGAAGTGCCATTTCATAAAGATGAGAGCAGCAGTTTATTGCTTGTCTTCAGAATTTAATCATCGAATATTAGAGGGGGAAATACTGTTATCACTTGTTTCATGTAATAAATTAAAAACCTAAAATGAATGTGGTTTGACAGAAATGTTCAAACAAGGAGGAGGGAGCAATGTTAGCATTTTAATTTTGTTTTGATTGAAGGTTCTTTAATTCTACCATGAAAAAATAATGCCATTCTCTAGCATGCCTCATTTCCGACGGAACTCAGTAGAATGTGCATGTTAACGTTAGATTCCACAGGCTTTACTGCAGTTACACAAAGGAGTTTTGCCAAAAGGAGGGATAAATATCACAGCCATTTATTTCACGGTGCTCTCCAATCTGGTTGCAACTGTTTCTCTAAGCAGCACATCAGTGAATTAAAAGGAAATTAAAAGGAGGGGCAGGAAAAAAGGGATTTAGAAGAAGGGGTTTTCAAAAACATTTTTGGCTTTAGAGAAAACAATTTACAATCATTAGCATAAGTAAAATTCCTGCTTGGCCTAAGTTAATGAAAACATTTTGAAAGCATAGATTTTTCAGAATATAAAAAAACAAATAGTAAAACCAAACTGTTCTCTGAACACCATTAGTGAGGACCAAGGAGAGCCAGGGTAAGTAAACATCCATATTTTGTACAGCCGAATCCCACCACTTCCTCAGAGTGGGAAGTAAATATCCTCACTTAATGTGTTTTTCTGAGTTCATGAAAAACAACAAAGTATCCTGGTGACTGTTTATCTAAATTGGTTCCTTTAGCATTTATACTTTGGTACTTGTTACACTGTGAACTATATTGCCCTAAAGTAATTAAATATTAGAAAGTATTTATAACTCTTTAGTTGCAAAATGACCAATGCTGATAGTAACAGCAGAAGAGGGCAAGACAGTTATTTTCATTCTGGCTTTGTTTCTTGGCAAATCCACTTCTGTGGCCTCCTTCAGTTGTGGGAGGTTGGACACAGGCTTATGGCAGTTTTCCTGCAGAGGTGTACCAAGTAGTCTTGGGATCTTTGCTTGGTGTTATTTTGAATTTCAGTGTAAAAGCTTTTAGGACAGATTAAATTTTCTATTTTGGACAGATTTGTAGGGTCAGCTTTATGGGTTTGTGACCATTGCATTTGCACAGGGCATTGTCTTCAGAAGCACACCCCCCACACACACCCTGTACGCACAGTCCCCTGCACTTGTGGCTTAATGCTCTGCAGTCACTGTCCTGATATTTTTTATCTTTGAATTTCTGTTTTCTAAGTGAAGTCCCATGGTATCATAGAGAATTTGCGTGGGGCTTGAAGCTTCTCCTCAGGCATGGTTCCACATTCACCACTCAGCTCCCCTCCCATACCTGGAGATCACTGCTGCTCTAAGTGGGGGACAAAGCACTGGCAGCCATTGTGATGCAGGACAGGGCAAACTTCCCCAGGTTGTTGGGGAGACCAAGCCCTGCACAGCGAGAAGAAGGGCATCCATTGGCAGAGAGTGTGGAAAGAACGCCGAAGTTAGAGTCAAAAGAAAAGTTTATTAGAAAAAGGGTAACACTCCACAGACAGAATGTGGTCTCCTTTCAGAGGCAGAGAGTGAGAAGGTCAGAGTAAAGGCAATGAGAGAGACACCATGTGTTCAGGGAATTCAGTTTATATGTCATTCTTTAGTTCCCATTTCCTTCGATAGGGTCATACAGTGAGGATAGAGAAGAGCATGTAGCATGAAAAAGTAAGAATATGTACAGTAAAAGGCCTGTTGGCAGCTCCCAGCCCTTAATCCATAGGTTCCCCATGGTTTTAGCCATAGGGAATGAACCTTGGTTCCTGTTTCCCCTTCACAGGTGTGGGGAATGGGCTGTTAGCAATCCCAGCAGAAATCTTCCTTTGTTCTGAAGGTGTCCTCCTGGCCTGGCTGCAGGGCTGATCAGCATATTCCAGTCTCTGATTGTGGCTTGATTAACATTTTAGTTCTCTTGCCTCCTCCCTAAATTTCTGAGATGTGCTCTGAGTCACAAGGCAGAGCCCCAGGTGTTGTAGGGGTCTGCAATCAATCTATGCCAAGAGGTGTAAGACGTTAAATAGCAAATGAAAAAACAGTGACTGGGTAAGAAAGGACAAAACTTTTTTCCTGCTTTTTGAACAGGGCCCTGCATTTTATTTTTTACTGAACTATATAAATTGTGTAGCTGTCCTTGGTAATTTGGAACTAACGTTATTGAATGTCATTGTCTGATGCACTAGTTCAGATGAGAAGGGCAATTCTGAGGTATGATATTTCAAGGTATCAGGAACTTATTTTAGAAAATGACCATCTGGCCTGAAAGACTTAAATATCATGTCCCTAAACTGCAGCCTTGTCAGGCACATGGACACTTACTAATTCTCTTCAGGACGTCAAGCACTACCAACAAGTTTGTTCAGGGTGTCTTGCTCATGGATGTACGGATTCCTTCGGCAGTATCTGCACTGCTGCCGGGCTCAGGAAAGCAGGGCAGCTATCAGAGAATCACATTTTACAACATTTCATAGATAACTCATGAGAAGAAATGTGTTGTATCAACTTAAAACTCGATGCTAGAATTAGCAGTGCTATTTTCCTCATATGAAAATAATCATTTTCAAGGGGATTTTCTCAATAGTCGTAGTTTGTGAAGCATGAAATAAAATGTTTTTCCAAAATAGCTAGTTGTTTAATAGTACTTAAAGATTACAGCGAAGCTCATATTATATGGATACAATAATTAAAACACTTAAACTTCTTATAACATGGAACCAGTACGTAGGGCAGAGTATAAAACATACTAAATTGGTGAAAGGAAATAGTACACAATGCTTTTAAAAATCACCTAGGTCTTTTTATCTGTCTACCCAGAATGCCTCACCTACATTCTTTTTCAAACTGGTAACATATTGCCGACCTATCCTTTAAGAACCAGATTAAATGTAATTTTATCATGGAAAGCTCTTTGAAACCTTTTTTTTGCTCCTCTCGAGGAAGCTCTGCCCAAGGTCTTCCACTATATCATTTTGTTTTTGTTGTTGTTCATTCTTTCTAAGGAGCGGTACTAAGTCTCTTATTAAGCATTCTCTCTCATCAGCCTTCCCTGCTGCACGAACATCATGACCAAGACAGGAGTATCAGTGGCACCATTTGGGGGAGACTCAGGTGTTAGGTGCATCTTTGAGCTGTATAATGAGCTGCAGGCAGTGCACAGTCTACCCCTGTGTCTGTTCCTACCATACCTAGTCCTCTGCACACCACAGGATATGACACCAATGATATTTTGATAAATACATAAATAAAAGGTAATCTCCATATGTATAACGCCCACTCATAGTAGTTTTGGGCTCAACTTGGCAACCCATCTCACCTGACCCCAGTGGGCCATACTTGATATTCGTTTCATTGGCGTGCAATAAAGCACGCCAGGAGGGCAGTATCAGGTAACTCCCTAACATGAGAGTTTCTACAAGTGTCTAGGATAAAAGTCTTTCTCCAACTCTGCAAAGTGACAGCTCAGGTATGAGAGTTTGAAAACATGGGCAGATGAGAGATCTACCTACCCTGGCTAACACTGCCCATGTCCCAGTTAGGAATCAGTATCTCATAACAGCTGATAGGCGAAGAACATGACCAGTTATAGGAATGCACCACCCTCAGAAATCCCAGAAGGTATTTATAGTCATTCTCAGTCTTCCTAGACCAGATGCAGTTTACAAATCAGGATTTATTTTTATCATAAGCAAAGTTGCCTAGTAATGCAGCTGACATTCTACCAGTATCAGGTTTCCATGGGAACAGAGCTAGAAAGTTAACTGGTCATTTTTCTTTTCACAGGGAAGAAAGTATTTTTGCTATCCCTCTATTCGCATTAGGAAACACTCATATTTGGGAATTTGTATTATCAAACAGGCCTTATTCTCTGAGGTATAACACAAATTCAAAATGAGAGCTATATATTCAACTAAAAAAAGCTAGAAAAAGAATAACATGTTTTTGATATGACTAATATTATACAGATGCCAATTCTGCCTCATTGGTCTATAAATTTAATGCTAGCCCACAGAAATTTAAAATTTTGTTTAAAAAAAACCCTGAATCTAAAATGTATACCAGAGGAAATGAATGACTAGTATCATCTAGAAATACAACCATGTATGTAAATTGTTCCATGAAAAGAATAGCACATCAAAATATAGCAAAATATAGATAATTCAATAAACGCTATTGAAATAATTGGCAGCCCATTTGGAAAAATACAAAGTTAAATTCATAAGTAATATTATAATAAATGTTAGATTCAAACAGGATTGACAACCTTTTTCTGTAAATAGACAGAATAGTAAGTATTTTCGTCTATGTGGGCCATATTATTTGTCACAAATATTCATCTCTTTGATTACAGCACCTCATGAATGGTGTAGGCAAATTTGGCACGCGAGTAGCAGTGCCGACCTGATTTAATCTCACCAGAGCCAGAATTTTCTTACCTGGTGAATGGTGAAGAATGTCTACTTCATAGCTTGATATAACAAACTGTGAAATATTTAGTTCAGTGTTTAGATGTAATAGAAATCTAACTTTTTAAACACTACTTGCTGCTATTAGTTTAAAAGAGGAAATAAGACCGATTTTCTTTGACATGATTTTAGTCTCTTCATAGTTACTGCTTAAAATGCAGCAGACACAGGACACATGACATTGTTCCATAGTTAAAATATTTTAAATTATATATACTTGTATGTAATATATATTTAGATATAAATATTGTTTTACAAAATGTATTTTATAACAATATATAATTCATATATACAGATTTATATATTTATACTTAATAAAAACATGAAGAAGAGAATTAGAAAAATTACACCAAGGTTCAAATAAATAGAGAACTGTGAGATACTTCAGTTTCGACAAACGTTTTGTAATATTTTTAGCTTGTCCTTAGCTTTGCTTGCTGCCTTTGACATTTTAAAGTCATGCTGCCTTTACTGCATAAAAATGCTCTCAGTCACTTAAGATGCTACTTACATAAATTAATTAACTTGACATTTAATGATTCAAAGCCTAAAAATTATCTAGTATCGTTCATATTTTGCATATCACATTTGGGTCCGGAAAAATTTACCAAAATGAAAAAAAAATGACACTTGAAGTGCTCAAAAACTTTGACCTGCTGCATCCAAAAAGTGAAGAAAATTTTAATTAGTTTTAAGCAAAGCCTTTTTGAACAGAATGAAGCAATTAACCTGCTGATCTGAAGAATCGGTCAGAAAGCGTCTCCATGAGCATTTCAAGTCATTGTTGGTTATACAGGATCCTGGTGTGTGTTATTTATGTTTCATTATTGAAATACTGAATACATTTATTTAGCTTGTATAATTATGATGATGTATTATATGTCTACATATTTAAAGCAAACATACAGAAAAAGAATGGAGGTTTAAAAATGTATTTTAAAGCCTGTAATAATAGAAGTTCATGATTTTTTTTTTTAATTGGCAAGTATACATGAAAAGTTATTTGGGGCTTTAGTGGGAAAAAAAATTTTAGGCCGAGGTTAACAGATTAAATATGATATCTGATACCATACAGGGAGAGGCTTGGATTTCTGTAACAAATCTTCAAAACTCAGAAAAACTTAAATGCATTCCTTTAATACCCTATCGTAGAATTCAAACATTGGATATAGATGTCTACTGGTTAGAAGATTTTATTCTCGGCTTTTAAGAGTCACTGAGAGCTGTAAGGCAAATATGTGCTTCCATGAGATGCCTAAAAAAAAAAAAAAAAAAAATGGTGAAACAGGAAAAAGATTCATAAATAATGTTGGCTCTTATCTTGAATATATGGAAATTAAATGAAACTCACTCTTAATTTAGTAAGAACGAATGGATTATTTTGCTCTCCAATTTTCCACTAATAAAGCATGTGCAGCTGAAATTATTAGTTATTGCCTTCAGCTGATGGCTTTCCCATGTCTTTGATATAAATATCTGCCTCTGTCTCCCCTCCAGAGTACTTTCCACACTTCCTCCAGCCACTCCCCTCAGAATTCTTCTGTAGTTCCTGTTACCTTTAGGATAAAAATCTATTTTTTTACAAAGTGTGAAAGAACACTGTGGCCCTTACCAGCCTCTCCAAAAAGAACTATATTTTGCCCCCTCAGTATTATGTTTCATAATATCGATGGTACCATGCTCTCCCATTTCTGTGCCTTTGCCCAGGCAATTCTCTTGGTTTGAAAAACTCTTATTTCATAACTTATAGCAATGTATTACTTTTGCAAACTCCAACCCATTCCTCACATCTCAGTTCAAATGTCATCTTCTGTAGGCCTCTACTCCCATGCTCATTCTTCATTTCATACTTACATGTATTATAGCACAAATCTTTTACTGTGAATGTTTGTGTGTCTCCTTACCCTTGGGGTACTAATCTCCTTGAAGGGCAGAAGATTACATTTTTGTATCCATGGTTCCTAGAGCAGTATCTGGTATACAGTAGATAGTGAATATATGTTTTTGAATGAATGATAGATTGTTTTACCTATTTTAATAAGTTATAATAATGAT
>NW_011888820.1:4792038-4810468 GCF_000151845.1 Pteropus vampyrus
AATTGGCAAGTATACATGAAAAGTTATTTGGGGCTTTAGTGGGAAAAAAAATTTTAGGCCGAGGTTAACAGATTAAATATGATATCTGATACCATACAGGGAGAGGCTTGGATTTCTGTAACAAATCTTCAAAACTCAGAAAAACTTAAATGCATTCCTTTAATACCCTATCGTAGAATTCAAACATTGGATATAGATGTCTACTGGTTAGAAGATTTTATTCTCGGCTTTTAAGAGTCACTGAGAGCTGTAAGGCAAATATGTGCTTCCATGAGATGCCTAAAAAAAAAAAAAAAAAAAATGGTGAAACAGGAAAAAGATTCATAAATAATGTTGGCTCTTATCTTGAATATATGGAAATTAAATGAAACTCACTCTTAATTTAGTAAGAACGAATGGATTATTTTGCTCTCCAATTTTCCACTAATAAAGCATGTGCAGCTGAAATTATTAGTTATTGCCTTCAGCTGATGGCTTTCCCATGTCTTTGATATAAATATCTGCCTCTGTCTCCCCTCCAGAGTACTTTCCACACTTCCTCCAGCCACTCCCCTCAGAATTCTTCTGTAGTTCCTGTTACCTTTAGGATAAAAATCTATTTTTTTACAAAGTGTGAAAGAACACTGTGGCCCTTACCAGCCTCTCCAAAAAGAACTATATTTTGCCCCCTCAGTATTATGTTTCATAATATCGATGGTACCATGCTCTCCCATTTCTGTGCCTTTGCCCAGGCAGTTCTCTTGGTTTGAAAAACTCTTATTTCATAACTTATAGCAATGTATTACTTTTGCAAACTCCAACCCATTCTTCACATCTCAGTTCAAATGTCATCTTCTGTAGGCCTCTACTCCCGTGCTCATTCTTCATTTCATACTTACATGTATTATAGCACAAATCTTTTACTGTGAATGTTTGTGTGTCTCCTTACCCTTGGGGTACTAATCTCCTTGAAGGGCAGAAGATTACATTTTTGTATCCATGGTTCCTAGAGCAGTATCTGGTATACAGTAGATAGTGAATATATGTTTTTGAATGAATGATAGATTGTTTTACCTATTTTAATAAGTTATAATAATGATGTAGTCTGTTAAAGAGTCCTATATCATAGAACTATGAAAATATAATTGACACATTTAATTATTTTTGTCCCAATTACATGAATTATGTTTCTATATATTTGTAGAAAGTCACTTTTATTTGGTTTTTCTTTTTTTTATTTAATAGTAAAACCAAAATATTAATTAATGTAGGACTCTTACTGATACATTAATAACAGCTTGAGTGTCTATTTTCTTCACGTATGTGGAGGCTTATATTCCTAGATGATACAAAAATGGCACAAAATGGCAGATGCAAGTAATGCTATTGGATTAAGTGTAGTTTAGGCCAATTCAGGCCAGTTTTCTCCATTCTTCTATACTGATTGGCTCTTGCATCTTCTTAAGCAAGTCTGTGATGAAAGATTGCTTTCTACTCTTTCTGTATCTCACATAGAACATCTTTAATGATGAGTCAGAGTAAGTTGGTTCAATGTATTTGGTGATTTTTATAGTTTTAATCTTGGAGTTGAAAGAAAGAATAATTTTGATCATTTTACTTGTTTATTTAAATTATTTAGCATTAAGACTTGGTAGTTGGGAGTCATCATTAGAAATAATTCTTATTAATCTAGTAGAATGGTAATGACTGGTCTTGTCACAGAAGGACTTAATGATTCACTTTGTTGTCTATGTGTATGTTTGTGTCTGTATTGGAGCCAGGAAGCACCATGTATTTGGGGTTCATCTACCCCTAGATGGAAAGGTTAAAATGGGATTCTCAGATGGACTTTCTATGACTTTTCTAATAATTTACTAATCAATTTATTATGGTACCAGGTTTATTTTTATAACTTCCTGAACCTATTATAATTAGTCATTGCATAGATGTTCTTTATTACATCATAAAGAGAAGACCATAGAAACACTCCGCATTAGGTGGTGCTAACATGTTTGGTGTTGGGTAGGCAGGATGAAAATTATGGCTAGGTTTTATTTCTTTTTGTTTTCCAAAAGATATATTCATTAATTACAAATATAGATATTATTTTAAGTGCTAATTTAAAAGTATTGCAGATATTCATGAAGTAAAGGAGGAGAACTAATTCTTTGGCACCTCTGCTACATTAAAGAAAAGAATATGCTTTTGGCAATTAGATAATACATTTAGACTATATAGATTGCAATGAAAGATGACATTATGCAAAGTGTTTTGAAAATACTTCTTTTGTTGTTTTTACTGAAGTCTCTACCTTAATAAAAATGATTTCTTGATTAACTGTTTTTTGACAGTGATATATATATATATATATGTATATATATAAATTTGTACTCTGAAAATTTATGAAATAGTCTGAAAAGTTATGAAATATCCTGAGAACTTGATACATATACAAGTGGACAAATTTATCTGAAGTTTTAAAAACTATCAGAGATAAGAGAAGACCTTTTAATTGAAATATAAGCATGCTACTACTAAATTTTGAAGAAATTTTATACATGGAATTGAAATGGAATATAAGTTTAAAATAGGTTTAGACATTTAAAATATAGTTCTTGATAATTCAAATCATTTTAAATTATGCATATTATTAACAAATGCCTGCCTCATTCTTAATACATTGTATGTGTTTTTGTCATACTACACTTAACTATTTAAACTGATCTTTTTGTCTTTTGTTTTCCTTTTTCTGACAGCTCCTTCAGGTCAGAAGGAAAATCTTTATTTGGAGGCATGTCAGCTCATTTTTCTCACTTCAGATTCATCATTATGACTTCTTGAGGCCAGATCTAATTTTGAAATAACCAGAAGCCTGTCCAACTTAGAGCAGCAAATCCCTCAACTTTGGAGCACAAATGATCACGGATATGGTCTGCATAAAATCATTTGCCTCTAGTCTGACAGCCATGAGCAGAGCCCTAGGGGTGAAAAAAGCCACAGCCTTAAATCTCTTCACTCAGAAGTTACCAAGAAGATTTTAAAAATAAATAAATAAATAGATGAAAAGAACTAAACAAGAAAGCCAACAACAACAACAACAAAAACCCGTATTTCGCCATGAAAATATTCCCAGATGTGAACCCACGAAAATTTATATTCAACAGTTAAGCTAGTAAATTACAAATTGTTTTATCACTTGGGAAGGTAAAACTATATAGAGATAGGAAGTATCTCTAGCCAGAATTATTCAGCATTTCAAACACATAGAACAAAAGAAAGTGAATAAAAACAGGAGCATTGCAGCAATGAACAATGTTAGGACAGAATGTTGCTGTTTGCAGAGAGAGAGGATGTTTGCCATCTCGTGTACACCCTTAAAGCCATAATGGAATAACAGCATTGTTGTCAATTGCTTGAAAAGTTTCTGCATTCAGTCCTTCACTTCATATTAGTTGAGAGGGGGGAGATCAGTTCTTACTGATTACTTCTCAATGCACTTGTAATATCTGCACTGTCACTTCCATTCAGGGTAATGATGTGTGCTGTTATTTGCACAGATGGTCCCATGAGTTTTGAGACCACAACAAGCAGTTTCTTGCAAGAGTCCAAAAAGGGAACATTTAAGAATTCTGCAGACATTGATTTCTCTTCTATAAAAATCAGTTATCTTAAAAAAAAAAAAAAAGTGATCTTGCCTCAGATTAAGAAACAACTACAGAATAATAATGAAAAAGCATCAGTGTGGTCAAATGAATGAAAAAGGGATCAAAATTTTTTTAATGAAGATCATTTTATATCATTAACAGCCAAGAAATCAAATACAGTGAACCGTACACCAAACATTTGTGTTGAACATCTATTTGTTCTCTTAAAAAAATCATTTGTAATTTGTATTTGACATATAACAGTTTTTTATAGCCATTTATCTATGCTTCATGGGAAAATGTATCAGACAAACAGCATTTTCAGTTTATTTTTCTAAATAAATGTGTTGTTTGTATTATTTGTAGTTGCTTTTTTGATTTGGTTTCATTACCTGAGAGATAAATTTCTTATGGTTCATTGGCATCCTTTATCATATTCAGAACTAATGGAAGACTGAAATTTCAAAAATTTCTGTAGTATAAAATTGTACTATTTCTTGAAGTCTGAAGAAGAAATGATTTATTTTTCACCATGATTTTCTTGTCAAGGGTTATTTTAATGTTCTAGTTACACTAATTATCCATTTTTAATATATGGGGACATTGCTAGAAAACAAAAAAATTGAGTATCATATCAGAAAGGATTTTCTCTTCGTTCTCTTTCTGAAAATCTGCTCCAGAGATTAAAATTAGATAATTTTTTTAGGCCATTAGTTGTACCAAATGAGTCCTCAGCAGAGGTCTTTTGAGAACTTCCATCAGTATATATCGAAATGATTAGGCAATCATAATGGAGCAAAAAGGCAACTCAATCAACAAGTGCAGACTCAGTGCCTGCAAAGTGTTCATCCTTACTTGAGGCTCACTGGAGGAATCAGTACTTGATTGCTGCTACCACCAATAGGTAGTGTGCACTTATGCTTGTGACACTCTGGAGTTGTTTGGGGCAGAGCACGATAATAGGCCCAGCCCTTCAAGGTCTCTGGAAAGGGTCAGCCCTTAAATGTGTGTTTATTTAGAAGCCTCCCCTCAGGTGCAGCTAGGATGGTAAACCAATAGCCTTTATTACCAGAAAGACTTTAGTTCCCGGGTCTGTTGCCGCTTGCTGTGCTCTTGAGGCTGTAGTCTGCCAAGAATTAACTCTCTCTGATAAAATCTCATAGGGACCCAGGATCTCAGACTCCCCTGGCCTCTAGAGCCAGGTGATCAAGGAGCATCCCCTGGGTGATAGTTGTAAAAAGCAGGAGACCAGATAAATGTAAAGATGCCCTTCCAGGAGACGCTGGCGCTCTGGAGCATGGCAGAGGAAGAGTGTATAGGAGGCACTCACTAGGAAATAGGAAAAATAGCCTAGCATTTTTTTAAAAGATTGGTACCCACTGGCTAAACCACAAAGATGGTACCTGCCAGCTGTTACGAGGCAGAGGGAGAGAGTATAGATGGCACTCTGGGGAAATAGGGAGGAAAAAAACAGCCTAGCATTTTTTTTTTTTTTTTTAAGAGTACAAAATGGAGCTGCTAGCTAGAGGGAGGCTGAGGGAGAGCAGAAGATGGTGCCGCCAGCCAGTAACTCCTAGACTGATACAGACCTACGCTTTAAATTTGCAAATAGCCCTATTTACCTCATTCACACGAAGGCAGGCCTCCGGATCAGCTTCCTCTGCTCAGAGCCCCGGGGCAGGTGAGTCCTCAGAGGAGACGTTCCTCAGTTCATTATAGTCTTGTGGGTCTTGTTAACGTTGGTTTTAAAAGGTAAATGATTTGGGGTCTTGTTTCTCAGGTGCAGGTGTTAAAAGTTGAGGTGCACAATATGAGGTTCAAACCCTTCACCCCTTGGGAAGAAGCTCAAAGTCGAGTTTCCTCCCAATGTGGGTTTCTGTGCTAGGGGTGGAATATATGATGAGGTTGTGTCTCAGCCTCTCCTTCCGGTTTTCATGATGTGGACCTTCTTTTGTTAGCCTGATGCTAGGAGTCGCTCAGTTTTTTTTTTTTTTCAGAGGAAGTTGTTCACATGTATCTGCAAATTCAGTGTTTTGTGGGAGGTGGTGAACCCAGGATTTTCCTGTCACTATCTTGAACTGGAACCCCCAAACAACCTTATGTACATAAGTTTTTAACAGAAGAATAGGTCATTAGGTTTATTCTCAAACTATGATCAGAAACTAAATTCACATTATATTCTGCACACTTAAATAGATTTACTCTCTGCAGTCTCTTTTTGTGACACTTAGAGTAATCCATAACATGATGAAGAAAATTAGTTTTGTCATGCATGATTGGAACCCCTGACAATTAAGACATTGTACATGAAAATAATCCAACTAGGAATCAAATTGTCCATTCCTGTGGGATGTTAGACATTGAAGTATGCCTGGACTCATTCGAATTTTTTTTTTTAAATCTGTGCTGATTGCGCTGATTGCTTCAAACTGTGAATTATTTGAAATCGTAAATAGTAAAGTCATCTTTTCCCTAAACATCAAACAATAAAATCCATCCAGAATAAATAATAAAAATACAGTTCTTCATTTTATGAACATACTGAACAATAAGCAGTGCTGTATCTGCTGTAGTCTGTGGAGAGCCCTTAAAAGATTTTGCAAAGAAGTGACATTATCAGGCCTGTTCTTCAGCAGGATAACTCTGGTAGGAATTTGTAAAGTGAATTGTGGAGAAGGGGGTGACCTGCTAACCAGAAAAAATTATCTAAAATTTTCCTTGTAATTAGTTTATTCTCTTCATCTTTAATTACATTTACTTTCTAAGTTATTTCACTTGTCCCTCACTTTATCTTCTTTTGTCTTCTTCAAATTTTAAACTTACCGTTTGTTATCTTCACAATTCAATATCACTTTTATAGAATCTATTAAACAATCTTCAGTTCCCATTGAGAAGTACTACTTGCAGATTTTTTGAATTGAGAATGCCAATTTAGGTACAGGCATACCTCATTGTTTTGTGCTTCACAGATGTTGTGTATTTTACAAATGTTGCGTATTTTACAAATTGAAAGCAAAACCCTCCACCAGCAAAAAGATCACTCGCTGCATTGCAGTGATCTGGAACCAAATCCACGGTATCTGAGGTATGCCCGTAATCTCCACTTCCTGACATTTGCTTTTGCAGTGCACGTATGTTACATTTATGTACAAGTCCAACTCATAATGATCAGATTTATCTTCATGGGTAAAATGCTAATTATTGTTTACCGAGTGCCTGTTGCAGAATCACCTCCTAAAATCCAGATTTGTGTGTCCTAATGCACTAACAAAACATTGAGACATGGGTGATTGGAGATAGAGAAAGGTTTATTTGAATTGGCTAAAGCAAGAGGACAGGAGAGCAAGATCTTTCAAATCCTTCTCTCCCAAAAAAGCAAAAGTAGGGAGTTTTTATGTATCTAGGAAGTAGCGGGGCAGGAGATGATTCCAGGGAACTGAAAGAAAAGTCTGTCTGTCTTTAGTCATAGAGAACTCTTTTTTCATATCAGACTCCTGGGCGTCAGCAGCTGGTCACAGCTACCTTGGAGACATTTTTTCGTTCAGCAAAACAAATTTATAAATTCCTCTTGTGACCGTGAAATAATCTCTTCCTGCTTGACAAAGAGACATCACATCAACTTAAGACTTCTGTTCTTGAGAACAAAAGAAGTTGAGCAGGAAGAGCGGTTAACACGTGAACACTGGTCTAATTAAGAATTAAAATGATTTAATTCTAGCTGTCAAAAATACTGGGGGCATTAAAATCACAAGGGGCTCGGCTACATGCCCACTCTGGAACATGAACTGTGCTGGGTGCCGGGAAGGTGAGGGAAAAAGACACAGATCCTATTTTGATGGAGTTTAAAATCTAGTTAGAGAGTAATACATTCAATGTGTAATTTCACTAATTAACAAAAAGTTACAACTGAGTTCTATGAAGAAAGGTATATGATATGCCAAAATCATATATTGGCCAATATATTTAACTCAGTGGGGCAAGTAAACTTTGAGTTGGATCTGAAGGGTGACAGGTAGGTATTTGGGGCAAATCATGTGCAAAGCAGAGCCAAGGAGAAAAATAAGTAGGAAGTTAGAAGACCGAAAAGAAGGCTAGTTAGGTTGGAGCAAAGAGAGTAAAGTGGACAGCACTGAAAAAACTGGCGAGATGGGAATCCAGTCTTACCTAATCTATATCTCAGGTACAGCGGAAAACAAAATGAGCTGCTATGAGGAGTAAAAACAGTAAGTGTACAGAAATAACAGAAGTACGAGCAAGTCTATCTGGTATAACAAATCTAGGTGGATTTAATTCCTGAAAACACTAAGCCCAGGCTCCCACAATTCTTTCCTTGCCCCACAAAGGATTTACTTCTACACTCAAAGTAATGCAGACAGTGACACAACAAAACAGCAAGTTCAAGTATACTGAGTGTAAACCATAAGGAAAAGGGGGTCAAAATACCAGAGAGAGCAGAATTACAAATACAAAATTAAGAGTGGCATTGGAAGCATTTTTTATTTATATAAGGTGTACTTTTCAGTGAAGACATAAAAAATGCATTCAATAGGCATCTGTCAATTCATAAAGACTTGAGCAACTACAGGTAGACTAACAACAAACATTTAGGAATATGTTGAAACCAATTTCTGTAAAGCTAAGTTTGCCTGTATGTATCAGAAACCCAACGTAGCAAACAAGAAGCTGTTCAGACCTGGCATAGGAACTACTTAAAATCTTCAGGGATCTAAGCTGCTTCCCTTTCTCTGCTCTAACATTTTTAGAATATAACCTTTGTCATTATGATGCAAAACAGTTACTAGAAATCCGGACATTAAATGTATATTCCAGACAGCACAGTAAGGAGAGAACGCACCTCCTCCTTTTTAAGAAAACTTACGGAAGAATGTTCACTTGATATTTTGGTATATTCGTCACTAGTCAGACTGGCCACACAGCATAAGGAGGACCGAAGAATATAGTGCTTTTGGCTGGGCACATTGCCACTTTGAATAAATTTGGTATTCTGACACTAAAGAGGCTGGGGAGAATGAATGATGGTGTACGCAACTATCTAATTCTGCCACAAGACAAAAATGTAGCAATTCATCACGCCCTGGGTTGAATACTGAGGACTTTAAGACACTACATTTATGCAAACCTAAGAGAATCAAATTTTCGACTCATATTTTCAAGAGTAAACCCAGTGGAATCATATCATATGAACATTTCATCTTTTATAGATGCCACTATACTCTGTCTATCCCTTTTTATAAACATACACCCTGACTGTGGGTCTGGCCTAGAAGGCACTGTGCCTCTTATAGATGATATGAGGCATTTTCACAGAACATTTTGACTGTATGGGCTTTCATATCTCATCATTATGATATTCTAATGTATTTATAAATACATTTTATCAGTAACTCACTTGCACGCATTTTAGTAGCATGTTTCATCAAATTGTTGAGTGGGGAGAGAAAGAGTATTGAAATTGTCTAACATCTTTTTTACTCAACAGGTACTTAAGTTTGGAGAAACATTTTATGCTGATTCTCAGAAAGCATATATACACACACACACACATATATATATATAAGCATATATATATACACATATATATACACGTGTATATATATAGGCATCTATATATATAGTTTGTTGTTTGTGTGTTTGTTTGGACATAGCTAAAGAGAGGATTGTTCATTGGGTGTGGTGCAACATCCAAATATTCCAGAGCTTTGATAGGGGAAACCAATTCACACATAAAAAGTAAATATGTAAGCAAGTAGATTTATGGATTTTCACAGAAAATGCCCATCCCCGCAATTATATGCATTTACTTAACTTTACCCAGAGAGTTGCTTTGGTCCTGTGCCAGTTCAAATACGTACAATATCTATTTGAGATTATTTGTGATTTAGAGATGAAAAATAGCACACATAATGGCATACAGTGTTATCCATCAGGGAGAGCATAGACTACACTTTTAAAGACATTTCAGTCTTTTTAAACCTAAAGTAAAGCCAATCCACGAACGACTAATTTAACCAACCATCAAGATCAAATGAGCATTCTATAGCATGAGACCATATGCTCTGTAACCTCCCTTTCTATTTCTCTGGAGAAGTATCTAAGTACTTATTACCGTGTGGTTTCAGTTAATGTCGAGGACTTCTTTTATAGATGCTATTAAAATTTTCTTTTTTGGAATGAAATCATGATTTTGAGATAAAACCATTGTTTGATTATAGTGTGAATTGTGGAATGTGTTTTTCTATGTGACAATTTATGGTCACTGCTTTAGTCACATTTGCCTCACTTAGAAATCATTTTCAGCAGGAGAATGTAATTGTAATTAAGGAAAAACAAGCGAATGTGTTCACTTAGATAGCCTAACACTTCTTTTAAATAAAAATATATATCTATTTGAATTTCAAATTCTAGATGTTATTTCTACATTTAAAATATTCATGTTCTTCCAACTAATGACTACATACATAGGTATTAAAATTATATTATCATGAACAATTAACAGATGGTTGAGAAATTAAAACCATCTAATTTTCTCAGACAAAAGTTCACCTTAACCAGCCTGCCCCCCACCGCCACTCCCCATAAAAAAAGGGAAAAAGCTCTAAATTACTTCTTCAAAGCAGAAGACCATTGAGAGGAGACGATAAAGGTGCTAAGGTAGAAATGGTCTCTCCCAATAGATTTCCCTTTTCATAGCTATTTTCTCTAGCATGTGTGATATAAACTGGACATTCAGATACTTTCCTGAGTAATATGATGCAGTTTTACCAAGAAAATTACAGTAACTGGAGAAAAGAAAAAAGCAAAAGAGAGAAGGAGAATAAAGGTTGCTTTTAATCAAGATTTGAGAAGCAGCTTTCGTTTTCGTGATGAAGCTCTTTTAGATTGAAATCTTTCAAAGAAGAAGAGACCTATCAACATTACCTACTGGGAATACTGGTGGAGATAACCTATACCAAAGGATACCCTAAGGTACTTTGTCTCAGTCTCTTCTGATGGCAAATTATCCCAACCTGGTGGAAACTTCAACTTCCCCAATAGTCTATATAATCCAAGAGTTTTAGTCCATCAGTACCTTTTTCTGCAAATGCACAGTCTTTGAATTTTGGATAGATCCAGTTTAATTTCTTGCTATCGACTACTCTCCATTACTCATACAATGAATGTTGAGCGAATATTGTGTTCCAAATTTGCATTGCTTAAGCATAAAATTTAACTTAAAGCTTCCTGGAAGTTAGAACAAAACTGAGAAATATAGAGCTGTGTAATTCATTAGAAAGAGGAAGTCAAAGTGTCAAGAAATTGAATAAAAGCTTTGAGTTTAATTAACAATGAAGAACTGTGAAAGTTTTGTGAGTTAGTAAGCTAATGCAGTCTGTTTCTTATTTTTCCAAAGCCAAATTTTGGAATAGCTACAGGAGTAAATGTGAGAGCTCATTTTCTGAATAAGCCAAATTTGTATCACTCAGGAGTTCCCAAATCCTCTATATTTCTGTGTATATATATATATTTTTTACCCTAAATAACCTCACTCTTGCCTTCTGCAATAAACCAGCTCCTTCTCAGTCTCAGGAGTGTGTGTTGCTCTTGGTTCCTAGTTGCTCCATTTGCCCATTTCCACTGATCTCTTGGTCCTGCGTTTTGCCCCCTGGACGTGATGTTCTCCTCCACACCATTTCTCCTCAGGCTGAACGCAACCTTATTCTATTGTGGCCAAAGCACAAACAACATGAGACTTCCAAGTGTAGCACATTTTACTGAAATTAAGGAGAATAGTGGAGGATTATAGTCTAGTTCAAGTGACACCACTCATTTTAATTGTACATTAGATAATATTAACCTAAAATTTCACATTTTGTCTTGCACAGTGGGAGATTTCCCTTTGCTCACATCTCATTCTTTTCCCTTCCTTATCCATGGTATATTCATCTCCTCAGCTGATACTGCTTAAAGACCATTATTCTTCCTTTCTAGCTGTTTTCAACTTCCAGTTACTGTCATTTTTTTTAGATAGAGCAGTTTACCATTAAGACCTCCTTTTGAAAAGAGAAGAAAACTCTTTGAGGTATTTTCTTCAATAAGACTCATCAATACTAAGCTCTTCACTAAAAGCAGAAATTAAGAATCCTTGTTAACTCAATAAAATTCTTATTTACCTGGTAGGGTGGCACTAGAAATATTTATCTTTCATTTATTCTCAAAATCTCTTCAGAAGTTGTGGAACTGAGTGGGAGTGATGATTGATGATTTTGTGGTTGATGTTTTATTTGTTTTGTTTTCCTCCAATTATGTCAGTATTCTAAATAAATTGTAATGAATAAGTTTATGCCCTCCATGATAAGATATTAACCTAACTATTAACTTTGTGGGTTTTTGTTCATTTTGTTTTTATTTTTTATTTCTAGGTTTTATTTGAGGAAAAAAATAATGTATTTGGAGATCTGTGTTTTATTCTATTCATATGAATTACTTAAATTTTGATGTTTACTGAGAGTGACAAAGGCAACAACTAAATGTTTATGCAATTCTATTAGATGGGGCAGAAATCATTTGAGAGAATAGAGTATGTTCTATTACTTTAGAAGTATATTTATTATACAATAAACAAATCTGTTAGAATTTCAGGAATTCAAGCTCCCATTTTTATAAAATGAATTCAACAGATATTTAATCAGTGTCTACTGGGCCAATGCACCATTCTGAGAACTGGAATGAAATAATGTACAGAAAACAACAGTGCTTACATTTCTAATAGGAATAGGCAAATGACAAGTAAATACAATTTAACAACAAATATAGAAGATGTCTGATGTTTGTAAGAGATTTGGAGAAAAATACGGTCTTGAAAGGGAGATAGGAATGATAGAGGTTGAGAATGTCAGGGTTTTTAAATTGCTACTTTTTATAGTAGTTAGGCGAGATTTCTTTGATTAGGGGACATTTGAACAGAGACCTGAAGGAACTTTGGGTGCTGCCATGTGTAATCTGTGAGAGGAGCCTTTCAGGAAAGGAAAGAGCATGAGTGAAAGCCCTAGATCAGAAACATGCTTAGGGTGTCTGAGGAAAATTCATTTATCTTAAAGTGAGTGAGGGAAGTGTTGGGAGATGAGGTAAAGATGTAGTGGGGGTTTGTCAAAATTTATAGACTCTTGTTCTACAAATTTAGGATTTTAGGATTTAGGATTTTATTTTATATATATATATATATATATATGTATATGGATTATACCTGAGAAGTGGTGAAATCTAAGAAGCAAGATGGTTTATTTTTTTAAAAGATCACTCTGATATGTAGATGAGATTTGGGACAGAGTTTGAAGCCAAGAGACAGTTTAGTAGAGTTTTGGAATAATCCCAAAGAGAGAAGATACTGTCTTGGACCGAGATGGATCACAGTGAACATGGTGAGAAGTACTCTGTGGGAATATACTCTTAAAATTTACAACATTTGCTTATAGATTGGTATATTAAGTGTTATGAAGGAAATAGAGGTGTCATGATAAACTCCAAGTATCTTAGTTTTGGCGGTTCTGGGCAAATAGAATAATAAAATTACTATTTATTCAGATGGGTTAGAATGAAATAGAAAGAAGAGCAGTTTTGAGAGGGGAAATCAGGGTTCGTTTTAGGATATGTTAAGGGTAGGTGCACAATAGATATCCAAAGGCACATGACAAGAGAGGGAGCTGGAGTTCCATGTAAGATTTAGGGTGGGAATACACATTTGTGAATCATAATGTAGATGATGGGTAAATCTATGGGACTAGATGAGATCACCTAGGGAGGGAGTATAAATGAAGCTTAAAGATGGTGTCCTGGGCACTCCAGTATTTAGAAGTCAAGGAGATGAGGAAACAACAAAGAAGTATGCATAGGTTGGGCTTGTAAAATAGAAGGAAATTAAGAGAAATGAAAAATGACAAAGAAATATATTTTAAGAGATTAAATCCCAAATGACATGAAAATGTTCATTTTAGCAAAAACATAGTGGTCAATCAAAAGGCTATCTATTTTTATAGCCTCCATATTCATAATATATTAAGAGGAAACTAGATGGCTTCTCACAGGCAAGACTGCAAAAGTAGACTACATTTGGTGATTATGATAGCCCATAATCCATCTGGCTATGGAATAGTGAAGCTGATCTCATAAATAATCACTTTCAAATCCCCCAGCTTCTCCAAACCCCAAGCAATTTATTTCAACTCTCTCTCTGAACTACTCTCTCATGAGTCATATTATACCCACTTGGAAGAGTAAAGAAGCATCCAGGTTGTTCTTACTGCTGTTAAATCTGAAGCAGAGACTGTATAGTTCAACTTTAAAGAAACTAGAAAACGTGATTTATTATAAAAGGCAAAGCAGGAAGGAATAAAAAGCAGCACACAGTAACTGATGGTTGGACATGATATTACCCAGGGACTGAAGTCCTCTTTACAGAGCTGATGTTTGTGGTGTTCATCTGCACAATAGGAAGGCTTAAGGGCAACTGACTAAAGTAGTAAAGGTGAAGTGTCAGGCTCAGAGCTTAGGGTCCCAAATGAAGGGTTGTCTGATTGATTCGAGTAAAAACTTAGGGATAGTATGTGAATGATGGGTTGTAAGGATCATTTTACTAGGGTGGGATTGATAATGAATGATCAATAAAGCTTCATTGGAAAACTTTGAAGCATTCAGCCATGCTGCATTGGTGCTCATTTTCCCTCCAGACTCTATAAATAGTGCTGCCTTTCCTGAGCCCATCTTTCTATCCCAGTTAGCACCCTTCCCCCACTTTTTTTTCCTGTGCAAAACTTCCTGCCCTGGTTAGGGCAGGACTCAGCTAGTTCAGAGATAGATCTTGTTCCAGCTTCCTTACACTTGGTGAGCTTGGAAGTACTGGGTAAGACTGCTGTGCTGGGTACTGCATAGGGCATTATCTAGATGATGAGTAGCAAAAAGCTGTGAGCTTACTGAGAAGGAAAACACTTCAAAATGTAATTGTCCATCATCTCAGAGTTTCTTCCAGCTCTCTCAGCAATGCATATTAACATTCTTGAGAGAGACGGCAAGGAAAGAAGTTTGTTTGGTTGGACTTTACCATCACTACTGGTAAACAGTAAGAGAATGTTCTGAGTTGTGAGTCCTGAGAACAGCATATTTATATGGGAGGTGTATCTGGTATTGACTATATTTTAAGAATTGGGAGATGGTCCTGGGACCATTGGCAGGATGATAGGTAATAAAAGAGGTTAATGTATGTCCCATCTTCTCTTTAATATTTTGAATTCCTGGATTCTTCATACATTAAAATCTCACTCTGAGGAACATTACAGATCTTGTTAATTATATAGTAAAGGCATGCTGAGATGTTTAAAAGGTTAGATAATAAGAACAATACGAGAAGAATTGCTCATGTTTTAATTTAGGGAAGGAACAGGTTAGGGACAAATTGAAATATAATTTTCAAATATGTGAATAATCCTTGCAAAAAGACTGGTGAGTAGTTAGTTTCCATGAGGACAAAGTAAAAAAGAAATTGGCATGATTAAGCTTTATTAAATTTTTTTAAGGAAAGAAATGTTCTTGGTGGTATGTACTATACTAAACCTTGATTTATTGATTTTTCTTCTGTCTTGTATTGAATTTTTTTCAGTGTGGTTTCTCCCATCCAGAAGCAGGAGAAGCAATTGTGAATATGTATGTTCTGTTCCCATTCAGAGTGCTGACATTAATAATAAGCCATAACGAAAAAATCTGATAAAGTAGAAGTAATGCACATGTGTGCCCCCCCATCTCCATAAATTGACATGACAAATTTTAAATATTCAAAATTAGGCATTTGTTTTACAGATGACTAAATTTGTAAAATAATTAATTTACAGAAAATATTAATCCAAGACAATATTATGGGTGATTTGATGACCTTTGGCTGGGCATCAATTTGAATTTTATAGAGTGAACATTAAGGCATGTGCTAAGTGTAGGAAATATTACAAAATCTACCTGTTATGAAAATCTACTTGGAGCTAATGCATGCATTTTGAGCATCCATCTGGTTGCTTCTTAAAATAATGTTTGATCAAACACATCACCCTGGAATCCCAAATGCAGAGTTTTGGGCATGAAAATAAGAACAGGTTCTTGTCTAATGGCTTTCCAAATAATTGACTTTTCTATCTCCTGCTCCCTATTTTTTTCTAGTGATTCTTCTACTCTGTGCTACTTTCACAGCCCATGTGTATCTCTGATGACTGTGCTCTAACCAAATGCAAGGAATGGCCTTGGGAGCATTGTTATTGTCAAAAATACTCCTTAAATTTCTGTCCCTGAGGTGGAACAGATAAACTTTAATGTTTTTAATAGTTCAATAGTTAAAATCTGCAAAGAGGAAATAATTGAATCCATTAAACACATAATTTTCATCACCAAATATAAAAGGTGATAAATCCAGGTGTTCTGTTAAATGCTTAGAATTAAAACAGAACAACATGATTTTCTAATTTTGTGCACTGTTTTGACAGGTCTCTGAGTGAGCCTTTAACATATGAGGATGAAGGTCTACTAAGACAGAACATACACACACACAGCAACAGCAACAACAACAACAACAACAAAAACACTGTATTCCAATTTATTGGCATTTTAAGTAAATACACAGTCAAGTCAAGAGCTGGATTTCCCAGAATGAAATTCTAGCTTTAAACACTTACTAGTTTTGTGATCTTGGTCAAGGTATCTAAACTTCTTTGCCTCAGTTTTGTCATCTGTAAAATAGGGATAATAATTATAAGTACTTATGTTTTAATTAAATGGTGATATTTAAATTAATTGAGTTAAAACATGTACGCACTTAGAACACACATTGCTTGGCATGTATAAAGTATAGAAAAATCTAAATTGGACTAAACTTTGGGTAAAACACCCCTTTGTTAACAGAGTTTAAGAATAAACCCAAGCATTGGTCTAAGACCACACCACCACCCCAGTCTGTCTTTGCCTATCATTCTAGCTGTAAAGAAGTCTTCACACAGTAAGTCCTGCGTTCTCAGACTTCCTTTCCTCAAACAGCAGAGTTCGAGATGATGAACCAGATCCTCTCTACCCTCCTACACTCACAACCTTGCTGTCTCTATGTGGCTAAAATTCATACCGAGGAGTGTCATTACACCCTCTATTCCCCTGTGTGTACTTACCACAAAGAACTCAGGCTTCCTGGTCTTGAACACTTCATTGACTCTAATCATTCTTTCTCCTTGCTGTTCTATCCCTTTCTCAAACTCTTACTTAACTTCCAAAAAGCCTTATTCTGTGTTTTCTGGAACTCACAATCCATTATCAGCACAATACAATGCAATCCTCAAACTCTCTTTGAAAATGCCTTCACTTTCTAGTTCTTAAAAAATCTAGGCTCTTCTTAAAAATATTGTACTTCCCCTGCAGCTTTCTGTATTGGTATTATCTATGCTTTTAATAGTTGTTTTCAGACCGTTTCAGACCATTCTCTTGTGTTCCACCCTAAGTACTCCCACCACCCTGATTTGACTCTCATGAAAACAGGTTAATTCCTCACTACTTATTGTTTCTGTGATTTGACTGTGCCCTGGTCATTCTCCCTTCATTTCTCAGAGATTTTAGCTGCTAGCTCTTTGCCAGTATCTTCAACATCTTTCCTGTCTTCATCTGTGGCAATGTTGATATTCACATAGATGAATCTTCCAGCACCTTGTTCCTCAGTTCCTTGAGCACCTCTCCTCTTGACCTACAGCTTTCCTTAGCTATTTCCTAGCCATACTCTAAACCTTATTATTAGCCAAACGCTGCAGTATTCATTACTTTTATTTCTTATATTTCACTTTGAATATCTTTCTCCAGCTCTTCCTTTAGTATTTCATTTCTCATTCTAATATCCATTCAATATACTTGAATCAGTAGAGATCATACTTATTCACAATCTTAATATCTTTCCTTAAATTAGTCAATTATTATGAGCATTCCTTTTGATAAATCCTCGATTCCCTAATTCTCCTCTTAATACATTGGAGAGCCGGGCTCAACTGTAACTGTTGTTAAATCTAACTTTTCAAATACTTTACATGTATATCCAAGAAGTTTGACAGGACTGGAAAGAACATGGAACCACACTCCTCCATTCCACTATAAATTCATGAAAAAGAAGGGCAAATGAACCCTTAGTGCTTTCTGGAAATCTTAATCTACTTCAGCTCTTTCACTCATATTACCTACTCTTCTCTTCAAATAATTAATGTCTCCCATCTTCATTCTCACCTGAGGCTTCGATTCCTACAACTCTCACCCCTAGTTGTACCCATCTATAGGTATCTACAGCTACATAGCCTGCTTTCACATCTGTTATCATGGCTGATTCATATGTGTTTGTGTCTAAAGCTAATTTATTTATGCACTAAAATACATTCTGCCTCATCTACTTAAGGACTTCACTCCAGTAACTATCCCCTCTCTGTGTCATATCGTTATTTTATTTTTCTTAACTGTTGAACTATTCTTATAAACATAAAGTTTTTCTGTTATTTCTTTAAAAAAAGAAAAAAGCAAAGCAATGGAGACAAAAAAATCAGTGGTTGTTAAGGGTTGGAGGGGCAGAGATGAACAATCAGAGCACAGAAGATTTTTAGAGCATTAAAAATACTCTGTATGGTACATAATAATGGATACATGTCATTACATTTGTCCAAACCTGTAGAATGTACAACAGGAATAAACCCTAGGGGGCTTTGAGTGACTTCAATGCGTCAGTGTAGGTTCATTGATTGTAACAAATGTAAAATCTT
>NW_011888820.1:4810518-4819391 GCF_000151845.1 Pteropus vampyrus
TCCCCTCTCTGTGTCATATCGTTATTTTATTTTTCTTAACTGTTGAACTATTCTTATAAACATAAAGTTTTTCTGTTATTTCTTTAAAAAAAGAAAAAAGCAAAGCAATGGAGACAAAAAAAAATCAGTGGTTGTTAAGGGTTGGAGGGGCAGAGATGAACAATCAGAGCACAGAAGATTTTTAGAGCATTAAAAATACTCTGTATGGTACATAATAATGGATACATGTCATTACATTTGTCCAAACCTGTAGAATGTACAACAGGAATAAACCCTAGGGGGCTTTGAGTGACTTCAATGCGTCAGTGTAGGTTCATTGATTGTAACAAATGTAAAATCTTATGTTTAGTTTGATGAGTTTGATAAATGTACAATCTTGTCAAGATATATAACATTTCTATCACTCTAGAAACTTCTATGTGTCTCTAATACTTAATTTCCTACTCATCTAGAAATGACCACTTTTCTTTTTTTGCTATAAATTATTTTTGACTCTTCTTGAAGTTCATGCAAATAAAATAATCAAGTATGTATTCTTGTGTCCAACTTATTTTCCTCAGCACATCTGTGATATTCAACTATATGTTTTCATGTGTAAATAATTTGTTCCTTTTTGTTGCCAAGTAGTATCCCATAATACAACTATACCACAATCAATTTTTTTCTGTTGATGATGGGTTTCTGGATTTTGGCTATGAGTAGGTATTTCTATATATATATATTTTGTAAAGTCTTTTTGTAAACATACATTTATCCTTTCTCTTGGATATATACCTGGGATTGAAATTTCTGAATCATAATGTAGATGTATATTTAACTTTGAAAGAAACCAAAGTTTTTCAAAATTTTTGTATTATTTTTCATTTCCACCAGAAATTTATAATGGTCCCCCATTCTTGACAACACTAGAGTTGTTGGTCTTTTTCTTTTTAAACAAATTTAATCTTATCATTCTAGTGGGTACGCGGTGGTATTTCTTGGGGTTTTAATTTGAATTTTCATGATGACTAATAACACTGAACATGCTTCCATGGGCTTAATTGCTGTTCATATACCTTCCCTTGTGAAGTGTTTATTCAAGTTGTTTTCCTGTTTTTGATCAGATTATTTGTTTTAGTTATTGAGTTGTAGAATTATTTTACGTATTATGGATACAAGTTCTTTGTCAGATATATATTTGCCACATTTTTTCCAGTCTGTGATTACCTATTCTTTCTTTACAGTTTCCTTTGATTAATAGTTTTTTTTTTTAAGTTTTGATCATTTATCATTTTCTTTTTTTTAGAATTATTTCTTTCTGTGTCTTGTTAAAGATATAGACATGTTTTCCTACTTCCATGTCACAAAGATATTCTCTTATAGCTTCACCTACAGCACTATTGTTTTAGCTTTTATGTTTGGGACTGTAATCCATCTCAAATACATGTTTTTGAATTTGGCATGAGTTAAGGGTCAAGATCTTTGTCCCCCAATATTGATATCTATTTGTTTCAACATCATTTGTTTTATAGATTTTATTTTCATCCACCATTGCATTACTTTGATTTAACTGATTTTATAAATATAGCTTCATTTCTAGACCCTTTTCTGTCCCGTTAATATATTTGCCTCTCTTCAGGCCGATGTCTCATTGTCGTGATTGTTATAGCTCTATGTTAAGCTTTAAATTCAGGTAGTTAAATCCTTCACAGTTGCTTCCCCCGCAAAATAATTGTTTAGGTCATTGTAAACCCTTTGCCTTTCCATTTGTATTTTAGAATTAGCTTTTCAATTATTTATAACACAGCCAGCTGGAATATTGATTTGGTTTGTATTGCATTTCAGATCAACTTTTGGAACAATTTGCATTTTTAACAATATGGAGTCTTCTAAGACATGAAAAATCCTCTCTCTCTCTCTCTCTCTCATCTTAACAATGCTTTTAGTGCAAAGGTCCTTCATTTTGGATAAATTTTATTGAAATATGTTATATTGACACTATTATAAATATAATTTTTCAAATTTTACTCTCCAACTGTTTTTCTGCAATTATATAGAATTACAGTTGATTTTTCTATATCGACTTTGTACCTGAAAACCTTTCTAACTTAGTTGAGTTAGTTGCTTTGAAAAATAGAATAATTATCTACACAAGCAATCATGTCACAAATATAAAGACAATTTTCTTCTTTTCTGATATTCATGCTTTTTATTTGTTTTTTATCACTTTATTTAATTGCCTAGAACCTACAGAATACATATGTGACATGCTGTGCTCCTTATCTTTAGCAGGGGAATTCAAAATTTCACCATTACATGAGATCTTAGCTGTATTTTAAGATGACTTTTGGCAAACTGAATAAATACCCATTTATTCCTCTTTTGTATTATGAATGTGAGTTGAATGGGTTCTTTATGACATGCAGATTTTCTTCTTTATTATGTTAATATCTTGTATTACACTGGTTAATTTTCAGATGTTAAACTAACTTCATTCCAGGGATAAACCCTGCTTAGTCCTAATAGATTTTCTTTTTTATTGTGGGTTGAAATGTGCATCTAAGGAACTCTTTCAATCTATATAACCTTCTGCTGTAATTTCTTTGTCAAATTTTGGTATTAGGGTTATGATGGCCACAAAAAATTGAAATGGAAACTGTTCCCTCCTCTCCTCTACAGTCTTTGAACATGTTTGTGTAAAGTTGTATTATTTATTCCTTATAAATTTGATAGAATTCATCAGTGAAATAATATTGGTTTTCTTTTTGCATATATCGGAAGATTTCTGATAATTAATTCAATTTCTTAGTATTTAAAATATTAAAATTTTCTGTAACTTCTTCTGCCAATTTTGGTAAGTTGTGTTTTCCAAAGAATTTTTCCATTTCATCTTTATTGTCAAGTTTATTAGCATAAACTTGATCATAAAAGTCTGTTACTTTTTTTAAATCCAAAAGATCTATAAAAATATCCCACTTCCATTTCAAATACTGATTTTATTTTTCTCTCCTTTTTCTTGATTAGTATTCCTAAGATATAAATTTTGTTAATTATGTTTACTTTATTCTGATCAAATGTTACCTATACTATTTCCAATTATGTTTTTAAATAATATATTTAAATAGTCAAGTAAAGTATTTCTTGCACATTAAGGTTAAAACAGATACCACATGTGTTATGACAAAAAAAAAAGCTAATTCTAGTAATATGTTTACCATTCAAGATTTATAAAATGATAAACAATTTTTGACTCATTTTGAGAATTTATGAGCTTAAACAAATGTCTTATTATGGTGTCGATACTTATTAATAAATAACGTGATATTTCTACATTTTAATTTAACAACAAAAATGAGCTCAGATTATATTTTCATATCAATTCATTTCATATCGATTCATTCCTGTAAAATTTTTGCAGAAGCTGACACACATGGTTTTGTAATTAAAACTTAATTACAAGCCAAATTCATTGATAAGCTAATCATTCTTTCCTACTCAGGATATTTATTCAGGTTTTTATTTTATTCATAGTTTCTGTTTTTTAAAGTAGTAAAGGGGAGAATCGCAATGGATCTCAGCCACATTGACTGAGTCATCAGTAAACTCATTATTAAAAAGAAGATATTTTGAAAAATATTTTTCCCATTTCATGTTTTAATACTAAGACATTTATTGTTACTTGATATGAAATTTCTAATGCAAAAAGAAATTTCATGAACAAATGAAACAAACTATAATTTAGAAGTTTGGAGGTAGGGCAAAGGACATATTTAGCTTAGTGTTTTTGAAAGGCAAGTTGCTAATACACTTAAAACTACACATCTGAAAATTACTTTGACACTGCATAGGAAAAATGCCTACAGGAAATTAATGATTAATTGCGCAGATTTATATGTGCTATTACATTTAGTCATAAACAAGTAAAGAAATAAGAACAAAGAGGTTATAAGTCTAAAACTGAAGAAAGCTCTATTGGCTTAAAGCCATTGATGTAAAAAATAAATCCTGCCACACATCACGGGGAATGAACATAGTAAATTTCAGGGTTTGGAAAATGTTTCTTGTGGGAAAGAATCCCATTAAATTGATCTGAATTACTTCAAAAGAAGGTCCATGGCAGTGTCAACTGCCATTAACATGAAGGATACTTTCCTGCCTCTCATTTCATTACATATGTATCAAATTCTGTGACTTTTGTTTATAATCAATAACCAATTTCTTCTAAGAACATTAAAAGGTTACAACCTGGTTTGCTCACAGTAATGAAGATTTACTGACATGTGAGTCATCTCTATTTAAATCAGCCTATTGAGTCATCAATTTTCAGAGGCTCTGATGGACTTGTTGTATTTATCACTGTCCTTTGACTAATGGAGATTTTCGTTTATATCGTAATTTAAGCCAAACATTGATTTTAGTTTATAAGCCCCAGTTTCTTCCATCAAATGTATTCTTAGTAGGAATCAGTATTACAGCTTTCTTGGGAGTCAACTGAATGAGAGACACAACCGAGAGATGAAGTAGAGATAGAAAGAACAGTTCTGAGCTCACTTTCATGATTAACAACAAAAATCTCACTCAGTCTTTGAAATGCATTTTTAAAATTTCTTTTGCATTTTTGGAAATAAGTATATATACGTATATATAATATTCAACATATTAACATAAGTAATAAATCTTACTACTTTCTGACCTTCTGACAGGTTAACATTCTAATCATTCAGTGTGTCCATTAATAAGCTTCTCTTATTTACATTTCACTGAATATGTGTCCCCTAATAATCCTTCGTAGGGCTTTGCCTTTTTTTCCCCAGTGTGAATAGAGTTGGAATTTGTTCTAGAGAGTATTATGCTTATCACTATCACATTTATTTTCTTGGAATCTGTATCTTTTCTATCCATGTAAATAAATTCTGACTTAGAACATTGAAGGATTTCAATATTGGGAATGTTCAAATTTCATTAACTGGTTAGTAACTGTAGTTAGTTCTCACAAAGAATATTCTAAGCTCAGGATATTTTAGCCTCAAAATCTACATGCTGTTTCTCAGAGAAAGCTGACTCCTTTTTTTGTCTAAGTGCTACTTGTATATGAATCACTGCTCGTTTTGATTTTACTGGTAGTCAATCCTCAAGCTAATCTGTCTAAAATTCTTTCTTGTTTAGTATTTAAAAATTTCCTATTTTCTCATAGCTGTGTTTTTTAGAGCTGCAAGATCAATATATTGATGTCTACACTATTGAATGCCTTCTTAGTGCAAGGCATTGTATCAAGCATAAGACATGTAGTGGTAAATAGGTCATACACAGTCTTTATCCTTGTGGAACCAGAGTAAAAATTACTAAGGAACTCAATATACATCTAGTTCATTACATTTGTGGAAAGTGCTGTAAAGTTCAAGTACAGTGTTCTCTGGGTGCAAAACAGGGCCTGCCATCTAAGTATAACCAATTCATTGCTAACAGAATCTTGATATTGGCAAGCTACCAGCATTTAAAAATAATAGGATTAGAAACCCAGACTTACCATTTTATATTAAATATGGCACGTGTATAATACAGATATATTCACAATTCAGCAAATAAGACTTAAGCATAACCCAATTGCTGTCCCTTTGCTAGTCACTGAAGATCAAAAGGAAATGAGACTATGCTGTTATAGAACTGGGCATCTCGATAGCAATTAGTATGATTGTTTCTCAAAACAATGACGAAATGGTGCTGCTTAGCAATCAAGTGCAAGGTAGATATAGTTATCACACTGAGTGGCAAGATCTGAGTGGCAGACAGGAGAAGCTTTACTCGTAGTGAGATATGGAGTAAAAAATATTCTGAATAGTCACTATATGGGTAAATAATAATTCTCTTGTTTTTCAATTTTTTTGAAATATATCTTATTGTTTAAATAAAAAATAATATATTTATGGAGCTTACAACATATGTAGATGTAGACTGACAATAACATAAAGAAAAAGTTATAATAATATTCTGTTATCCATTTACTATTATATCTGAAGTGCCCTAATATTATTTGAAGATAGACTATAAGTTAAAATGCATATTGCAAACCCTAGAACTTCTACTATGAAATTTAAAAGTTATAGCTAATAAGAACACAGTAATTAAATATTGAATAATTAAAATATTTAAATAGTCAAAAAGAATGAAAGGAAAAAAATTTTAAAAATTATGTGGAACAAATGAAAACAAATAGCCAGATGGTACACTTAAAAACAATCGTATAAACAATTGGATTAATTATAAATTCTCTGAACTTTCCAAATAAAAGCCAAAGAATATTACGCTAGATCAAAAAGTTGTATGTCATCTAGAGGAAATGCATTTTAAATATGAAGTTATAGATAGTTTAATAGCAAGGATGGAAAAGTATAATACCAAAGAAGTCTTCAGGACCAGGAATATTAACAGAGATGAGAAGGGGCATTCATAAAGAGACAAGTGTCAACTCATCGTGAAAATGTAATAATTTTAAATCTCCACGTACCTAATAGCAGAGACTCTAGTATATAAGCCAAACAAAAAACAACAAAAAAATATGTAAGTAAAATTAGACAAATTTATAATTTTAGTTGAAATTTCTACCTTAAATCACTAACCATAGAAAAGTTGAATGAAATATCTATCGGCAGGATGTAATTGAAATTTATAGACCAATTCAACCAACAATGGAACATACAGTCTTTTTAAAGAGCAGGTTCAACAGGTAGAACATAATATAAAATAAATAATGTATAATTGAAAAATAACAAGTATTTGGGGTACCTTTCATCTGATTTCACATTAAATGGAGGCATAGTGTGGAAATGACTCCTTAATGGTTACCCAGTTTTAAAAAGTGCACACATCACTTATTAAAACTGATAGGAGCAATTTCAGTTTGAAAGCAGGACTTCCAGGCCATTTACTACTACACCAGTATTGACTACATTACCTGGAAATATCTATGACAATTTTCTATATCTTATCTTGAGAAGAAAATTGTCTCTGATATAGATGAATAAACTACTTAGACACACAACATTGATAAATCTCAAAACATTATGCTGAGGAACCTAGGACATAAAAGAGCCCATGTAGTTATATATATATAACTACATGAACCACGTACATATAATTTGAGAACAGGTAAAACTAATCTATAGTAACAGAGAACATATCAGCTGTTTTCTGGGCCAGAGGTTAGGGAGGGTAAAATGCAAAAGACTTCAAGGAAAATTTGAGGGGTGATGGAAAAAATTCCATAACTCAATTGGGGTAATGATTGCAAGTGGGTGTACATTTATCAAACTCATCAAATTGTAAACTTAAGATAGCTGCTTTTTACTGCATGTAAATCAAATATACTTCAATGAAGTTAACTTAATAAGTAAAAACAAAACCAAAAAACTGTCTTGGTGGGAGAAGAATGGACATTGAGAGGCTAGCTACGGTGCTGTGAAAATCTGACTACACGATGATGGTTTTCATACTATAAATGAGAAAAAAAGAAGATAGACTTAGAGTATGTTTTTAAGGCAAATTGTATATGATATGTTGATGATTTGGATATGAATACTTGGAGTTGCAGATACCTGATGGGCAGAGAGAATCAAGCAACATCTTCAAGAGCTTGGCTTAAGGAATTAGACAGAGTTGTTTATTAAAAAAAAAGTTAATCTTAGATAGGAACTAGTTTGGTGGTGGGTCCTATGGAGAATCAAATGTTCTGTCTTAGTTGTGTTAGTTTTAAAACACTTTTTAAAACACCTGTGGACAAATACCAAGCTGGGTGTTGAATACATGAGTCTGGAGTACTAGGGCAAGTTTGGATCTTAAGATATAGATGTGGAAGTTGTAGAACACAGATTCTATTTAAAGCCAGAGGCTGAAAAAAATATCACCTAGAGAGAAAGCATTTTTAGGGCTGATGAGAGACCTCAGGACATTTGGTGGTTCAGCAGGGGAAAAGGAAACAGCATAGGAGACCAAGATGAAGCAGCTCACAATGCAGGCACTCAATCAAAAGTATATGGGGTCCTAAATACTCAGAAAAGGGAGAGTTTTAGGAAGAAAGGTGAAGAACAATGCCAAGAGCAACAGAGAGGTCTCATTAAGATGAGGAAAGAGCAATGTCCACTGAATAAAATTTTTTTGTGACCTTGATGAGTTTTTCCTCTGGGATAGGATGGAAACCTGATTAGAGTGAATTTAGAACATCATATGAGTGACCTTACATTTGTCAAGAAAATTTACAATGAATTGGGAAGAGTGGAATGAGGCAGTGAGAAGAAGATGAATCAGGTCAAGGTCCAGGGAGATTTTTTTTTAAAGAAGAAATTAGTGCTTGTTTGTATGCTGTTAGTACTATTCCATCAAGAACTGAGAAATCATTGATTCAGGAAGTGTTTTTTTAATTAAATTATTGGGGTGACATTGGTTAATAAAATCATACAGGTTTCAAGTATACAATTCAATAATACATCATCTGTATATCACATTGTGTGTTCACCACCCAAAGTCAAATATCCTTCTTTCACCATATATTTAACCCCCTTCGCCCTTATCCACCTCCCCCCAGCTTTCCTTCTAGTAACCTCTAAACTGTTGTCTGTGTCTATGAGTGTTTGAATTGTTTATTTGTTGCTTTCAGTTTTATATCCCATGTATGAGCAAGAAATCATACGGACCTTGGCTTTTTCTGACTTAATTCATTTAGCATGATTTCAAGATCCAACCATGTTGGCACAAATGGTAGTATTTCAATTTTTCTTATAGTTGAGTAATCTTCCATTGTATACATGTACTGCATCTTTTTTATCTAGTCATCTATCAAAGGACACTACAGTTGCTTCCATGCTTTGTCCACCATGAATAATGTCACAATGAATATCGGG
>NW_011888820.1:4820686-4838550 GCF_000151845.1 Pteropus vampyrus
TGTACTGCATCTTTTTTATCTAGTCATCTATCAAAGGACACTACAGTTGCTTCCATGCTTTGTCCACCATGAATAATGTCACAATGAATATCGGGGTGCATATATTTCCCAAAACGAAATATGTTAAACTCCAATTCCTTTCCTTGGGGTTTGATCCCATCTCTTTTCACCTTTCTCAGAGTCGTTCCTCAAAACACTTACTTCCTAGGAAGTAAGAGAATGTATTGATATCATTTTTCTCTATGCTTTAATACTCAATGTAAAACTTAAAAAACAAAACAAAACAAAAGAAAATAAGTTTGGTAGAAGTTAAAATTTGGTTAACATTCTCTTATTCCTATTTTGGTTTGGAATATATGATATCTCTAGTTCTGTTTACTCTTCAGAAATATCTTGCTTTGACCAGACAACTACTACAAAATTAAAAAGAATGCATTTCCTAAAGATTATGCTATTTGAGGGTTTTTTTGTTTTAATTGAAAGAAGAAAACATATAAATAGTTTTATCCCACTGAAAAAAGTAGTCTCACCTCAGGCACTAATGAGATTGTGGAAACAAAAGACAGAATCTGAGATTCTGAGATTGCTGGGTCTTCAAAAAAATCCATTCCTTAAAAAGTCTGCTGCCAAAGTAGCGGCCATTCCCAGTCCTTTGATCTGCAGAGCATAGGACCCTGTTACATGTCACAAAATTGTACACGAGTCACTAATGAAAGGTTGAATTTCTCTAGTCAGTTCTTTAACAGTCACTAGCAACCATTCAGAGCTGACGCTCTTCCTCTAATGTGGTGAATGGAGACAGTGAAAAATAGCAGGCAGTGAGGAAAAAAGCTGAGATTTTAAAATCTCATGAAACAAAAGATATTTTACAAATTATAACGAAACTTGAGATTGTGAAAGCCTTAGCTCAGGTCTCAGGAAAAAATTTAAAAAGCATATTCTTTTCCCAAACTCTGCCATTTAAGGTTTTGGTCCTTCCATCAGAATGCCTACCTAATCTACCACTCTCGTTGGTGGATTTGAGGAGTTTGGGCTATTCCCTTACTCCTTCTCCTATCTCCTTCAAACAGATAATAACATTAGATACTTATATCAGAAGTCTTTAGCTGCAAGTAACTGAATAAACTAAAAGGGACAGATTTTTATCATTGCTTAATGTGCTATCTCACATAACAAGAAGTCCCAGTACAGGCTATGTCAGAGTTGGTTAACTCAGTGGCTCCATGATGTGAGGGATCTCTGTCACTGTCTCTGACTTTTGCCTTTTGAGTCCCCCAAATACACAGAAGCTCCTAGCAGCAGGGCCTTGCATGGCAGTGCCTAAAGGCAGGAACAAGCAAGTCCTCATTTTATTTTCCTTTTTTTAAAAAAAAAATTATGAGGAAAATGATCACAGAAGCCTCTCACTAGACTTTTCTCTTTGTTAGTTTTCTCTTTGATAGTTTTTTGTTAGTTTTCTCTTTGATAGTTTTTCAGTCATATGACCATGTCTAACAAATCACTGATAAGAGAAATAGAATTATAATATTGGCATAGACTAATGAACATTTACCCCTGGGGATAAAGAAGCTTGCTAGAGATATGAAAAACCAGGTCCTAAATAAAGCTGGGATTCTCCCAGCAAAGTAGTAGGAATGTCTAGCAACTGTTGAGAAGGTGGGGCAATGCATACAAAGTGATTAGCAGAGTGGTTCACACACAATGCATTTAGAAAATATTAGCTGCTTTGTCATCTTATCAGAGCCACTCTGAAGGAAATACAATAAATAACACTAGCCTTGCACCCCACCCCACCCGTTCTGGCATCAAATAGCATACCTCACCCTTAACTGTAGCTTTAATATCTTCCCTTGACTCTAAATCCTTTTCCCTTGTCATCGTATTTGTCTCACTCAGAAGCTAAGTTGTCTGCCTTTAGCCTCATTCATTTTCAAGTCTTGCATATTGTATTGTAGCCAAATTGATCTTTCTTAAGGCAAATCTGGTTATGTCATCAGCTTCCTTATGAGCCTGTAACAATTTCTCATTATATTATACCTGAAGATTGAACTCTTCTAAATTATATCTGTATAGCTACTCTGCCATGTCTGCAGGTAGAAGCTCCTCTGTCCTGCAGCTGTACCATCTGGAACATGTAGTCTCCTTAGTGGAGAGAAACAAAAGACTCATATGTGGTGTCTTCATTGTCTATAAAGAATCAGATGACTGGCCCAAATGCAAGTGAGATGATAAGGGCCATCTTTTGTTTACTCAGAGCGGGAGGAGGCCATGCTTTTAGGGAATGCTATTTTGATAGATTCAGTGTTGTACCTGCCAGATTCCAAGGACTTGATGCTCAGCTGCAGGGAGCTTGTTCATCTCATTAGCTGAGAGCTGCCTTTCTGGGGCAGCTAACTAATACAGGCAGAGGATCAAGACCTGGCCATTTCGGCCCACAGGATACAACTCCGAGAGGCAATGCTTACTCAAAAGCGCCCTGGTCGAGTGGCCAGGACTTTGTTGGGCTTGCCTCACAGCTTGACTTCTTTCTCTCCCCTTTCCTGCTTCAATCTTTCTGCAGTAAGTTTTGATCTCTTATGAACATCTTGCACCCAAAACTCTACCTCAGCATCTGCTTCCAGAAATCACAGCCTGAAACAACTGGTAATTCCTACCAGAAAGTCCTTTAACCCGCAACTCTTTTCTGCCTTGATTATCATTACCTCGCTTGAATCTTTTCATTCCAGATACATAGAAATAACTGCAGTCCCCTGAACACATCGCCCAGATTTTGCAGATAAAATACAATGTATTAAGTACTTACACCCTGCTAAGTGCTCTTTTTACTCTCTCATTCTAAGGCTGCCTATGAGTAAATAGATGCTTAGAAGAAAAGTCGTCTGCCCAGACCCAATAGTTATCTAGGGAATTCAGAATCAGATTCTCCTTATTCCTTTATAACTTCACAGCCTGTTTCCTTGGTAACTATGCGAAACAGCCATTGCCTGGAACACCCTTTCTCCTTCTGTTTGAGAGGCTCGCTGTTACCCAGTTCAGCATCAGTACCTCCAAAGTTATCACCCTTGCATGGGCTATTATCTCGAATTGTTCTTATAGCTAACACCCTAAGCTTTTATTCTTATCATGGTATTTATCATTACTATGTTGTAACTCTCTTTGCCTGTCTAGCATCCCTAATGGCTGGTCAGTAACTGATGCATTCTTACCTACTTCTAAAAAGGATTTTGAGTGATTTAGTGTCAGCATATAGGTACTGAAAAGTGTTTACTGAATGAATTTAATGATACTCTTTTTTTTCCCCTTCTAGTTTTGCACCGACTCTACCATCCTAGAGGACTTAGTTAGAAAAGAAAAAAAAAAAAGCATAGTGCCATTACTAGAATGTGTGCGATGAACTCTGCAAGTCTAAAGTAATTTGATTAGTCAACTCTGATATTTGGCTATACCCATGGCTGACTACACAGTGTAATGTAGCACTGTTGACTTGTGAAGGACTCTTCCAAGACAGAACTATTTCCTGTTCATTTCTTCACAAATCCACGTTCAGCACCTATGACATGCAAGACTCTTTCAGTTGTAACTATCTCACTCAGTTAAAATAGTCACATTAAAGATGTATGTGTGTAACCAGAATTATGACATAAGTATTCACATTTTGGTTCTCTTCTCTGACCCCAAATAATACCCCCCCCCATTAATTTTATTTACATACTAAGAAAATGAGGGGAGAAAAATGCTGAGCAAAATTTTCCATGACTTAAGATGAAGGGGGGTGTGCGAGAAGCAGAGGGTGTTCATTATTTATTAGAAGAAACAAAGAGTCACAAATTAAATTTAGTGTGGAGTTTATATTCAGTTAGAAGGTACCGATAATAAAACACTGAAATTGGTAGATATTTACTATCCTTTTCAAATAAGGGGTTCCAAAGCCTCCCTGATCCTGTAACTAAAGGGTTAGAGCCTGGAGGCCCCTGGATTAATACCATCACTAGTATCCTTCCTGATGGTGCCATACTGATCATCACCTCTGATGTACTTGAATGTTTACACATAGTGTCTCCCTGTAAGCAGCAAAAACCTTAGACATTTTATTAAATTAAATTTTAATATAATAAATCCATTTAAGTGTCCTTTCAGTGCATTCAGGATTCCTAAAGGTGGAGTTGATTGAATTTGTTATATCCTGTTGCCGACTGCTTGCTTCTACCAGGTCTCATTCTTTTAAAGCACAGGACTGTGGCTTTATCTTCACAGCAGCTCATTCAATAGATCTTGGATGTCTTTTTCTGGTTCATTTTGGAAACTTCACTCTGTAAAATGACTTTAGTTCATCATCTTCCCTTATCCGGCAGACACACATTCTGTCAAGGGATTTACTTTTCCTGAAGTACTTAGCACCTTCTGACAACAATCATTTTTCTTCTGAACAGATAGAGATAAAGAAGGAAAAAAACATAAAAAAGACTTTTTACAGATTTTGAACTAAAGAAAAAATGACATTTATACCTGAAAAATCAAAATGAGCTTTTGCTTCTGAAAATAAGTTTCTGTCACTTGATGAGCAGCTGATCCTGATGATTACAGATGTAGCAGAGCATGGTTTTTTTACTAAGGTCTTGGAAAACTTAATAGCATTAGTTGCACATAAAATTGGGGCAGCCTTATGTTCTTTTATAATAAAAGTATTCATAACATAAATGCCTTTCTTTGTCAAGGAATCCTTATTAATGGAGAAATATTTAACTCTTAAAAACTGCTAAGTTTTTTTAAGAAAAACTATGACAATTAAAAATCTGCTGACAATTTTACGTCTACATTGTTACTTAAGACTATTTCAGAGAGAATTATTGTTTGGATAAAGAAAATTATGCAAATTAGAAATATGGCCACACTACAAAATAACTGTTTGGGGAGATTATATTATCCTTCATGGAATAGTACTTTTTAAAAACCAGAACAATCTTTTATCAGTGGTTGCATCCAAAAAGCAACAATTAATCTATGACAGTTACACCAATAAGAGCATCATTCCAGGTGGAGAGTTCATTTACTTAATTGAATGACAAGGGAATATTTTCTAGCACTTTCATTTTACTTCTTATTGCTATAGCTTTGAATTTAACAATTTTTTATTTTTCAAAGATAAAAAAACAATGTCTATGCAATTTAACATACAAATATTTTATCGATTTAATTTTAATTATTGTTAAATGTAAATATATAAAGATATGACATCAGAATCCACTTTATTCTGCACAATAATTAATACATATGTCCTATAAATGGGTGTGACCAGGAGAATTTGATGTTGCACAAGATCAGCAAGGTGAATGTTACAAATAAAATTCACTTAATTTAAGGGGACTGTAGAAGTTAGCACTTAGGTAAATGAAAAGTAAGGCCACATTTTCTAGCTGTGACAGCCTTTTTATTCCTTTTTCAGACACTATTTACATTTTTTAGAGCACAGCCCATCAGGTGCCCCTCAATTCGTCCTGAACTTTCTCCTTCCTTTTTGTCTTTTAGTCTTTCCATTCTTCCTTCCATTCATTTTTTTCATCCAGTTCTCTCTCCTTTCTTCAAACTAGTATCCAGGACCTACTGTGAGTTCAGCCACGTGCTAAACCTGAGGAATACTAAGATGAATAAGTCTGACGATTACTGTGTCTAGGAAACTTCATTTTTGCCTCTCTTCCTGTGTTAGACTTCCATTCGCTTTCCCACCTATCACAATAGGGCATAAAACTGTTGAAATTTTCTGTACCTTTTTCCTTCCAAATTAAAAAAAGTACTTCTTTGTTGTCTCATTGAATCATTTAAGAATATCTCTCACTGATGTACAAGGAATGCTAATGGAATAACAAGGTCCCTCATAGACAAATTTTCATATTTTTTTCAGCATTCTGGGTCAAGTTTTTACCTTTAAAGGAGGTATTGACCTGTGAGAATTGTGGAATTTTAGATAAGACAATAAAGGATAGTTTTCGGGATATGAGGCTTGAGAAAAAATATTTATGATTATTGTTTACAGTTGAGCTCATGGAGAGAGAGGGTTTGGGAAGCAGTTAGTCTTCTGGTCTATTCCCAGCTTGGCAACTTACTAGTTATGTAAGCTGAGACCCTTGGTTTCTTTATCTGAATTCAGTAATGAGAATTAAGTCAGCTTCAATTTGTAAGGTATTATAAGTCAATAAGTCTATGTTACAATTCTTAAGCTATTCATATCCTAAACTTCTCTTTGTGTACTAGTTTAAAGTCTCATCTATTGAGATCCTTAGCATATGTTGTTATTGTTTCTAGATCTCTGTACTTCTTGTTTTTTTGCCAATATATATGGCTAAAGGACAATTTGTTACGCTTGTTCTACCTCTGAATACCTGATTGTGATCATTTCTTCCCAAATCCACATTTTAGTATCATCAAATTAATAGCTTGAAATCAGATGTAGTGGGAGAATTTATAGCATGGAAATTAACAAACAATACAAAATAAGGCTTTATTTTGTGCCAGAAAAAGAAATTAAGCCTTTACCATCATGCCACTACTAAAAAGAGTCCAGGCAAAGACTGACACAAAAGCCTCTTTCTTCTTTTTCCAAATAACAATAGAATTCTTCAAGTCCTGAGTTCCCATTTCCCCATGGCCATGCCCTTCTGCTAAAAGGGGAATATTTGTCTGAATCTTCTCCAAACCCAATTCTACCTTCTGACCAAGGTGCTCGTATTATTGAGGTTCTCTTAATGTTCTCACCTGCTTTTTATTTTAACAAAGTCAAGTTCAGTTTCTCTCCATGATTGTAAAATTCTTGCCTGCTATTGAAATAGTCTTGAAAAAGTCCTCCTTGCCTGCTTAATCCCATTGGTGCAGTTTTTCTTTGACACTTCTCTGTTCTCTCTCTCTCTCTCTCTCTCTTTGGTAACATCAGTTATCAATATTCACAAATACCACTCCTAACATGAGGTGGTTCTGAGCTGTCAAATTCTTTGACCATTTATTAGCTCTTCTGCCTTATTTTTTTCTCTATGATATTTCCAGAGAATCCCAGGTTAATTTTATTGGCATCATTTCAAATGTAATTAGTGAATTCTTTTTTCAATAAAATTGCTCTATTTGCAAGTACAGATTGAAAGATATAAAGTTGTTCCCCTTTAGTTCTCTCAATTTTTATCAGATTCTGCAGGTTATTTCACACAGCTGCACTCTATGAAAGACAACCAACCATATTTATTCAGAAACTTCTCTGGGGCAGTGAACTCTGAGCTCTTGCCCAGAATTAGCATAGGTAACTGGAGCATTCCTGGTTGTCAGGCACATTTACACCTGCACATCACCCTCAAGGGAGGCATAACACCGCTCTGCCTAGTAGTGCTTCCACATATTTCAGCTCTGTGCTTATTGCCCTACCAACACTTTAGCATGCAAATTTCTCCTTTATTGTTTGAAGATTCAAGCCTGCTTCCCCCTTTCTCATCAAATTATCTTTCTACTCCCACACGAAAGTGAGGCTCATGGAATACAGACCATTTGTCAAGAACCTTAGTAAAAACTGCAAAGCTATCACTTTCTTTCTCCTTTCTCCTCCTTTTTGTAGGCTATTGCCTCTGTGGTTGACATTTGCTTCTGGAGGGGCTCAGGTTGACAGCTGAGTCTTAGTGTGTCTACTTACTTCAGTGTTTCCCATCAATAGATTTCAATCTTGAAATGTTATCAGGAATAGCGACTGCTTAGAATACCTGCTCCTTCCCAATCTGCCTTTAAAGAGTAACTAGATTTAGTGATCTCCAGGTGCATCTGTAATCATCCCCAAATAATTTTTCTATGGCAATGTCCCACAATGGGGAAAAGGCCAAGATCTTACAAAAAAAGAAAAAAAAAGAGACGAAAAGCTCTGCTGATACTTCAAAGTATCCTGCCATCACATACATATCGACATAAATACTTTGTCTAGTATAGGTGTTTTGATGTAGATGCTATCCTTTATTATTTTTAAGCAAAAGCTAACTTAAAATATATGAAAATTATCTTCCTTAATCCCAAATAAAAGGGAAAATGATTTGGGTAGAGAGTGAACTTAACAAATAGAAAACTCACTTTCCTACTCATATATGGCTTTCATTTAAAATAAATATTTTTATTAAATCATCACATTGTGTGTTTGAAACATCTTACAATTTTATTTGCCAGTTATACCTCAATAATGCTAAAAAATAAAATAATTTTTTTTCAAGAGTACTTTTATAATGGTGAGTGTAAAGTATAATTTGAATCTGGCATAGTCATTGTTAATCATTGTTTGAAATGCAGACAGGATAAACAAGCATTTTATAGCATTTACAAAATACAGATAGGACACTACCACAAGACACAATTATCTTAAACAGTACATATTAATATTTTCCTACTAAAAATGCTGTGTATTTTGTCTGTTAATAAGGACATTTTAAGTTAACATTCCCTTTGTGTTACTATACCTACGTCTATTTACTATTAAACTATTTATTTATTATTAAGCTAGTTAACTCACACAATTAAGCAAGTTATATAAGAGATTCTTTATAAATGTGTGTTTCCACAATGCAAATTATAAATATATCACAAGGAAAAAATAAGAAATTTTAAAAAGTTCTTGTCCACAGTCCATTTTTGTTTAGAAATTATGACTTCAATGTTTCTGTTAAAAAATAGTAATACATAGACCTACAAAGCTTTATAGAAGTTTGAAGAAGAAACCTTCACTCTTCTCTTCATTTCCTTGAGTCCTAAAATTTGTGAGTCAGTGTAAAGAGAATAATTAGAATGAAACCTAGCTGAGAAGGAAGTTATTTCAGATTTTGGTAGGGTTCCACTATCTTTCTCCAGCATCATCCTCATTTTGTCAGAATATTGTAAGTTTTAGACCTGCTAGCAGACTCTATGTCAAATAAATTTTATTGGGAAAGAAATTTGAGTTGGAATAAAAGTACATTCTTTTAATCCTTTCATATTTTGATTGATTTACTTTAATCTGGATTAACTAAAATGCCTGAGGACCTTAAGAAATTGCACAAGATTTCATCTCAGAGTAAGTTCTCATATGTAAAAGCACCATGCAATTAGGAAGTCAGAAAGAGTTTTAACTTAATACTCTTGAAATTGAGAAAAGAACAGATTCTCAATCTTTTTGTGGCTTCTCTTAAGTCTTACTCGAGGCAAGAATTCTGTATCGCTAATAAGCATTCCCAGTGATTTAGAACACTGACTTCATATTTCTTTAGTGATATTGTTGGTGCAAATAAAATTTGTATTTCTCTTATCACGATTTCCCCAAATTTGTTGGGAAATATCCTGGTGTATTTAATTTTGAAAAGTCTTAAGCATCACCTTAAAGAGAGTCTGTTCTCATTCAGAAAAGTTAAACCTGAAAATACATACTTTTTTTAAATGAGTTTAAAGGGTATGTTTGGTGTAGTTTGAATCCAAATATATGCCATATTACACATTTGAAACACACCTATGCCTTTGGGAGCACCTCACAGAGAAGAGTAGACATATTTCAGAGCAGGTGGAATGTTGGTGGATTAGAGACCAGGGTGACTGTTAATGGCCGGTGATATGGTATAGCTATCATAACACTTGGATAATAAAAACAAAGATTTTTTAAATATAATTTTCAGATCAAAGATATATAGGAGACATTCTAATTTGAATAACTTTCCGGCATGTTTCTGGGTGACTAGTAGCAGAAATTTATTTATTTTACAATGGTTAACAGTTCTACTGAGCTGCAATCAGTAGACTACCTACTGATTAATACAAATATGCCAAGTGCCTTGGGGTTAAGTTACTTGGGTAAGTTACTTAAGTTTCTTTAGCCTTCATTTGCTCATCTATTAAATGTACATAGGGCCTGGCTCTGAGTTAGCACACAGTAATCACCAATTATTTAACAAATGAATAAGCACCTACCTTATTAATAGGTTTGTGTTAAAAAGATTACATGAGATAAAATGGATCATGTAAGTGAAAATTTAGTCTTTTATTTGGTATACATTAAGCACTAACCACTTTAATTTTCTTTCTCCCTTTTTCACATAGTGTTTTCACATTGGTTATCTTATTTATGTCGAACAGTTTCTAGTTATTTATTTACCCAAGAAAAGTTTCCTTGGGATTGATGACCTCCTCCTCTTCACAAGAAGTGTGCAACTTTTTATAGAACTCATTGTCTTCAGGTGCTGGGAAGCTGTCATTCACATAAGCTCCTATAAAAAATATTCACCCCAAAATCCTGGTGTTCTTGGAGTCTGGGCATCCTTTAACTAAGTATAAAAGTAAAAAGTAATGGGGAGTCGGGTCCCTTCACTGAAACAGAAACCTGTATTTTGATCCAGAAAATCTCCTAGGCCCTAGCTCAGTTCTTTTTGGAATAATTGGAATATAGAGGATAATTATCTTCTCTTCTCTTACAAACTCTTAGCTTTATAAGTTTCTCCTTTACCCAGAAAAGTCATTCATTAATTCTTACCATAAGATTTTATAAAATTTGTCCCAAGCCCTACTGTAAGATAAATGGTCACCAAAGGTGTCCTCAGCTTACACAACATGGAGGGAAAGATCCTTGTTAAGGTAGTTCTTGTCGTTAGCCCATCCAATAGCCATATCTTCATCTTTCCATGCTAAGAGACATCTTAGTATGTTTGGATAACAATGTGTCTATCACCAGGGAATAAGTTTTATTGGTCTGTGCCAATCATAGCAATCTCATTCTCCTTTGCCAACAGTCATGGATCCCCACATTAGCTGAAACAGGAGTCTTACAGGAGTGCTTTTTATCAAGGTTCAACTTATAAATAAAAGAAAAAATGGTATAAAATAAAGGCACTTCATGACATCATCTACTTCCTGCTTACCTGGGGTTCTATTAAAATATAATGGTTGGTAATAAAGCAGCCATCTTGTGCTAAGAAAACCATCCTCATCACCTGGTAATGGTAGAACAGAAATTGGGAAGAATCAAGGTCCAGTTGTTTAACTGCTAATCCAGTCTATTATTGTGGACTTCCTTTTATTGTGGAATAAAGGGATATCATTATTGCTCTAATCACCTTAGGCAAATTTTATTTTACTTATAGTAGAGAAATTCTAACTGAAATAGCTGCCCTACAGCAGAGAGGACCCATCTAGTGACTGTGGTTTTGGAAAGAAGATTACTATATGTGAGAGTTCATTCTATATTTAGAAATTGAATTTAAGTTTTTGAAGTAGAAAAAAGAGAAAGTAAGGCATTTAGAGCAATTGTGAAGGTTGATATTTCCCCAAATAGTCTTGAAAATAATAAAGGAAGTGACAGTAAGTCAAGTGGTACCTTATAAATCTCTCCTTGCCTCTGTTATGAGAAAAAGGTAAGACATTAAAAAAAAAAAAAAAGAAAGAAAGAAAGAAAGAAACAGCTAATGCTTTATAATCTGGCATTGCATTTCAATTACTATGATAAGACCTGAAGGAGTGATTTAGCCTTCCAAAAAAGAGTGGTCATGTTTTACCTGGTTTCTGAGCTTAAGGTAACCCCAGGCTGAAATGAAGTTGTTAGACAGTAGTGCGATCTCTTTTGAATCTAGAGGTCCACTTCTAAACTGAATCAAGTTGTTTGCAGAATTCACTTACAACTACTTCCTTGTAGTTGTAAGGCTGAGGTTCTCATATTTTTACTGGCTGTCAGCTCAAGGCTATTCTCACCTCCAAAAGGTCAATTGCTATAAATTCTCTCATAACATAGCAATTTATTTCTTCGAAGTCAGCAGAAGTATATCTCTCCATAACATCTAAATCCTCTTTTATTATTCGCTTACCTAGGATAATATCCTTTTTTGATTAAGTCAAAGTCAACTGATTAGGGAACTTAATTACATCTGTAAAATATAATTTTACCATAAAATGGAATATAATCATGGGAGTGGTAGTTCATCATATTTAGAAGTTCCACATGCATTCAATAAAAGAATATTATATTGGGCATATACAGAAAGGACTAGAAATCTTGGAGATGAATTTAGAGTCTATTTATCACAAGGTTGTCTTTATTATATATCTGGAGAAACTGAGGTTCAGAGAATTAATTTGCTCAGGTTGCATGATCAATAAATGCAGGACTGTGATTAGAACTGTGTCCCTGATTCTCAAGCCTATACTACTTCTATTTGTATCGTCTACTGAAGAAATTTATAAACATCAAGTGGAAATTCTATAGAAAAATTATTTTTCATAATTATCAATTTTATTAATAATTCCAGAAACAAAATGTGTCAATATGCTTTTTATTTACCATATTATCCTCTTAATCTTTATTTTTACATAGATCTATTCTTAGGTTTTCATAGTTTCCTTTATGAATTAAAATATTTTAACACAATTTTTAACAGATATTAGATTCCTCAATTGTGAATTCTAATGGAATATAGGTTTTCACGAACCTGTATTTCATACTTTAAGTTTTATATCATTAATTAACCTTCAAGATAGGATTTATTCTCAATCATTAAGAAAACTTGAAACCAAAGTTGAAATTTGTGTGTATGTGTGTGTGTGTGTGTGTGTGTGTGTGTGTGTGTGTATGTGTGTGTGTGTATTTGCATAATATATGTTGGCATATTTTAACACTTGCTTTACTATCAGCAACACAAAGAAAGCTCTCCAAGAATGACTCTGTACCTTTGTAATAGAATCTTATTATATAATAGAATCATGATACCATTTATGTATCTGGAGAGACTTTGTGTCATTTAGCTGAACTGCTCTTTTTACAGATGAGGAAACCAAAGGCAGGAAAAGTTAAGTACTTTCTTAAGGCCTCTCTGAGCCAGGATTTCTGGTTCCCAGCCCATTGCGGTTCTTGGCCTCACCACTGTGTTGTCCATCACACACTCTTTCTCTCTCTCTTTTTTTTCCTTATTTATTTATCCTATTTTTTTTTTCTCTGAACTTTTTTGGGAAAAGAAACCAACAATGTTTGTTTATTACAGTAAACATTTGGACTGCAGCATTTAAAATGCAGAGGAAATGTCTTTAGCAATAGAGAAAGGGTATAGAGCAAGTCATGTTGCAAAAATGCATTATCTATAGAAAGTCTAAGCATACATGCTAGAGAACAGTGCTTGCATTAAATACCAAAACAGTCAAACCTCAATTAGATGATTTTGAGCCTTTCGCTATTCTTCCTGTTCCAGTTCATCTACAGGACCACCAGGTTGGTTTTCAAACATAATATATTGAGGATATACAATTTAAAAAATCTTGATAAACTCCCAGCATGTGTGTACGTGTGTGTGTGTGTGTGTAAACCAAAAGAAAATACAAACCTTAAAAACTCATGAACTGAGCACTGAAGTCCTTTCGGGTTGCCATCTATATTTTCAGACTCATCTCACATCTTTGGCTCTCTCCAGTCTCCAGGAAAGCCACTAGTTTCCTTGCCATTCCTTGTCAGTTGTTCCCTTATTCAAATGTAGACTTTACCTTTCCACTTGCTGAGGTCTTACATATCTATTCAGGCTTCAGCTTTCCTTTTCTTGAATTTGCTGGGTTTAGTACTTTCTTAGAGCTTCCTCTTTCAGTGTGTTAAAAATCTGCATATTAATTATTTTCTAATTGTGATTATCCTTAATTTTCCTTTTGCTTTTCTTTCTAAAAATTATTTTTATAAAAATTGACTATGTACAAAATCATATTTATAACATATGATTCGCATATAAAGAATAATAACACAAACACTCATTTATTCACTATCTAGGGAAAAATTAGTACTCAAATCTTTGAGGCCTCTGATAATCAATTCCACAGAGGTAAATACTCACTAAGAATATTATCTAACACTGTTTGAAATATTTACCACATATGGTTCTATCTCTAAACAGAATATTATTTGATTTTGCATGGTTTTGAACTTCACGAAAATGAAATCATGTTCTATCTTTCAACTTGCTTTTTTCTCTCACCATTCTGTTTCTGAGATTCACCGATTTTAATGTGTGAAGGCATGATTTATTTATGTCTAAACTATGCATTATTGTAGAGCATGACAACTGCACATTATTTATCCATTCTCCAGCTGATATTTTTATTTGGAGTAAATACTACAAACAATCTCATTCTATCCCTATTTTTCCTGTCTCCTCTGATCTGCTTTGGAGTATGAAGAGTGGAAAGCTCAAGGCCATACTTCCCAGACTCCTTTGCAGTTATTACTCTAGGTGAATTTTGGTTTCAGATATTACTTTTGCATTATAGAATAACATAAACATGTTATTGTATCTTCCCTCATATAATTTAGGATATTTATTATCTTTATTAAAAGCTTTGACCATTCTTTTCTAAAAATTTTGTGTTCGTATTTTGTATGGTGCATGTTGCTTTTCTTGTACACGTTTTTTACTTCTCATATGTGTAGTTATTTTGGCTTGTGAGGTTATGTTTCCATGTTAGGCAATCGTTTGTGATTCTAGAGAAAGAAGAAGGGATAAACCCATGAGAAATGTCCAGAGAACCCCATTTGCTGCTGTTCTGCCAAGAAACTTTTCTGGTCCCAGATTATCCTATAAGATCTTTGAAAGAAGCAGCATTGTAAGATAATCTCCTTATATTGAAATTCATTTTCCCTGACTGGGTATTTATAGAGAGAAGTGATGGGAAAGTTAATGCAGGAAAATGTCTGGTCAGACTGTATTCATATTTATTAACTTTTTGCCCTGATACCTGGAATTCTTTGGGATGGGTGTCTTCTAGGTTTTAATATTTCAATCCATTTTTGTTAAAATGTTTCCTAAAATGTATTCAATACATTTTCTATAATTCATTAATAAAGATTTTCTAACACCCAGGAGTTGTCATCATGAACTTGATAAGAGTTTGCACATCTAATTAGGCTTTCATCAAAAACAGTCATCTTAGGAAATTCTTTAATGTTCCACGTGTTTCGAAAATAAAGATGGCTTTTCATTAAAATGACATATTTTTATACATTTTTTACTTTTAAATTTATTTATTTATTTAATGGTGATATTGGTTAACCAAATCCAATAAGTTTCAGCTATACAGTTTAACAGTAAGGCATATATATTTACACTGTATGTTCACCTCTCGTAGTTACATTTCTTTCTGTCACCACCTATTTGACCTCCTTACCGCGTTTACCTCCTCCCTGCCCTCACCCCCTATCCTCTGGTAACCACTAGTCTATGGTCCATGTCCATGACTCTCTGTTTGTTTGTACTGTTCATTTGTTGCTTTTAGGTTTATATTCCATATATAAGTGATATTATGTGTTCTTTTTTACTTTTACTGTCTGTTTTATTTTGCTTAGCATGATTATCTCAAGGTCCATCTATGTTGTTGCAAATGGCAGTATTTCATCTATTCTTATGGCTGAGTAATATTCCATTGTATATATGTACTACAGCTTCTTTAGCCAATCATCTATCGTAGGACACTTTGGTTGCTTCCCTATCCTGGCCACTATGAATAATGAATAATGCTGCAATGAACATCAGTGTGCAAATATCTTTTCAGACATGGTTTTTCAAGTCTTTGGGGTAAATTCCCAGTAGAGGGATTGCTGGATCATATGGTAGATCAACTCTTAATAGTTTGAGGAATCTCCATACTGTTTTCCATAGTGGCTGTACCAATTTACAGTCCTACCAGCAATATATGAGGGTTCTTTTTTCTTCACATCCTCTCCAACATGCTGCTGTTATTCCTTGTCCTGTTGATTATAGCTATTCTAACAGGTGTGAGATGGTATTTCATTGTGGTTTTGATTTGCATTACCCTATAGCTAGCGATGTTGAGCATCTTTCATATACTTGTTGGCCATTTGTATGTCCTCTAGGGATAAGTGTCTGTTCACATCTTCTGTCCATTTTTTGATTAGATTGTTTGTTTTTATGTTGTTATTGAGTTGCATGAGTTCTTTGTATATTTTGGGTATTAGGCCCTTATCGGAGGCATTGCTTGCAAATATATTTTCCCACTGAAATGGTTGTCTCTTTATCTTGTTGATGATTTCTTTTGCTGAACAGAAGCCTTTGATGTATCCCATTCATTTATTTTAACTTTTACTTCCCTTGCCTTTGAGGTCAAATTCATAAAATCCTCTTTAAGTCCAAGGTCCGTGGGTTTAGTTCTTATGTTTTCTTCTATGCATTTTATTGTTTCAGGTCTTATATATAGGTCCTTAACCCATTTTGAGTTAATTTTGGTGTGTGGTGATAGACAACAGTCTAGTTTCATTCTTTTGCAGGTGGCTTTCCAGTTTTCTCAGCACCATTTATTGAAGAGGCTTTCCTTTCTCTACTGTATGTTTTTGGCTTTTTTGTCAAAAATTATTTGCCCGTATAAACATGGGTTTACTTCTGGACTCTTGATTCTGTTCCACTGGTCCATGTGTCTGTTTTGCTGCCAATACCATGCCGTTTTGATTACCGTCGCTTTGTAGTATAATTTGATTGAAGTCGGGCGGAGTGATGCCTCCAGCCCCGGTCTCTTTTCTCAGGATGGCTTTGGCAATTCGGGATCTTTTGTGCTTCCATACAAATCTGATGATTTTTTTGTTCTATTTCTTTAAAAAATGCCAATGGGATTCTGACGGATATTGCATTGAATCTGTATAATGCTTTAGGTAATATGGTCATTTTAACTATGCTGATTCTTCCAATCCAAGAACAATGAATATCTTTCCATTTCTTTGTATCTTCTTCAATTCTTTAATAGGGTCTTATAGTTTTCATTATATAGGTCCTTCACGTTTCTTTAGATTTATTCTTAAGTATTTTATTCTTTATGCTGCAATTTCAAAAGGAATTATTTTTTCACTTCTTTTTCTGACACTTCATTATTAAAGTAATGCTATGGATTTTCGAACATTGATTTTTGTATCCAGAAACTTTATTCTATTAGCTTATTGTTTCTAGTAGTGTTCTTGTGGAGTCTTTAGTGTTTTCTATATAGCGAATCATGTCATCTGCAAATAGTGACAGTTTGACTTCTTTGTTTCCTATTTGGATGCCTCTTATATCTTTCTCTTGTCTGTTCACACTCGCTAGGACTTCTAATGTTGTATTGAACAACATTGGTGATAGTGGACAGCCTTGCCTTGTTCCTGATCTTAGAGGGAAGGTTTTTAGTTTTTCACCATTAAGTACAATGTTGGCTGAGAGTTTGTCATAGGTAGCTTTTATTATGTTAAGGTACTTTCCTTCTATATCAATTTTGTTAAGTATTTTGATCATAAATGGATGCTGTATCTTGTCGAAGGCATTTTTGCATCTGTTGATATGATCATATAATTCTTATTTTTTAATTTGTTTATGTGGTGTATCACATTAATTGATTTGCTTATGTCGAACTGTCCCTATGCCCCTGAGATGATGCACACTTGATCATGGCGTATAATCTTTTTAACATGTCGCTGTATTCGGTTCGCTAATATCTTATTTAGAACTTTTGCATTTGTGTTCATGAGAGATATTGGTCTGTAGTTTTCTTTTTTTGTCTTATCTTTACCAGATTTTGGCATCAGGGTATTACTGGGTTCATACAATGAGTTTGGAAGTATTGCCTCCTCTGATTTTTTAGAAGCATTTGAGGAGAATAGGTATTAAATCTTCTTTGACTGTTAAGTAGAATTCACTGCTGAAGTCATCTGGTCCTGGACTTTTACTTTTTAGTAGATTTTCAATGATTGTTTTATTTTCCATACTGCTGATTGGTCTATTTAAATTTTCCAGTTCTTCTTGATTCAGTCTACAAAAGTTGTCTTTTTCTAAGTACTGGTCCATTTCTTCTAGGTTATTAAATTCGATATATACTTTTTCATAGTATTCTTGTATGAT
>NW_011888820.1:4838600-4840352 GCF_000151845.1 Pteropus vampyrus
TATGTTAAGGTACTTTCCTTCTATATCAATTTTGTTAAGTATTTTGATCATAAATGGATGCTGTATCTTGTCGAAGGCATTTTTGCATCTGTTGATATGATCATATAATTCTTATTTTTTAATTTGTTTATGTGGTGTATCACATTAATTGATTAGCTTATGTCGAACTGTCCCTATGCCCTTGAGATGATGCACACTTGATCATGGCGTATAATCTTTTTAACATGTTGCTGTATTCGGTTCGCTAATATCTTATTTAGAACTTTTGCATTTGTGTTCATGAGAGATATTGGTCTGTAGTTTTCTTTTTTTGTCTTATCTTTACCAGATTTTGGCATCAAGGTATTACTGGGTTCATACAATGAGTTTGGAAGTATTGCCTCCTCTGATTTTTTAGAAGCATTTGAGGAGAATAGGTATTAAATCTTCTTTGACTGTTAAGTAGAATTCACTGCTGAAGTCATCTGGTCCTGGACTTTTACTTTTTAGTAGATTTTCAATGATTGTTTTATTTTCCATACTGCTGATTGGTCTATTTAAATTTTCCAGTTCTTCTTGATTCAGTCTACAAAAGTTGTCTTTTTCTAAGTACTGGTCCATTTCTTCTAGGTTATTAAATTCGATATATACTTTTTCATAGTATTCTTGTATGATTCTTTGTATTTCTGAGGTGTCTGTCATAATTTCCCCTCTTTCATCCTTAATTTTGTTTTTGTGTCCTTTCTCTTTTTTCTTTAGTGAGTCTAGCCAGGGGTTTGTCAATTTATTAACCTTCTCAAAGAACCAGCTCTTTGTTGTATTTATTTTTTTCTATCTTTGTTGTTGTTGTTGTTTTCAATTTCATTTATTTCTGCTCCAATTTTGATTATTTCTTTCCTTCTGCTGACTTAAGCTTCATTTGTTCTTCATTTTCTAGTTTTTTAAGATGAAGCATTAGATTGTTTATTTGGGCTCGTTCTTGTTTTTGGAGGTAGGCCTGTAATGATATGAACTTTCCTCTTATGATCGCTTTTGCCTTGTCCCAAAAGTTTTGATATGTTGTACTATCATTATCATTCATTTCTACGTATCTCTTGATCCCTCTTTTTATATCTTCTCTGACCCAGTTATTCTTCAGTAGCATGTTGTTTAATCTGCATGTATTTGTGGTTCTTCCTGATTTATTTTTGCAGTTGATCTCTAGTTTCAAGGCATTATGATCAAAGAATATGGTTGGTATGATTTCAACCCTCTTATATTTGTTGAGGCTATCTCTGTGTCCTAGTATGTGGTGTTTTCTTGAGAATGTTCCATGTGCACTAGAGAAGAATGTGTAAGCAGCTGTTTTGGGATGGAATGTAAATGTCAATTATGTACAGTCAGTGTAATATGTCATTTAAGGATGTTATTTCCTTATTGACTTTTTGTTTGGATCACCTGTCCATATCCGACAGTGCTTTATTTAGGTCCCCTATTATAATAGTGTTTTGACCTTTTTCTCCCTTTAGTTCTGTTAGTAATTGCTTTATATATTTCGGGGCTCCCTGATTGGGAGCATAGATATTAATGAGTGTTATATCTTCTTGGTGCATGATTCCTTTTAATGTTATGAAGTATCCCTCAGAATCTTTCTTTACCTTTTTTATTTCGAAGTCTATTTTATCTGATATTAGTGCCGCTACTCCCACTTTTCTCTGAATGCCATTTGCTTAAAATGTCATTTTCCACCCTTTCACTTTGAGTCTATATTTGTTTTTGGAGCTGAGATGTGTC
>NW_011888820.1:4840402-4840748 GCF_000151845.1 Pteropus vampyrus
CTTAAAATGTCATTTTCCACCCTTTCACTTTGAGTCTATATTTGTTTTTGGAGCTGAGATGTGTCTCCTGGAGGCAGGATATGGTTGGGTTTTGTTTTTTGATCCATTCTGCAACTCTGTGCCTTTTTATTGGTGAGTTCAGTCTATTCACATTTAGGATGATTTGAAACATGAGGTCTTCTTACAGTCATTTTATCTTTTGCTTTCTGGTAGTTCAGTGTTTCCATTGCTTCCTTGTCCTTGTGTTTCTGTTTTCTTTATTTTGGTTGGCTTTTGTGGGTTTTCTCTCTGGTTCTTCTTTTTTTATGTTATATACTTTAGTTCTGAATCTTCTGTGTGTGATTAC
>NW_011888820.1:4840798-4885955 GCF_000151845.1 Pteropus vampyrus
TTTTCTTTATTTTGGTTGGCTTTTGTGGGTTTTCTCTCTGGTTCTTCTTTTTTTATGTTATATACTTTAGTTCTGAATCTTCTGTGTGTGATTACAATTATGAATATATATATATACACCATCATCCATTTTCTTCTGCGTGTGCCTTATTGCCATTTCCCTTTGCAAATTTGGATCTTCAAATTCAGTCGTTATTGTCTCGATTTGTCCCTGTGTATGCCGAATGTTCATTACTATCTTGCTATAGCAATTCTCTTATTATTTAAGCTTATAATGCCCTGTTCCTAGTAAGGGTTGCACTCCTCTGCTTCTATTTGCCTGATAGTCACTTTACTACTAATTATGGTTTTTTTTTTTTTTTTTTGTCATTTTGTTTTAGATGATATGACCACTTTCAGTATTTCCTGTAGTGCAAGCCTTGTAGTGGAGAACTCCTTTGATTTTTATATGTTTGGAAAACTCTTAATTTCTCCATATCTAAAGGAGAGCTTAGCTAGATACATTATTCTAGGCTGGTAGTTCCTTTCACTTAATAGTTTAAATATTTGATTCCATTCCTTTCTGGCTTGTAAGATTTGTGCTGAGAAGTCCAAGGATAATCTAATGGGTGTTCCTTTATAAGATACCGTTTTCTTCTTCCTAGCTGCCCTGAGAATTCTATCTTTGTCACTGATTTTTGATAACTTTAATCCAATGTGTCTTGGTGAAGGCCTTTTTGGGTTGAGATAATTGGATGTTCTGTTGACTTCTTGAATTCCAAGCTCCAGCTCATTTCTTAGATTTGAGAAATTCTTGTCCACTATTTGTCTGAAAATGCTTTCTAGTCCCTGTTCCTTTTCCTCACATTTGGTAATGCCCATTATTCTTATGTTTCATCTCCTGATGGTATCAGCTAGTTCTTGTATTTCTCTTTCATTATTTTTCATTCTTTTGTTTCTCTCTCCTTCCTTCTGATGCATTTCTAGATTTCTGTTTTCAGCATCACTGATCCTTTCCTCCATTTGGTCGACTCTATTTCCCAAGCTTGCTATTTCATTTTTCAATTCTTGCAGTGTGTTTTTGATCTCCAGAAGTTCTATTTGATTCTTTTTGAGGGTTTCATTCTCCTTGATCTGCTAATCTAGCTGTTTTTGCAATTTCTGAAATTGTTGATATGACTCATTTTGGAACTCACTGAGTTTTTTCAGTAGTACCATCCCAAATTCTCTGTCACTTAAGTCGCATATTTCTATGTCTGTGAGCTCATTTTCTGGAGATTTTTCTTCTTTTTAAGATGCCTTGTGTTAATGGAAGTGTATTCTGTTGTTTTACCAGAAAGATTTATTATATAAAGGTGTCTCTTTAGCCTGTTGCAAAGAGGCTAAAGAAGATACTTTTCCTTTGGTTTCAAGTAGGTGGTGTCTAAGCCTCTTGGATCCTTGCTTTATATAGAGCTTAAAGTCTTTTGTTTTCTTGTATATTTTAATCACACTTGCTACTCTCGGTTTCAGTCCTTGTCAATGTTAGCAACAGTTTGGGTAGCATTTGCTCAGATTAACCTGGGGCTCCGCAGTGGTCGGTCTCAGAAGGTATGGGGGAAGGGCTCTCTGGGTTGGAGTTTGGGGGCTGCAGCTCAGCCTCGGTTGCTGGAGCTGGTAAAAATCAACTGTTGTTTCTCTGCCATCTGCTTCTCTGCTTTCTGCCCTGATGATTGGGCCCTGCCACTGGCTGCATGGAACTCACAAACTCAGACAGGACTGTTCAGGGAACTCGCCGTACCTTCTCCCTTCCCTCTCTTCCTACAGAGAGCTCCAGCTGCCAAGGTCAGCTTCTTTATTTCTCCCAGTCCACCACCCGACTCCCAGGGTTCTGACCTGTGGTAGCTCTTATGTGCAGATCCCATGCTCAGACATGCTGCTGTGCAGTTTGGGTGTTTTTGTTGAGTTTTAGATTTTTAGCTTATTGTTATTTCAAGGGGAGTTATCTGGGGATTTCTCTCTCTGCTATACTTTTACAAGGCCCCTAAAATGATATTCTTAATTTAGATTCTGCATATAAAATCAATAAATGATCAGATTTTAAAGAAATTTTTAAACTTAATATCAATAGCCTCTCCTCTTTTTTCCAATAATAATAGCATAAAACTCATCTCATGTAACTTTGTTTATTAATTTTTTTCAGGAAAATAATTACATTGCTACTGGAGTCTTGCTTATTTATGAATTTGCGTGTGTGTGTGTGTGTGTGTGTGTGTGCGCGCTAACCATTTTACTTATCATTTTTCCCCATGAATTATTAGGTTTAAAAGCCTGCATGAACGTGCTCAATCTTTTTTGAATCATAAAGATTGAAAGGTGGATATAAAGAGCTTGGATTTTACTAATTCTTACTGTGAACATGAAAACTTCCCAAGTTCCTTTAATGATTGCTCTTTAGAACTTGTGTTCAAGAATTAAAAAATTAATCTAAATGTCTGTGAACAATAAGTATATTTTTTGTCTGATTTATTTGGCTATGTAATTTATTACTATGATGTCTTCTTATCAAACACAGAGAGAAAACTTCCAACATGTTTCCATTTAGTATGATGTTACTCTACACTAAGGAGGTTCCCTTCTAGTGTGCTAGAAGATTCTATCATGAATGGATGTTAAATTTTAACATTTTTTTTTTACTGACTTTGTTGAGATAATTATATGATTCCGTTAGCAATTTTGCTGGTGATGAATCCTATCCAGTTTTGTTTGTAGGAAAAATAATTCCTTTCATCTTCTTTTTAAAATTTTTACTGAGGTGAAATTCACATAATATAAAATTAATTATTTTAAAGCGAACATTTCAGTTGCACTTAATACATTAGCAATGCTGTACAACTACCACCTGTATCTAGTTCAAAAAACACTTCAATTTTTGAAGGATGTTTTTCTGTGTATAAAATTTTTTGTTAGCATTCCCACTCCCCAAGCAGCCTTTTGAAGTTATGTTGTCTTCTGGTTCCCAGTATGTTTGTTGCACATAAAGCTCCTTTTAGTGTTCATTTGAACATTTTCTTCCTGGCTTTTTGTTCTGGTTACATGTACAATTGTATCTTTTCTTTATTTTTCTATAGTTTTACAATTATGTGTTCAGGTTTAGTTTTGTTTAGATTTATCTTGCCTGAACATTCTAAAATCAGATGCTTGATATTTTTCATCGGATTTGGCTAATTGTCAATTATTTATTCAAATATTGCTTTTTCTTCATGTTCTCTCTCTTCTCCTTTGGAATTCTCACATATCTCTTTGAACTTTAAGTTATTTCCAGTATTTCATGGTTTTATTTTTTTTCTATGTTCTATTTCATATATTCTCTATAACATTTCTCAGTCTAATAATTCTCTTATCATATGAAATTTGCTAATAAATACATTTATAAAGTTTTTAATTTAGTCATTTGATTTTTATTTTTAGAAATTTTATTGGATCATTTTCAATTTTCAATTCTTGGCTTGACTTTTAAATCAATTTGTTTATTTCCTTGAGCAGAATAAAAATTATTATTTTGAAATCTGTGTCTGGTAATTATTATCTGGAAGCCCTTAAGTTCTGTTCTATTACCTTTTATTTCTCATGGATTTTGTTCACATTGTTTTGTACCTTCAAATACCTGGCTATTTCAAAATATATAGTGGAAAATCTGTGTGTGTGCATGTGTGTGTGTGTGTGTGTCTGTGTGTGTGTATGTTATAATATATCATTTGTAGATTAAATTATATATTATGTATAATATATTCCAGCATACATTTAAACATATATGAGAAAGATAAGTTGAGGTCTTTGATATTATATATAATATGCTGAAGATTACATAATTGCACCTGACAATTTTATATCCCATTGAATTCTCATTTAATACTGAGGATGAGATGAAGATATTTTCAAGTAAAATACTAGGAGTTTATCAACAGTAGACTCTGTTAGTGCCGAATTATGTTTCCTCAAAATTCATATGTTGAGTCCCTAATGTCTAGTACCAGAGAATGTGGCTGTAAGGATAAGGCCTTGAAAAGGAGATTAAGTTAAAAAGAAGCTGTTAGAGTGGGACCTAATCCAATCTGATGGGCGCCCTTATAAGAAGAGAAAATTTGGATACACAAAGGGCCAGCAGGGTTGCGTGCTGCCAGAAAAGACTGTGTGAAGACAGTGAAAAGGCAATCATATGCAAGCCAAGATGACAGGCCTCTGAAGAAACCAGAACTACCGACACCTTGATCTTGGGCTTCCAATCTCTACAACTGTGAGAAAATAAATTTCTGTTTTTTTAAACTGCCAGTCTGTGGTATTTGTTATGGCAGCCCTAGCAATCTAATAAAGATGCCTTTAAGAGGAAGCACTAATACTTCAATACACAAATGTTTTCAAACCACAGCACGCATATGAATAATATTTCTGCAGCAGTCTAACAGAAGATGAGAAGCTCATGGGCTAGAGATCAGCACAGAGATTCTAGTCATTCTGGTCTCCCTGTTAGCTATACTAAGGGTTGAAGTATCTCGTGCACATCTGTAAGCCATTTATGACACCTCATTTGGGAAGCTCTTTTCAAAGGATAAACTTCAGGAAGAAGTAAAATAATCTCGTTAGGAATGTCTGAAATGAAAGGGAAGTTTCTATATATAAACTGAAGCCCTAGGCAGGGTTTCTGGATGGCTTTTTTTTTTTTTTTTTTTAATTTTTAAACAGAAGGACACTAACTGCTGGCTTTTCTCATTAAACCAAGCCCCAGTTTCCATTATCATCTTCACCTTTCAGGTACTCTCTTCTCCTCCCTCACTTAAACTCCAGTAAGTTGAAAGGATATATCTGTGACTACAGCTCTATATTCTGTCTTGGGTTTCTCTTTGAAAACTACACAGATTTTTTTCTTATGTTTGATCCTAGATTTATATTTCTCATTTTATATTTTGTTTATCATTACTATGTTTTTTGGACAGACATAATGTGTTGAGAGTGTGAACAGATGGTGACATCTTAATCGGAAATTCAAAACAGTCATTATTCAGTTTTCACATTCCTCTTTGCCTAAAATATTAGCTTATGGGACACCACATGAGGATTCATGTATTTGGTTCAGTTACTGTAAAGTACATGAAAATATCCAAAATGAAATCCCACAGTTGAAAATTGGACACTGCTGGAACTGTTCAACGACTATTTAAAAAATAATATTTGGAAAATAAACATTAATGTTTAATTTTTCTAGTAAAATTATGTTTCCAAAAAATGTTAGTCCTGAGGTTTAGTTATCGTAGGACTAGTTTAAGATATCTCCAGTGAGTTCACTCTAGAAACATTGGAGCTCTGTGTAGGTGTTACTGAAGATTTCATAAAGGAACTGAGGGAGAAATGCATCCTCTATGAAATCTTCAGTATATATGTGAAATATATGAATTCACATATATACATATATATTCACACACACATATACAGCTCAACCTAAATATTGTATGAGACATTTTACTTTCCCTGAATCCTTTTTTGCCTCTGCCATCACAGGCATTTCATTCTCTTAGCTCTGTTTCTGCACAATGCCCAGCAACCGGGCCTTTCTCCACTTCTTTCCAAAATGCCTATCCCACCCACTTCTCTGTTATGCAACTATGACACAATCCCTCCATTCCAGATTGTATAATCACACAGAATTCCATTTCTCTTTTTCCTTCAATTTGACTTTGGAAATGCATTGATTCAGGACTTTTTTGCTACACACTTTAATTACAGGCAGATTTAAAATATATATATTTTTCCTTTTCAGGTACAATTAACATACAATATTATATTAGTTTTAGATGTACTATATAGAGATTAGACATTTATATAACTTACAAAGTGATTACCCTTTAAATCTAGTACCCACCTGACACCATACATAGTTATTACAGTATTATTGACTGTATTCCTTATGATATAATTTACATCCTCATCACTATTTTGTAACTATTTTTTGTACTTCTTAACCTGTTCACCTTTTTCACCCATCCTCCCAATCCCCCTCTCATCTGGCAACCATCTGAGTTTGTTTCTGTTTTGTTTATTTTGTTTTTTAGATTCCACATATAAGTGAAATCATATGGTATTTGTATTTCTCTGTCTGACTTATTTCACTTAGTCCATCCATGTCATTGCAAATGGCAGGAATTCATTTTTTTTATGGCTGAGTAATATTCTATTATATATATTACATATTTCCACCAACAGTGCATGAGAGTTTCCTTTTCTCCACATCCTTGTTAACACTCGTTTTTTAATTTATTGATGATAGCCATTCTGACAAGTGTGAGATGATTTCTCGTTGTAGTTTTAATTTTCATTTCCCTGATAATTAGTGATGTTGAGTGTCTTTTCATATGTCTGATGATCATCTGTATATCCTCTTTAGAGAAATGTTTGTTTAGGTCCTCTGCCCCTTTTTCAATCGGATTGTTTGGTTTTCTTGGTGTTAAGTTGTATGAGTTCCTTTTATATTTGGGATATTAATCCCTTATTTGATGTATTATTAGCAAATATATTTCCCAATTTAGTGGATTATATTTTCATTTTATTGATGGTTTCCATTGCTGTGAAAAAACTGTTTAGTGTGATGTAGTCTCATTTGTTTGTTTTTTCTTTTGTTTTCCTTTCCCAAGGAGATATTTTAAAAAAATATTACTAAGAGCGATGTCAAACACAGTTTACTACCTATGTGTTTTCTTCTAGGAGTTTTATGGTTTTGGGTCTTACATTTAAGTCTTTAATTTGTCTTGAGTTTATTTTTGTGTATGGTATAAAAAGTGATCCAGTTTTATTCTTTTGCATATATGTGTCCAGTTTTTCTAATACCATTTATTGAAGAGGCTGTCTTTACCCCATTGTGTATTCTTGCCTCTTTTGTTATAGATTAATTGACCATATAGGTGTGGGTTTATTCCTGGGCTCTCTATTCTGTTCCATTGGTTTATGTGTCTGTCTTTATGCCAATATCATGCTGTTTTGTTTACTATAACCCTATAATATAGTTTGATATCAGGTAGCGTGATACCTCCAACTTTGTTCTTTCTCAAGATATTTGTGGCTTTTTGAGTTCTCTTGTGGTTCCATATAAAATTTAGGCTTATTTGTTCTAGTTCTATAAAAAATGTCATTGGTATTTTAATAGGAATTGTATTGACTACGTAGATTTTTTTAGGTAGTATGGGCATTTTAATGATGTTAACTCTTCCTATTGATGAGCACAGTATGTCCTTTCATCTATTTCTTCAGCTTCTTTCTTCAATATCTTATAGTTTTCCAAGTACAGGTCTTTTATCTCCTTGGCTAAATTTATTCCTAAGTACTTTATTCTTTTCAATGCAATTGTAAATAAAGTTTTTTTCTTAATTTCTCTTTCTGGTAGTTGCTGGTGTATAAAAATGCAACCAATTTCTGAATTTTAATTTGTTTCCTGCTACTTTACTAAATTTATTTATTAGTTTTAACGTTTTTTTTTTTTTTTGGTGGAATCTTTAGGGTTCTCTCTAAAAATTATCTTCAAATAATGACAGTTTTACTTCTTTACAAAGAACAACTGCAAAAATACATGCTTAAACATTAAGACTAATTTTGTGTTGCCAAAAGCAGCATAGCCACATATTCCCAGTATGTGTTTGATACTAGGGTAGATAATTCACAGATAACACACACCTGACACACAGCTCACACACCATGCCCATATATACACACACAGACATAGACACAAAAATGCACACAAACATGTTCCACACCCCATAAAAAATATTTTCTTTAAATCGTACTACATTTTCTCAGCTCACTGTTTTCCCCCCAATTATCCCCACATTTTTTTTTAACAACTTCTATAATTCTTCACAATATTTTCCTCTTACAGATGGCTCACAGGATTGACTGTGGCGTCCTCTCCTTGGCTTCATGCTATTCCTGAGTCTGGCAAGTTATCTGTGGCAACACTATCAATCTAACAGCCACAGAGCCATTTCACTGTGTAGCTGCATCTTTCATGTCAGAGGCACAGGCTCTTCTCAGGCAGTATCATGAGGGTGGCTTAAGCTGTTATTTTTCTGTGATATTTGTCCATTTTATTTCTGTTACATAAGAAAATAGATTCCAATCAAGATTGTTTTTGTTATGTTTAAACATTTGATTACCTTTATCCAAGTAAAACAGTATATCTCCTATCTTTTTTGTGTTTTAAGAAAAACAGCTTTATAGCCAACAACAATGGCATACATGAAACTCTAACCATCTGTTATTCCTATAACAAAATTATGCCAAGATGAAAGACACTATCGGAAATTGACAGGAATAGAAGTATGAACCTACCACTGACAAATAAACTGTGTCCACATTTACACAAGCATAGCACGTTTTTCTGCAGCCTCTAAAAAACAGATGAGGAAGAGAACTAGCACTTTCCAGATATTAAAAATTAAATTGAATCGACTTTTCAAAAAGTGTGGGTGTTTACACTGAACTTCATGCTGCTATTAACTATTTCAAATATGAGATATGTCCTGGTAAGTGGCTTGACTCATGTAGTTCTTTCCATTTGCTATATGTAATTATAAATTGGTCAAATTCATTTTGTAGAATTTTCTATAAATGTATTGCTGGAAAGCCAACTCTCCTGAGGCAGTGCAATTATCTATTATTTATCTTCCAAACTGTTTTTAACCAAGAAGTTACTAAAAAGACTTTTTCTCTGTAAATATGCAAACAAAAAATTATTGTTTAGGTGTACCAGGCATGCTGTACCCTCTTTACTTTATGCTATTTGAGGGGTATTATAGTTAGATAATAGAACAGTGCTAATTTCTAATTTTACCAAAACATTTTAAAGAAAAAAAAAAGTATTATTTATGAAGTAGCTTTTAAAACTTGCCATCCATTTATGGCCAAAAACGTGAAGTAATACTCATATTCTATAAAGGAATTCGTAATTTGGCAAATTCCTGAAATGACATTTGATATTCATCTTGTCACTTAATTCTGAGCCAGATTATTACCTCTCAAATGAGTGATGATGGAAAGAAACCAAATGTGTTTTTTCATTTTATCTATTAATAGTTGAATTCTACCCAAGCTGATTTGAATTTGTTTCCTCCCTAATTTAGGAGTTTAGTTGAAATTTCTAGGATTAATATTGTTGAACATATGTAATATATGCTTGATCACTGCACCTTTTGACATTTTCTCTGGTGGGTATGGGTGCTGGTAGACTGAAGTCCTTACCACAGGCAATTTCTGATGTCTTAAGAAATGTTAATCAAGCAGTTTGTGGACAGATGTTCTTTCCACATGTGGTATAGAAAGGCTGCAATCTTTATGATTGAGGCATTGCACTTCTGACATATGGGCCTGTTCTGTTTTCAAAGGAGAGGAATGTTTTTGTGACTTTATTTTTATAGACATGTTGAATTAGATTTCATGGGATTCCTATAACATACTTTTCCATAGAGAGCATTATGAAGTTTTTTAGTGTGCTTTCAGCTTTCTAAAAAAATTCCAATATTACAATCACAGTAAAATTATACTGCAGTGATGACAACTGCTTCTTTAAACACTATTTGTAGAATTCAAATTGTTTTTATGAGCATTATATAACATTAATGTAGTTAGCAATAATGTAATGGCTAGGTGGAGAGCCAGAAGAGAGAAGAAGTAATTAGGGGGATCGTTTTATAAACTATATAAATATCTAACCAAAGTACTAATACTTGAAACTAATAAAATAATTTTTTTTAAATCTCATTTTAGAAATCTATATTGGATAAAACCCATTTGCCAACATTAGGTTTCATTTATATAAATTTTTTTTGAAGAAATAAATTTCAAAACAAATATTTTATTCTCCTGCACTTATAATTATAAGATAAAGCCCATCATTAGGAACAAAGTCTAAAAACAGACATGTAAATAAAAATAAAGACTGAGTACTGATTTCTGCTTTCTCCTTATTGTACTTGTTACTGGCTTAATATCTGAGTTATGTTCTGGTAATAGTGGTGGTGGGTAAGGAAAGCTTTTACTTCATTTAAAATATTACCTGTGAGCCATACAAAATACACATATTTTTTGTATTCTCTGAAAAGATTTCGACTGAAAAAAATAGTATATTTTCAAGGCCTGCTACGAGAGTACAAATGGAGGCCCACATTTTACTTACTTACTTACTTACTTAATTACTTACTTGCTTGCTTGCTTATTTATTTATTCATTCATTCATTCATTCATTCATTCATTCATTTTAATGTTTATTGGGGTAACATTGATTAATACAATTATATAATTTCAGGTGCACATTATAATTTGACATCTATATATTCTATTGTGTGATTTACAATCACAACCCAAAGGCCAGTTTCCTTCAGCTACCATATATTTGATCCCCTTTACCCACTTCACCTTCCTGCCAAACCCTATATTGACACTCTTTACTCCATGTACCTCTCCCCTCCTCCCCCACTCCCTACCCTCTGGTAATATATTTGCAAGCAACGCCCACTAGTCCATTGTCCATGTCCCTGAGTCTCTGTTTGTCCTGTTCATTTGTTGCTTTTAGGTTTATTTCCCACATATGTGATATCATGTGATTTTCAACTTTTTTTGTCTGGCTCATTTCGCTTAGCATAATTATATTAAGGTCCATCCATGTTGTTGCAAAATGGCAGTATTTCATTTCTTCTTATGGCTGAGTAATATTCCATTGTATATATGTACCACAGCTTCTTTAGCCAGTCATCTATCATAGGACACTTTGGTTGCTTCCATATCGTGGCCACTGTGAATAATGCTGCTATGAACATCGGTGTGCAAATATCTTTTCAGACATGGGTTTTCAAGTCTTTGGGGTAAATTCCCAGTAGAAGGATTGCTGGATCATATGGTGGATCAACTCTTAGTAGTTTGAGGAACCTCCATACTATTTTCCATAGTGGCTGTACCAATTTGCAGTCCCACCAGCAGTATATGAGGGTTGCTTTTTCTCCTCATTCTCTCCAACATTTGTTATTCCTTGTCCTGTTGATTATAGCTATTCTAACAGGTGTGAGATGGTATCTCATTGTGGTTTTGATTTGCATTTCCCTAAGAGCTAGAGATGTTGAGCATCTTTTCATATATTTGTTGGCCGTTTGTATGTCCTCTAGGGAGAAATGTCTGTTCAGATCTTTTGTCCATTTTTTGATTAGATTATTTGTTTTTTTTGTTGTTTTTGTTATTGAGTTGTATGAGTTCTTTGTATATTTTGGGTATTAGGCCCTTATCAGAGGCGTCGCTTGCAAATATATTTTCCCACTGAAATGGTTGTCTCTTTATCTTGTTGATGATTTCTTTTGCTGAACAGAAGCCTTTGATGTATCCCATTCATTTATTTTAACTTTTACTTCCCTTGCCTTTGAGGTCAAATTCATAAAATCCTCTTTAAGTCCAAGGTCCGTGGGTTTAGTTCTTATGTTTTCTTCTATGCATTTTATTGTTTCAGGTCTTATATATAGGTCTTTAACCCATTTTGAGTTAATTTTGGTGTGTGGTGATAGACAACAGTCTAGTTTCATTCTTTTGCAGGTGGCTTTCCAGTTTTCTCAGCACCATTTATTGAAGAGGCTTTCCTTTCTCCACTGTATGTTTTTGGCTTTTTTGTCAAAAATTATTTGCCTGTATAAACATGAGTTTACTTCTGGACTCTTGATTCTGTTCCACTGGTCCGTGTGTCTGTTTTGCTGCCAATACCATGCCGTTTTGATTACTGTCGCTTTGTAGTATAATTTGAAGTTGGGTGGAGTGATGCCTCCAGCCCCGTTCTCTTTTCTCAGGATGGCTTTGGCAATTCGGGATCTTTTGTGCTTCCATACAAATCTGATGATTTTTTTGTTCTATTTCTTTAAAAAATGCCAATGGGATTCTGATGGATATTGCATTGAATCTGTATAATGCTTTAGGTAATATGGTCATTTTAACTATGCTGATTCTTCCAATCCAAGAACAATGAATATCTTCCCATTTCTTTGTATCTTCTTCAATTCTTTAATAGGGTCTTATAGTTTTCATTATATAGGTCCTTCGCATTTCGTTAGATTTATTCTTAAGTATTTTATTCTTTATGTTGCAATTTCAAAAGGAATTATTTTTTCACTTCTTTTTCTGACACTTCATTATTAGAGTATAGAAAAGCTATGGATTTTCGAATGTTGATTTATATCCAGAGACTTTACTATATTTGCTTATTCTTTCTAGTAGTGTTTTTGTGCAGTCTTTAGTGTTTTCTATGTAGAGAATCATGTCATCTGCAAATAGTGACGCTTTGACTTCTTTGTTTCCTATTTGGATGCCTCTTATATCTTTCTCTTGCTTGATTGCTCTCGCTAAGACCTCCAATGTTATATAGAATAGCAGTGTCATTAGTGACAGCCTTGCCTTGTTCCTGATCTTAGAGGGAAGGTTTTTAGTTTTTCACCATTACTGTAATGTTGGCTGAGAGTTTGTCATATATGGCCTTTATTATGTTACTTTCTTTCTATACTGATTTTGTCAAGTGTTTTGATCATAAATGGATGCTGTATCTTGTCGAAGGCTTTTTCTGCATCTTTTGATATGATCATATGATGAGGCCTACATTGTAAATGTCTAAATACTTAAAAGTTGCAGGTATAGCTAACAAATTTTTTTAAAAGAAAATGTTATACCTGTCTTCCTTAACAAAAAAAACCTTATATTGATAAAATGAAAAATACATGTAAAACCTGAGATTTTTATATGACTAAAAGTCAGCAAAAAATAAAAGATGACTGTATTTAAGTGTATTTCACATGATGATGTTCCTGTCATATTAATAGTAAAATATAAATGTAAAATTCATATATGACATATGTATTATATGTTATATATTTTATATAAAATTTATCCTTGTCTTGATTGGCGTCTACCATTCAATATGCAGAAACTTAATCTGCTTCTATAATGCATTCCACCTTTCTATCAGCTTTGTCTGGTAACCTCAAGTTCAAAGCTCTTTTGATCAGGCTTCTCTAGATTGAGTAAACTTTGTTCCAGATATCTCTTGAAAGCCAGTAAGGGTTAGGACTATGAAAATCCTCACTTTTTAACTCTGTTTTAGATGCTTGGCTCCAGAGGTCTTCATAGTCTCAAATTGCTAAGTAAATTCAAAGTTCTTAATAAATACATAGAGTAAAATGTTCTTTTGTTTTGATAAGAAATAGATTTATTTGTGGTAATGTCCAGTGATCTGCAATTTGTTTGGTTTTCCCTTTGATACATGAGTTATTTAGAAGAGTCTTGATTTCCAACTGATTAATTTTCTTTTTAAAAATTAAATATATTGAAGTGACATCGGTTAATAAAATTATATAGTTTTGAAGTGTACAATAATACATTATCTGTGTATTGCATCATGTGTTCACCACTCAAAGTCAAATCTCCTTTCATCACCGTATATTTGACCCCTTTTATCCTTACCTACCTCCCGCTCACCCCCTTCCCCTCTAGCAACCACTAAACTGTTGCCTTTGTCTATGAATTTTTATTTGTCTTGTTCATTTGTTGCTTTCAGTTTTATATCCCACATATAAGTTAAATCATATGGTTCTCAACTTTTTCTGTCTTACTTATTTCACTTAAGCATGATTATCTCAAGATCCATCCATGTTGTTAACAGTGGTTAATTTTCAAATAGTTATACATAGACGTAAAAGCTAGAAGAGGGGTGTGTGTGAAAGTAGTGGAGAGACTTGGAGATCTCTCTTCCCAGATCTCTCCAGGTGAGAACAAGAGGAGAAGTTACTCTCTCCCAACCACATGATCTGGCAGAAATTTTGCTCATCAGAGTTCCCCAATGCTCAATAAGATATGATGATTTCCCAAAAGTCTCCCACAAAACTAAATGTGGGAAATAGATAAGTGCTTTAATTCTCTGTACACATAAGGTGTCCTCTGGCATGCACAGGCTGGGAACTCACAGGAAACCACAGGGTCTGTGGCTTCACCTTAGGATCTGATCCACATTTCATATTCTTCCAGCTCAATAAACTAGAAAATATGGTCCCTGTACCCTGGAGAATTTGTCTTAAGATCTACAGGTATTGTCTTCAGTATTCACCCAAAAGGTTATTTTAGTTATATGGGACTGCAGCAAAGAATGGGTGGAGGGGGGGAAAGCTCAATAGCAGTGTGTGCTCAGATTGCTATATAAAGTGTCGGTGGAAATGCGGGATGCTGAATTGAAGAATGCATTCTACTTGAGTTACACAGTACAGATTTTGTTCTCAAAGAAGTCTAGGAGAAAAAAAAGAAATAATGGCATATAGCAATCTTACCATTGAAAATTCCTTAGGAGAGCACTATGTTGGAGATATAAAGACTTTTAATAACTCCAACAAAGCCAGTTATTTCTCCACCGTAAGAACAGATTGATGTTTTTGTTTGTTTTTGTCAAAAATACGTTGAGGTCATTCGGCTACTATATATGGGACATGTACAATATATAGCTTAATATACTCAGATTACGTTAAAGTATACATTAAACCCAATAAGATGCTCAAGCTGAGATGTACAATGGGATAAAGACTCACTTGAGAAAGCAAATTTCCGTCTCACCTTATGCCTAAATTTATGTAAAGAGAGATGAATTGTTCCAACTATTTGAATTGAGATTTTTTATCTTGCTCATTTATTTTGAAACACATAGTGCAAATGAAATGTGTGTTCAATTTGATGCCACTTAACTTCTCATGTTTTGAAGAAGATTTTAAAAAATTATATAAACTTACATGTATTAGAAGAAACACCAGTGTTGTGGTGTATCATAATGAGACATATTAGATGTTCATGTTTTATAAAGAATCAAATTTTGTTATTCCTGATATTTTGGGAAAAAACACCAGATTTATGGATTTTTATTTGCTTTCTTCTTTTAAAAAATTAAGCTTATGCTTAACATTTTAAGAAAACAGTTACTGCCAAATGCAAGCAAACGCAAGTTGTGACTCAGATTACTACCAGATGTGGAAGTAGCAAAGAATATATATGCATATCTGTGATTTTAAAATTAAAGACCATAGTTTAAAGTCTTTTTCCAACTTCACCATGCACTATCTCATATTTATAATTTTCTGGAAGGGATTGAACCTTAATTGTAGTGTGCCAGTATAATCCATGCTAAATATGTCCTTTCTAAATGTGTTTATACATTAAATGGATTTACTGATATGATATCACAAGCTTCAGTGAGAACTCATGATTGAATATTAATGCTGAGAGCATAGCTGCAAAGCTATTCTACATAATGAAATCTAGAATAAATTACAACAGGCAGAATGAGCAGGGAAAAATAATGTGCTTCAAAAACAAGTAAGTATTTATCCGCAACTACAAAGGCAAGTAATTAGAAGTTGAGGTTGCAAGTGATAAGCATCCTTAACTCTTTTACTGTAAAGAGAAAAAAGAATTCCTTATTCTCTGAATAGTAAAACTAGAATAAGTGCAAATTATAAATCCTTAGAGTTCTGAAAAGTTCATTATATGGTAAATATCATTTCATCATATAATGTTATTGCTTAAAGGAATCTGAGTACCCTCATCTCCTCATTTTACGTATAGGAAAATTGTGACCCAGCAAGACTTGCGCATGGTCACAGAACCAGTTAGCGACAGGCCAAAGTTTAAAACTCAGGTATCTTAACTCCTATCATATGGTCTTTCAATTGTTCCAAGCAAAGAGTGCTTGACAAAATATTGTTTTAGGACAGGGCAGATAGTAAAGAGCAGAGTTTTGTCAATAAACAGATCTGGTTGTGTCTCTTCAGTTTGCCACTTAGTAACTTTATGACTATGGTAGGTTTCATGATCTTTCTTAGTTTCTATTTGGTATCCTTTAATATGGAGATAAATTAGATTTTATCCAGAAGGGATTTTTTTTGAGGAATAAGTGAAATGATTTATTTAAATACTTAGCATGATTGTTACATAAGTGCTACATAAATATTATTTGTGATTATTATTATTTTCTTGTCAGAATGTGGTAAAAATTACAGTGTGAGACTTTAAAAATAACTTTTGTCAATGGAAGGACTGGAATTAACACTAAGATTTTCTCTGCTTTCTTACCCTCCTCAAGATTTCCTATTGATTTACGTAATTTCAAATGTCTTCATAAAGAAACAGAGTTACATGAACAACTCATAGTTTTTCCAATCAAATTCTTTGAGTTAGTCATTAGAATTTAAAACTACCTTTATAATATTATGAATTATATCCATATTATTGCAACACACATGAAGGACATAAACGAAGTGTTACACATGTTTAGTACATTCGGCTGTGATTTCCGTCTTTCACCTGTTGTACATTTTGTCTTAAAGTTTCAACATGTCTTTTTTTATTAATTCATATTAATAGTATTCTAGACCACATGCCTGAGTCAACTCGACAAATGTTCTAGCTGGCTCATCCATTTTGGGCTCTTTTCATCTCTATTTAGTCTATTTAATACTTTGCTGTCAGGCATGTCCATATAAATGAGTCCACAATGAGTCCATAATGCTTGTTCTGGCATTCTTGTACCTTAATGCTTTCTTTATATTTTACAGCTTTCTTCCTAAACAGATAACTTCCACTTCCAATAGTCTTTTACATTACTCTCTCCCAAATACGATAAGGTAGTTTTTTATCTCTTTGTCTTTGGATGTGTTCTTTATTCTGCCTAGAATTCACCTTAACCAAGATTTCATTAGTGTTTATTGTCTAGCGTTTGGTTTTGTATTCATTATGCTGATGTGCAATGCTTTAATGCTTTTACTGTTTTATAACTTCCACAGATTTGTGAACTTTTTAAATGACAGGGCAATCAGAAGGCAGCTCAGAATTGGCCCTCAACCAATGTTGTTCAATTGATTTACTGGAAATAAGATAGTAACTTGAGATATGAAGCATAAAAACTATTGCAGAGTATAAGTGTAGAATGTGAGAGCATATGCTTTTCTGAGTGTCCCCAAACCTCTTTTCTAAATGAATACTCAGGTTTTTATAAATACCTATTTCCAGATTTCAGTTCACTTCAGGAATCACTTGGCAAGAGTTTCAAGTCAATTTCAAATAGATTTTAGGTTCCAGGGAAACACATTTCCTCCTCTACAAACCCATAGTGCTTTTCTCATTCTATAAAGAGACACATTATATAATTTTTGCGATTTGTTAGCAGCTGTAGCTGCACTTTAACACTCAGCAAGCATTAAAAGCTGACCTTAAGTTTTGGAGAGGGTGTCGTTAAGAGATAGAACTTGTACATTATCTCTTTACCAACTATGGAACAAGTGACTTAATGCTTCCCTAGGATATTTTGGATTTAACATCTGCTGTGAAAGGTGGTACACTGGAAGTGCAGCCTCGCTTCTTTTGACCCATCTCAAGAAACCCTGCAAGGCTGCTATCATATAGTCGTCCTGGTGGTAATCTTGAACTTAAATGTGCACCAGCCCCAGAAGTTTAAGATGAAATCTGGCTAACAGTTCATGGAGAATGCTGTGGATCGTTCTCCTGACATGTGAGCTCTTCACTATATGTTTTTTGTTTTATTACTTCTTCTCAAATATTATCAGCAGAAAGATAAGATAGAATTGTTCCAATAAAATTTATTTAAAATATTGAAAATAAGTTTCAAATTTTACAATTTTTATACATCTCCGGAAGTGATTTTATAACTAAGAGTAACTGACATAAAATTTACTGAGCACTTTGGACATTGTTTCCTAGACTGACATGATGTATCATCCTTGGAGGAGATGCTTAATGGATCTTAAACTAGACTAAAACAGAAAATTGAAGCACATTTTCTCCTTATGCCCATTTCACATAAACTGGGGTGTTATTATGCCATTTACATTTTTGTTTTCATTGACACCCCTAAAGTTTCACGCAGAAGAGAGAATGAATACTTGCTAAAAGAGTAGGTTAAAAGAAAGTTATTTTTCTGGAAAACATCCATATTGGAAAATTTGACTAACTTTTTGTTATTTTGACAACAAGCAAAAAAATAATATTTTAAAAACAAGGAAATTGATATAGTGACTAAAAGTTTTAAATTCATTTTATTTAACTTCTAAAATCCCCATGTTAAAATTTTCATTGAAAGCCTCTCATTACTTATTTTAAAAATGAACGTATTTATTCAAAAATAACATCTGGAAGAAAACACAAATTACACATATATGACTCAATAGATTTGCATGAAGGGATCACACATGATCATCACCAAGACCAAAAAATAGAAAATTAACCAGCACACCAGAAAATGCCTAGTACCTTTCCAAGTTAATACTTTTCCATCTTCCCCAGATCAACCATTATCCTGATGTCAAACGCCATAGATTAGTTTTGACTCTTTAAATTAAATATAATTATGTATCACATACTCTTTTTATATTTGGCTTTTTTCTCATATCATTTGTTTATGAGATTCAGTTGTTTGATTCCTCTAGCAGTGGTTTGTTCATTTCATCTGCTGCATAGTAATGTATTGAATTTATTATAATGTATCTATTTCACTGTTGATGGATACTTCAATTGTTACCCGTTTTCAGCTATTACAAATAATGCCGTTATAAAGCTTCTTGTCCATTTGACATGAGTACATATACATTTCTGTGTGTTATATGACTATGAGTATAATTACTAATTTACAGAATATCTTTACATCCAGTTTTAGAAGAGACTTCCAAATAATTGGAAATCTTTAGGCCTTTAATAATTAAAGTGCTCTTAAGTTTAAATCTTTCATCTTAAAATGTTCCCAAATATTTCTTAATGCTCTGTGGTCTTTTTGCTTCTTTTCTTCCTTTAATTACTACAGGGTTTGAGTTGTTAATATTTCATTTTTGCCTTTTATTATCTTATTTTTATAAAATATATTTTTTATTCATCTTTAATGATTGTCCAGGAGATTACAACATGAATTCTTGGTTTAACAGAACCTGAGATAAATTGTTACTTTTACCACTTTGTGTATGATATATCATTTTGTCTCCTTTTAATACACTGTCCTTTTGTGGTATTATTGACATAAATTAGTATAATTCCACATTTTAAACTCCCAAAACAAATAATCATTATCATCATCATAATCATCACTATACATTATCATCATTTTAGACAATAATGTCCTATTCTATTATTCTTATTCATTACTTCCTACAATTTTTTTCTGTTTGATTTTATCTGGAATTATTTTTCTGCCTAAAAATCTCCTTTAAGTAATTTTTTAATTTTAATCTGTTAGTGATAATTTTTTAACCTGAAAACATCTTTATTTCATTATTTAATTTTGCTAAATACAGAATTCTAGATTAAAAGTTATTTTCGTTTAGCACTTTAAAAGTGTCTAATTTTCTTTTGGTTTCCATTGTTTTTATTGAAAAAAGAACTGTCAGTCTTATTGTTGCTCTTTTGTCAGTAAGATTTTTTCTGATTGTTTTTAAGATTCTCTCTTGGTATTTGGTTTTCAAAAGCTTTACTGTGTTATGTCTGGAAGCGATTTTCTTTTTATTGATCCTACATTGTTTCTAGAGAGTTTTAAATTTGTAACTTTTTTATCACTTAAAAAAAATTTAGTATCTCAAATATTTCTCTTCCCTTCCCATCCTATTTTCCTACAGGGTCTCCAATTAGATGTTTTTATTATCCATGTCCCTTAGCTATATTTTCTACTTTCTATCCTGTATTGCTTTCCATGCATCAATCTGAATATTTTTATTTACTTATCTTCTTTGTCACCTCCTCTCTTGCGCTTTGTATGTCTACTACTAAACAAATCTTTCAGTATGTTAGTTTTAGATCTAGCATTTTTAGTTTTTTGGTTTTCATGTAATTTTTTTTTAAAATAGACTCATTTTTCAGGCTAACTTTTAATCTTTTCATCCTTTAAAAATAAATCAACCACAGTTGTTTTAAAATTCATGTGTATGAAACTTTAATAACTGGATCACCTATGTATCTTTCTCTATTCCCCTCCACCCCTGCCTTGGTTTTCAGTCTTTTGCTTTTTTCACTTAATATGGCTGGTAATCTGTGATTGAATACCAGATATTGTTTATGGAACTTTGTAAAGTTCATTAGAAGAAATATTGAACAATGTTATCTCTTGTTGGAAAGAAAATCTAGTTGCTTTCTGACATATAGCTAAAGTAGGTTTAATTACTCTAATTAATTACTTCAGTTCAGTTTTGGATTGAATGCATGCAAAGTTAGGCTCACATTGTATTATGATAGATCCATGTTCAGATTTTTCTTTATTCCTCAACTGTAGCACTTCCAGAGTTCTATGCAGAAGTCTGGGGTATATGCCAATTTCACTCTCCCTTGGCAGACTCTAATTTATGTTAACCCTGCTTCACAAAAATGCTGAAAGTTCTCTTCTTAGCCAGTATTCTGCTCACTTTCTTAGCTTTTGGCCACAAAGCTGCTTATAAATTAGTAAATGCCTCAGCAACCCAGTATATCGTATTTACCTTAAAGCACTTTCTTTATCTCTGAAATTATTGCCCTGGAGGTCCTGGTTGATTAGTCACCCCTGAATTTATGGTTCCCCAACCCTATAAGGCTGCCGAAAGCTTGTCTCATATTCTAATCCTTTTAGTGGATGCTTCCTGATCATTTCTTAGCCTCCCTGCCATATGTAGCTGAAGAATTGATCCATGCCTTGTGAGAAAAGTATAGTTTACTTCTATGCCAGGATCACTTCAGTAAAATTTTGTTCTCTCCTGAATTCTGAACTTGTTAGTTGCTTTCTAGTTGTTTTTGATGGGAAATGTGTTTGCTACAAAGTATTTCACTATTATCAAAAGCAGTTCAATTCAATTAATTTATACTCTGAAATATTGAGTAAATATTTTAATAAGAATATTAATCAACCCGCTAATATATATCAAATAGATACATATTCAGACCTATGACTGTTCTACTTTCAAGACTAGACTATTTAAAAATGGCATTGTTATGAGACATTCAAAAAGGTTAACAGTTTTTGAAAAGCACTTCTAGCATACAGTGGCTAAATTTTTTTCCTACAATGAATTACACAAAAATTATTTTATTGTGGAATAATCCAATCTTAATTGGATTGTTAAACTATAAATAATACATGTCTCTTTCTTTTAAATTCAATCACATGTAAAAAATCATATGAAAAAAGTATCTTTAGCTTTGTAAGAAACTGACAAAATATCTTCCAAAAGGGTGGTACAGTTTTGCATTCCAACCTGCAGTAATTAGAGGTTTATTCCTCCACATCTTTGCCAGGCTTTAGAGTTGTCAGTGTTTTGGATTTTGGACATGGCTTTAAAAAATTAGGTATAATGTTATACCAACTTTATTGAGATATAATAGACATAAAATATTGTGTAAGTTTAAGATGTACAATGTGATGATTTAATACAAGTATATATTGTAAAATAGTTATATTAATAGGGTTAGTTAATACCTCCATCACCTCATATACTTATTTTTTTCTTTGTGGTGCGAATATTTAAGATTTACTCTCTTAGTAACTTTTAAGTATATGATAAAATATTGTTAACTTTAGTCACCATGCTGTACATTAGATCCTCATAACTTATTTATTTTATAACTGGAAGTTTGTACCTTTTGACCAAAATCTCCACATTTCCCCCTATCCCCCAGCCTCTAGTTACCATCAATCCACTCTTTGTTCCTATGAGCTCAAGATTTTTAGATTTCACATATCTTTGTCTGACTTATTTTACATAGTATAATATCCTAAATGTCTATGCTGTCACAAATGGCAGGGTTTCCTTCTTTTTTTTACAACCAAATAATATTTGATTGCCACTTTCTTTATTTATTCATTGATGGACATTTAGGTGGTTTCCATGCTTTTGCTATTGTGAATAATGCTGCAATAAACACAGGAGCGCATGAAAGTATACTATTTTTTTGAGATAGTGATGTTAGTTTTTCTTTGGATGTATACTCAGAAGTGGGATTGCTGGATTATATGTTAATCTTATTTTTAATTTTTTGAGAAACCTCCAGGTTGTTTTCCATAGTGGCTGTACCAATTTCTATTCCCACCAGCAGTGTACAACTGTTCCCTTTTCTCCACATCATTGCCAGCATTTATTTCTTGTATTTTTCATAATAGCTATTCTTATTCTTATTTTGATTTGTGTTTCCATGGTTAGTGATGTCGAGCATATTTTCATATACCTGTGTTCCATTTAGATGTCTTTTATTTGTAAAAATTTCTATTTCATGACCCCTGCCTATTTTTAATCAGATTATTTGCTTTTTTATTCTTATTTATTTATTTATTTATTTATTTTATAAGTGAGGCAACCCTTGCTTGACCTCACAGATTGCAAGGACTTTGTCAGTTTATAAACCTTATTTTTTTAATTTTTTACACCTACAGCACCTAGTCTTCCTAGGTGGCCTCCCATCCAAATAGTAACCAGGCCCAACCCTGCTTAGCTTCCAAGATCAGATGGGAATCAGGCTTGTTCAGGGTGGCATGGCCGTAGACTGCTTTTGTTTTTTGCTATTGAATTGTGAGTTCTTTATATATTTTGTACATTAATTTCTTATGAGATATATGGCTTGAAAATATATTCTCCCTTTCCACGGATTGCCTTTTTGTTTTGTTTATTGTTTCTTTTTCTGTGCAGAAGCTTTTTAGTTTTATGTAATTCCACTTGTTTATTTTTGCTTTTGCTACTTGTGCTTTTGGTGTCGTATTCAAAAAGATATTATTAAGACTAACGCCAAGGAGGCTTCTCCCTATGTTTTCTTGCAAGAGTTGTGCAATTTCAGGCCTTATTTATGTTTTTAATCCAGTTTTAGTTATTTTTTTGAGTGGTATAAAACGAGAGTCAAATTTTAGTCTTTTGCATGTGATTATCCTATTTCCCAAAACTTTATTGTCAAAAAGAAGTTGAACATATAAGTGAAAGTTTATTTCTGGGCTTTCAATTCTGTTCCATTGATCAATATATCTGTTCTTATGCCAGTACCATACTGTTTTGATTACTATAGCTTTGTAATATAGTTTGAAATCAGGAAGTGTGATACCTCTAGCTTTGTACTTTATTATCAAAATTGCTTTTGGTACATAGAGGTCATTCGTGATTCCATACAAATTTTAGGATAGTTTTTTTTTTAATTTCTGTGAAAATGTCATTAGAATTTTGATAAGGATTGCGTTAAATCTATAGATGGCTTTGAGTAGTATAGACAATATTAACAACATTAACTCTTCTGATGCATGAACATGAATTACCTTTCTATTTATTTGTGTCTTCTTCAATTTCTTTCTTCAATGTCTTATAGTTTTTGGTGTATAGATCTTTAATGTCCTTGGTTAAATTTATTCCTAAGTATTTTATTCTTTTTGCTTTTATCATAAATGGAATTTTTTTCCTTTAAAGATACTTCATTATTTAAATGAATAGGTTTTGTATATTCATTTCATACCCTGAAAATTTACTGAATTCATTTATTAGTTCTAATAATTTTTTTGTTGTTGTTGCATTCATTAGGATTTTATATGTATGTGTGTGTGTATACATGATCATATATATAAAATCATATTGTCTGGGGGTATAATGTACAGCATGGTGACTATAGTTAATATTGTATATTTGAAAGTTGCTAAGAGAGTAGATCTTAAAAGTTCATATCACGACCAAATAATTTGTAACTATGTGTAGTGATGGACATTAATTAGACTTATTGTAGTAATCATTTCACTATATTTACATATACTGAATCTTTATGTTGTGCACCTGATACTAATATATCATTATATGTTAATTATTCCTAAATAAAAACTTCCATTATTCAGTGTGATTCCAGTATTCAGAGGTTTGATATGAACTTGCTATGTATGGACTTTATCATGTTGAGATATGTTCCTTCTGTATCCAGTTTGTTGAGAGTTTTTAATAAAAAGATGTTTAATTTTATCAAATGCTTTTTTTGCACCTATCGAGCTAACTATATGATTTTCATCTCTTATTCTGTTTATGTGGTATATCACATTATCGATTCGTATAGGCAGGCAACACAGTTTGAAGAGACTAAACAATCATGAGAACCAGAGTCAGATATGGCAGGAATGTTGGGATTACCAAATCAGGAATTAAAAAAAAAAAACACTATGATTAATATAATTTTCATTTTGGAAAGTTTATATTGTTAGATCCAGAAGCTCATAGATTCTCTCCTGTGTGATGAGCCCAACAAAGGTATTCTCGTGGCTCTACTGTGTTTTTGATCTCTAACATTTCTTTTTAGTTCTTTCTTAGACTTTCCATCTCTCTGCTTACTACAAAATTTGTTCTTGCATGTTATCTACTTTTTTCATTAAAACCCTTAGCATATCAATAAAAGATTTTTCAAAATTCCTTGTTTGATAATCCAATATTCCTGCCATAGCTAACTTTGATTTTGATGCTTGTGTAGTCTCTTTAAACTGTGTTTATTTTCCCTTTAGTATAAAGGGAATTTATACTAAATTTTTTTGTTGAAAGGTGGACATAATGTACTGAGTAAAAGGTCATTCTGCCTTTAGTAATATAGTGGTAAATTGTGGGGGTAAAGGAAAGCACTCTGTAGTCCTACGAATGGTTTTCAAGTTTTTCATGACTTAGTGTTTCTGGACTGTAAACTTAACCAATGCTTTTTATTTCCTCCCACGTCCACCTCTACAGGTGGGGCATGGTGGCAAGAAGAAGCTGGGAATTGGATATTTTCTTTCACCCATGTGGGAGGCTAAAGCTGGCTATAATTGGATATCTTTCTCTTTTCATTAGTTTAAGCTCTAATAAAACCCAGGAGGTCAGGTTCTGTTTGAATAATTTCTCTTAAGGGCAGATCTTGTAAGAACAGAATGCTCTAGAGTATTTAAAAATGGTTCCTCCCCTGCCCCTTTCCTGATGGAAGCATGAGGAGATTTTTCTGATATTCACTATGAGACACTGATTGAGCTCTTGATAGCAAAATTCACAAAAGTGTGGGAGCCACTCTATGAATAGGTCCCCCTGGAATTTTTAACTATTAGGCTCGACCACACTGAGCCCCCAACATTTCATTAATTACAATTTAGGTTTTCTTACCTGGCACTGGTTTCTATAAAGTTTCTTCTCAGGGGTTTCTGCTCAAGTAAGTTGTGATTCTCCGTATCTGTCTATTTGTCTCTATAATTTGGGGGACAGTGGTTTGCTCTGTTACCTCACTTCTCTGATGAATCTAAGAAGAGTTGTTAATTTTACAGTTTTTCAGATATTTACTTGTTGTTAGGACAGAATGCTGACTTCTAAGTTTGTTACATGCCAATCTGGGAACTAGAAGTGGTAAAATTATTTTGGTAATTTATTTTATTTAAACAGATATATCCAAGTATTATTTCAACCTGTGGTACTAGTCTAATTTCAAGCACTCAATAGCCACATACAACTAGTGGCTCCTGTGTTGAACAGAGGTTCCAGAAATCCCTTCACTAGTGCTCAGCTGAAGAGTAGTAATCTTTCCCAATGGGAGAAGATTTCCTAAAAGGTGGTCTCTTATTCTTTAAAATGTTGTCCTCCTGAGGTATTTTAAGTGTAATTTTGACTAGGAGTGCTTTGACTATATTTTCTAAATTTAGATACAAAACCTGTGAAAGTTGTGAAACATTCCTATTCTGGCTGGAGTTGAAAGGGCATACCCATGAAAGTAACATTTGAGATATTTTTTTTTTTTTTGTAGAATGGATAACTTAAGAACCTTGAAATCACAAGTTGAATTGGTAGAAATAATAGCATGAACAAAATTACCAGAGCAGAATAGAATTGGGAGTATACAATCAAAAAGATGCTCCCATTTGTCTGGGTCCTATCTACCTCTACAACCCCAATATAGAGGATCCACATATATTGGACCACTTTGCTTCCAGAGTGCATTCTTACCTGGCCTGTATCATCAGGAGATCAAAACCTATTATTGTTAATTTGGGTGTTTATAGCATCTATTTCCTCAGAGTTCTAGAATTAGATAACATGATTTTGTGGGAAAAGCACATCAATAAATAAAGAGGAGAGATCATGTAATCTAAGGAAATTTTGATAAACTAGCCTTTTGGCTTGGCTATTGGAAATTCAGAAGTCTTGTTAATTTTATTAAATTTTAAATCAATGTTTGAATTCTAAATTAAGTCCTTTATCTAGCAGAATATTGATAACTTCTATGATACTCTGTTTGGAATATAGAATGACTAGAAACAAAGTGGTGAAAATGTTATTACTAGCCCTTTAAAACTTTTAGCTTCCATGATGTATTCTCCTGTAATATATTTCTTTTCCTGAGTGATTTCCTTTTGGTAAAGGGTCAGGCTCAAATTTATGGATGCTACAGAAAAACATTCTTCAACTGGTGTTAAAATTGCTAACTGATCGTGTTACTATTCGTTTCCCACATTACCAGTGTATACATTTTAAGGAGGCAATGTTTGTACATGCTAAAAAATATGCAGCTACTGTAATGTATCCGTACAGTGTTCTGCATTTATAGAATCAAGGTAGCAATGTGTAATTTAATGTAAGCTTCTTATGTTTCCATATTGGTAATATCCATGTTTTGGGCAGCTTCTTTCATGTGAGACACTAGTGCAATAACATTTTTTATAATGACATGTTACTAAAATCATCTTTTCTTTGTCTTTTATAAAACAAATATTGACCAATCCCTATGTTCTTCTACTGCTAAGTAAACAGATCAGTTTTTATGTCTATGGATAGGGAGAAAAATGCAAAAGTGTGAGTGGAAGGAAGTCATTTTCAAGATTTGAGACAGAATCTAGATGTTTTTTCAAGAAAATACAAGTAGTTTTGGATAATTTAAATTTAGAATACAGGTTGAAGAGTAGTAGATGAAATTGAAAAGTTGGCAAGGCTAAAATCATAAAGGACTATATATGTCATGCTAAATAACTGGGGTCTATCTGGTGAGTAATGGAAAGTTTACAGGCAGATCTCTCTTTTGAAAAAGTAGTCTAGTTTTACTGTGGAAAGTGGTTTAAAGAAGGGTAAGACTGGAAACAGGTGGACCAGTCAGATATCTATCTTGATAGCTCTAGTGAGAAATGATGAAATTATAACTCTGGTAGAGGGATTGTAAAAGAGGTGGGAAGATTCATTATTATGATGTTATTATTCCCCCCTCCAAAAAATAGAGCTTCGAAACTAAAAGGTTAGAAATTGTGTGTGTTAAACATATTCATTGCTAAGAAAATGATCTTTTTCATTGTACATTGTGAAAAAACATTAGGCTTCTTAAGAACTTAATACTGTATTATATATTTGAAAGTTTCCAAGAGAGTAGATCTTAAAAGTTTTCATCATAAGAAAAAAAAATTATACCATGCCGATGATAGATGTTCACTAGACTTACTGTGGTGATCATATTCGCAATATATACAAATATTGAATCATTATGTTGTATACCTAAAATAAATATAATTTATATGTCAATTATATCTCCATTAAAATAATTTGGATTTCAAAAGAATTTGTTATATTCTAAAGGACCAAGGATTTATCACAGTAATTCTCTAATAAATCCTCAAATCAGAGGACACAATGCCTATCAAATTTTAGCTTTTAGTAGAGAGAGGTTAATTATGTATTTCCACTATCAAGTCTTTGCCTTTATTTTGATAGATTCAATTAAGTAAAGTTATTGATATTGGGAGGCTCCATGTTACAGAAATCTGGAATGGGTGCTTCTTTTGTAGGGCAGGGTGACAAGCCACAGTAAAAATAGTAGAAGCAATCTGCCTTTTTTTTTTTTTTTTGTAATAAAACTTCTTATATCATGCAGTATTCACCTTTTCTGGTATGTTTATGTAAACTGGACACGACTTTTTCTGTTGAGCACCATGATGACAAATGAGATGTGACCTGGCTGCTCTGCATCTAAAAGAAAAGTGGCAAGCAGTGAGTGGACCTTTAGGGATCCGTGCCTTTTAGGGAGGAGAGAGTTTGAGCAGTCTGTTTCTCTTAGAATCTATAGCTGTGTGGAATGCTGCCATGGAGTACCAGCAGGGTTGAGGAAATTATAAATAATCCCAAGGTTGCAGTTGCTCTAGATTAGTAGGAGGAAGTTCACAATCTCATTTAAATGATACTTATTTGTCAAGTGGGCAGAAATTTTGTTAAAGCTTATTGAGAACCATAATACAAGCAGGGTTCAAAGTAAAGCAACCCAGTTTTCCAGATCAAAAAATAGCTGGGACAAGTGACTTGAATTCTTTCTGTTCAATCTATGCATAACCTATTTGTGCTAAGTGTATGGCAAAAAGTGAGGTGTTAGCATAGCATTTCAAAACACAATTGTATTAAAAACCATACACAATTATATTAAAAACCCATTTATTATTTGTTCACAGTATGACACTGAGGGATTTCCCTTATAGGAATAATGGTATGATCCTCATGGGATTGCCATAAGGATCATATATTAAATATACACACACACACACACACACACACACACACACACACACATATATACATATATATGTACATATGTATATGTATATACATATATAGTTATTGATAAAGCTTCTGGTACAATGTATGGCATCAAGTACATGTTCAATTCATGTTAGTTCCTCTCCTCTTTTCTGAGCCTCAGAATACATAAATCTATGTTGTTGGTGGTTTTTCATTTTCATCATTAATTCTAATCATTTCAATAATACATTCTAGTTGCAGATTAGGTACAACCATTGATAAATAAAAATAACACAAGGGGAGTTATGCATTATTACTCCAGTATGTAATAACCAAAGTCTATATATTGTATGCCTTTCTATATGCTAATCACACACATATTTATTAAAAACATAATACATTTATATTGTACATCAACTTTATAATCACATTTAAAAAAATATGTATATGTATGTAATTTTTTGGTCAAATTTTTCAAATATACACAAAAACAGACAGTATAATGGGTCTCCATATATCAATCACTATCACATAGATTTTGCTACATTTGGTTTATCTATTCATCTTTCTCACCTTTGGGGGAATTGGGGCTTCATTGCTGAGGTATTTTGAAGCCAATGTAGACATCATATAATCCCCTATATACTTCATTGTTTATATCGTATATAGAGTATATATCTCTGAAATACAGGGGCATTTTCTCATGACCACAATGCAATCATCATACCTAACAAAATTATCTTTTAAATTTTGAATTAGTATTTATAAGGATCATATACAGTATTTTTTATTTCTCTTAAATTTGTTATACCAGCCAAAGAAAATTAATATTGTCTTGAAGAGCATTTCAATTCTGGGTTTGTCTATTTGATTCTTTGTAGTATCAATTAACTTTTCCTATCCTTTGTATTTATTGTAATATAATTCAGCTCTAGAGTCTTGAGTATATTTAGATTAGACATTTCTTTTTCATGCAAAATACTTCATAGATGAGTCTTAAGCTTTATATTGCATGTAGTCATCTGATATGCAATGTCTACTTGTTATACATTTGGGCTAAGATTGATCACTGGATTTAGGTGGTGGCATCTTGATCCCTCCTTCATAAAGTTCCCAGCTAACATTTCTTCTAATGGTTTAATTTATTGATAAATATTGCCTAAATCAATTATTTCACTAGCAGTTACAAAATAATGTTTTAAAAATTTCATCATTGTACATTTATTAGTTGGAATTTACCTGTAAAACATAATTTCCTATTATAAATTAAGTTAATTTGGTTACACTGAAGTAGTTTTTATAAGAAAGTCAGGATAAATGTTTAATTCTTTACTTTTAAATATCAATATTCAGAATAGGGCATGGTGCTAAGTTTACTCAATATAAAATTAACTGGATTTTGAATTTTTGTCTTTCTTTTTCATTTAAAAAATATCGTGAACTCAAAAGTACCTTTCAATACTAGTGTGATCATTTGCATTAATCAATGTATTATTTATTCATGTATTCAAATTGTTTCATCTTTGGCCCCATCATGTGGGCTCTATGCTATTTTAATAAAACCTAAATTCATTGATGGCTTCACTTTTCAGTAATAATAAAATACCACAGTCTCATCTTATGTTTCCTACCCCAGATCTGTAATCAATCATTTCTCCAGTCAAATACATTGATATACATATTGTAGATTATTCCATTGAATATATATTTATTGTAATTTACCCAACCAGTTCTCTAGAATTGGGCATTTGGTTATTTTCACTTCTTGTGTGGTTGTGTTATCTAAAACATAAGGAAATAAGTTGAACTTAGTATAATGCAATTATGTCTTAGCTTTTTTCAGAGATATTAATTTAGTAATTAAATGACCAAATTATATGACATCACTATAGTTTTGAGATACATTTTATGCAATAGGTACTCTGTTAGGCATTACAGAGATAAAAAGAATGTAAAGCAGGGCCCTTGCTCTTAAAAAGCAAACATAACAATTTAAATGATAAAAATAGAACATATCTATTGAGGTTAAGTAATAAATATGTTAATAAAGAAAACTTGTTCATTTCCAAGTTTCTTGGCTGCCATGAAAAAAAACAACGAAAGGCTCCCAAATTTCCTAACATCAAAATAGAGAAATTTATGGTTAGCTAAGTCTTCATTACATGAGTTTAGGCAGTTATGAGAATGAATTGGAGAAAACATTGTCAAAGAAAAATTGCACCAGACAAGTTAAACAGGCAAAGAAGGCTTTGTTCAAAACTATTGCAATAGAGAAAATATACTGAGCTCAATTCTACTGAAACAAAGGGCTGGAATGGGGTGGGAAGATCAGAGAGCACCTGTGTTTGCTAATAGGCCTTGCCCAAAGGTAACGTATATTTTCTGGTATCTTCATGATAGCAGGGGTTTTACAATTTGGAGTAAGGCGCCCATTGAAGTTAGGTTCTTACCTACCCAAAGAGACTGGTAGAAAAAAGTGTTACCTACCTGGACAATTACATTTCATAGAGATGGTTTTCAGGTACTTAGGAAAGACTTTTCTTGGGTCTTAAAGGTGGCAAAAGACCTTTGAAGGAGATGTGTGTGTGTGTGTGTGTGTGTGTGTGTGTGTGTGTGTGTGTGTGTGTGTGTGTTTCAAATGTGGCAGAGAAAGTATTTGCAGTGATAAGTTTTCTGAAGTAAATGATATAAGAAAAGAGAAGTCAGAAAGTCAGTAGTCGGAAGAAATTTGTCTAAAGTTTAGTCAAGCTTAGTAAAGCGTTAGTCTGTGTTGGTATCTTACAACAAAATTTTGTAAAATTATTTACTTATTGAATTATTTATAAAGTGAATCTAATTTTAATAATCTATTGTGTCATAATCTTTGTTGATCCCTCTTTTCTGATAATCCAATTTGGTTAATGTTGTGAGTCACAAAGGACAATGAAAACTAATTGCAAATTGAAAGATTTTGAGAAATTAATTAAGTGATATTAAGTGTAAGTTACAAAGCCACTGATAAATTTATAGTAGAGATGGGGGCAATTAACAATTGAAAGAGAAAAATCTGCATTAGAATTGACATAATGGACTTTCAACAGAGAATGACTTGAATATCAATAGATTAAGGAAATCTTGTTGAAAATTTGAAAAGTCAGTAACAAAAACATAATAAGAATAAAGTCAAATGCAAAATGATGAATATAGATTTACCCTATCTTAAAATTTGTCAGGAAAAATACACCTTGGATATAAACAAGCAGTTGAACAATATATATTTTTTAAATTGAAGAATTATAATCACAACCTAAAATATAATCAATATAAAATAAGCATTTTTTTCATGGTGTAGTTTGATTTGTAAAGGTAATGTCCTAATTGATCTTTTTGTTCATTAACACTTTTTTTTTGCCATTTTATGTGGACTCTTATTTATACCAGTTATTTACAGATCATAAAGAATTCTTATTTTCCAAAATAGAAAATTTTAACAAATACTGAATTTTTTATAACGACTATATGATGATGGATGAAATGAAAAGTTAGACTATTTTCTTTAGAAAACAAAGTGGAGCTGTGCTTTTCATTTAATGTTTAAAAACTGCACAGAAAAATATTATATATAGCTATAAGTATATTCACAGAAGGATACACAAAATTTCAGGATGACGATTTGGCAAAATCTTAATCTGTTAAAGCTGAATAGTGGGTAAATGAATATTCTATTGTATTATTTTGCATGGTTTTGTTTCTTTGTTTGTTTTAAAAGAGAAAAAAAAGCTTTTTGCCTGTGAGTTTTCCTTGCTAGCCTTATTCATTTGTGCATTGTTTCCCTTGTTTAAACTAAAGATTTGCAAATAACAAATGCTATAACTCTTTGCTGCATCGGATTGAAAGGTTCTTAAGTGGTGGATTTAGGATTTATAATAATTTAACTGATTTTGGCATTTAAGACAACTTTTAGTATTTCTCTAATTGGTATGAACCTAGTCATTGGTAAATTTTTTTATGCAGATTAAAGTAAATGTAGAACAGCAGTGGTGATTTATTGTGTAAGGGATTTAATTTTACTTCCTTTTGTCAAAAATGCAAGTGATAGTGCTTTCTTTTCCCTCTCACTCTTTTTTTTTTTTTTTTAAACTTTCAGTTGTACAGAGAAATTAAACAACACTATCTTGGTACTAAGTTATTATAGTAGTATATTTATCAAAACATGAGGAAGAATAAATTAAATTTTTAAAAACTGTGAGCAAAATGTATCTAACTCAAACAGCTTTGAACTCGACTCTCTGTCAATGCTTCCTATAAAGCACACACTTTTTCCTGGGGTTAGACGAGGCTTTAATGAAGATCTCAGCAGCAACTCTCAGTGTCTCAAGGGTTTAAACAGCTTTTACTATAAAAAATAGTTCAAGCTTCTTCAATTTGCTTCAATATTCTGTACTGGGTTAATATATAGATCTGGACTTATTTTAGTATAAATCTTTGCAATTGCATCTGTCTATCTGTCTTGTTGATGTTAGATATTAAACTGCTCCGCACCCTGATATGTTGATATAATGTTTTGATTTAAAGAAAATTTATTTAGGAGGTGGTTCTATAGTGTAGCGGTTAGCACATCTGCTTTACACGCAGAAGGTCCTTGGTTCACACCCCATTGGAGCCACAGTCCATGGTCTATGGCCATGCCACCTTGAACAAGCCCAATCCCTTCTGATCTCAGAGGCTAAGCAGGGCCAGCCCTGGTTAGTACTTGGATGGGAGACTACCTAGGAAGACCAGGTGCCGTAGGCATAAATAATAATAATAATAGTAATAATAATAAAAGAAAATTTATTTATTGCTTTTGTCTTTAGGAAATTCATTATTTAGAAACTTGATTACAACCAGTTTAAACAGATAACCAAGAGAAAATATTTTATATCTCATGTATCTACCACTTAGATTTAATAAATGAAACTTTCTTTATTCTTTGAATCTAGGAGTTAATGGTACTTAGGTTTTGACTTCTCAACTTATCTAGATTGCCCACCACTGAAAATTTGAAGTTATAGATCCTCTCTCAGAAAAATTTATGTATGTACAAAATTTTATATCCAGAATTAGAGTGTATATTGACTCTCCAAAGTTTAAGAACTCCCACCATAAAGAGCCCGTCTGTTAATCCACTGTGAATAGAGTTCAGTGTCCATTGACACAGATATTTTAAAATATTGTGTGAGTCCATAATAAAATAAGGCAGCTTTACAGTTTAGATTAAAAATTATAAAATTTTTAAATAATTGAGATAATTTTAAAATAGTATTTGAGTTAGTTATAGAGTTTCAAGTAAGTTATTGATCCTGAAGTAAAACTCAGAAATTTTTCAAGCGGTAAAACTTGAAAATTTATATATATACACACACACACACACACACACACACACACACACACACACACACATTAAGCCATTGTGGTACACACAGAGAAAAAAAAAGTGAGTAGATACTTTTATATGTCCTTTTGAGTATTTCAATGTTTTATAATAAAATTTTTTATCCCCAAAACATTTGCTGAAACGTTTCTTCAATTTGCCTTCCTTTCTTCTTAGTTGTTATATATATTCATTATAAATGACAATTTAAAAGCGGGTATGAATATACTCAAATTATCTTTATAGGTGAGTTGGTAAACAAAATGCATTTTACCATATTAATATTTGAGCATAGTCTAAATTATTTTTGGTACACAAAATGAGTCCAGGTTCAACAGGAATTCATTGTGAACTCATTTACTTCCATGTAGAATACGATGTTTATTAAAGAATAAAAATATGTGCAAACTTGAAGCTTATGTATCCATTATTAAAATGAAACAGTATTCTCAACAATTATTTAGGACGCTGTCAAGGAAGATCTTTTACAGGGAAAAGTATTTTATCACTGAAATTGTTTAAAATTAATTATGCATGAGGATAATTAAAACACATTGATTTATAGTCAGTTTTTTATTCTTAATTTCTCTACAGAGAGTACATCTTATTATTGCCTGCTCTGATAACTTGTCCTTGCTGTATCACTAATTTGGGCACCAGGCAATGTGTTAGCCAACAGATCTATGACAGTGGACTTCTGTTCTAGCTCTGTATCTACAGGAGATTGATCTATAATGTTGTGTCCAAATCAGTTAAACATCTGAGTCTCAAATCTCTCATCTATAAAATAAAGACAGATTACACAGTTCCTAAAATTTAATCTCCAAAATGCAACTACTTGACATTTAGCAGTAAGACTTGTCGAGTGTGTGTGTGTATGCATGTGTGCGTGTGTGCACATGCGTGAGTCCCAATAGCTGAGCACTGATGTGGGAAACATAAGCCCACTTAAATTCTAAACAGTGTTCTACCCTGCAATTTTAAGCAAGTTTTTTACCCTTTTATCCTATGTCAACCTCATTTTTATTACCTGTAAAATGAGTTTGACCAAATAATTCCATTGTTTCTTTCTTGTCTAAGTGTTTTTTAATTCATTATTTTATCTGTAACTTCTAAAAATATTAATCATACTATTTATTGTATATAGATATAATCATTTGCTTAGTTGTTATGGAGATTATAAAGACCGTGTAGCTTAAATAACAGAAATTTTTGGTTTCTCTCTCCTCGGCTTGCAGACAGCTACCTTCTCTTTGTGTTTTCACATGACTTTTTCTTCATGCTGATATACACCCCTGGTGTCTCTTCATCTTCTTATAACGACACCAGTTCTATCAGATTAGAGCCCCATGCTTATGACCTCATTTAACCGTAATTACCCCCTTAAAGGCCCTTGTCTCCAAATACAGTAGCATTTGGAGTGGGCACTTCATCCTCTGAGTTTTTGGGGAGCATGATTTAGTCCATAAGACTCCTTAAGTTATGTGATGCTTCATGGAAATTGTTCTGTCTTTAACCCATATTTTTAGTTTTATTTAGAATTATTCTTTCCCTGAACAACTCCCTACTTCCCTCTGCCAAGTGTGAGAAAGAAAGGTACTAATCCTACATATTTCTGTTTCTGTCTATGTCTCTCTGATCTATTTTTTTTATCTGTTTATAGTCTTTCAACTTCATTGGAGTTGAGTGCCTAAGAAGCTGAGAGTGCATCATTTTGAAGTCTAAAACTGTAGGACAGTGATTGAATGCAGATGTATTAAGCTATCCATAAAAGCTTTTCTAATTAGTTAATTACTATAATAGTTTTATTTCCTATAAAGTTATTTTGAAGAGTGGAAAATTGCCCTGCATGTCTTTATCTTAGATATTATGAGCAATTTAGATTGTGCCTTCTTAAGATCCCTTCTGCTTTGAAGAACATCTATGAGGAGGTTAAAGTACAATTTGTACTTCAGAATGCTTGTGGAATTGAAGTGAGAAAAGTCTCTAAAATAGCAGTTTAGAAAAATTACTACATCAAAAGGAACTGCATAAATTGAAGTAAATTTGGCTGAAGTCTTAAGAGGCTAGGAGATAATGTGTCTCTGACGTGGCATAACCACAGAATGTTCCTGATGGCAGGTGCGTCAAAATATGAGGCCACAAGGATGATGAGCGAGGTAAGATTTAGGGACAATAAAGGAGTCCTCTTTAGGAAGAAAACAGAGATAGAATAATTTTAGGGGTATTTTATTTCCTCAAACAATTTCTTTATCTCTGGGACATTTTTCCTAAATGGCTTGCATGCCTCATCCTTTTTCTGTTTTTGGACTTATCCTTTTCTTCCAGAGATTATAAATCAGTCTGCTGGCCCATTCTGTAGCTTTCAATTTAACATAAAGATTCTAATTCCTGAAGCTTCTAAAGGGGAAAAGAAATTGGTTTTCTTTCTATGATTTCATATCACAGTCATCTTTTAAAAATTCTTAATTATGATGAAGTTATTCATTTCGTTAACAGCCCAATGGCTGTCTCATTTCATTCAGATTAAAAGCCAGACTCATAATGATGGTTTGAAAAGCCCATCTTGAGGCACACTCCCTTCTCTGGTCTCAAGACCTCTTGCCTTCTCTAGCACATAAATCTGCTTTCTTTTTCTCCAAAGCACTTGTTACTTTTAAGTATATTATTTAATGTGTTTATTCATTTGGTGTGTTGTCTAATCTTTTTAATTAGAACACAAATTCTACCATGACAGAGTTTTGACTATTTTGCTAAATGCTCTACCCTTAGTACCTAGAAAAGTGAGTGGCACAGAGGAGACACATCACTCAATAAATTACTGATGAATTAATAAATATGATACAGATTAAAAGGTGAAATTGGTTTTGGAAGAAAAATGAGATCCTAAATTTATCAAAGATATTGGCACAGAAAAAAATCAGTAACATTATTTTAGCATTGGCTTTTTACTTTCGTGTATTGTTGAAGAAAGTTGATTTTGTTTTGTTTTTCTTAAGCTACTCTTCATTTAAATAGGATAGTCCTTGTTGATGTAAAAATCCTTGATCATATTTCTTCACTGAATTTGCATTGGTAATAGTCTCTTTGTCTCCCACAATGATACTTTATTTTTCATTAAATACTGTGGGTTGTAAAGAGAAGAAAGAGTACAAAAGAAAATAAAAGGGGAAGAGGAAGAAGGTGAGATGAATGTTCTTTGATGTTCTCTATATTTTTAATCATGCCAATATTTCCTCTCTGTCTTTATAAGGGATATCTTCATATTTTTCTGCTGAAGAAGGCGGACTGAAATCTACGCTCCATAATGTTAAGACAGGGGTCCCCAACCCCCAGACTGCAGACCTGTATCAGTCTGTAGCCTGTTAGGAACCGGGCCATACAACAGGAGGGGAGCAGCGGGCCAGCAGTGATGTTTTCAGCCGTGTTTGCAGCTGCTCCCCAGCGCTAGCATCACCGCCTCAGCTCCACTTCAGATCATCAGGCATTAGATTTTTCAGGGGAGCACTGGTCCCTGGTGCCAAAAAGGTTGGGGACCACTGTATTAAGAGACTTCCATATGTGAGACATAATGTGAAAAAAAGAGAAAGGAGTAGGTGATTTGTAAAGGGCATAGAATCTTTATCGTCCAAATTATAGTTTATTATTTTTTTCTCTAGGAAAATAAAACATTAATTTTACTTAGAAAATTATTTTCAAGGTATGTGTTTCACAGGTTACAGTAATCTTTTTCTACATGTAACGTACATTTTCATAGAAATTGGCTTTTGACAGGACAACAGGAAGAAAAAGACTTGATGCTTTCTCTGCTCCTTGTTACTGTAACAAGAGGATGAAGGACCAGACAGCCCAGGAAGGGGCAGGGCCGGCTTGGCAGAAGCCACAGCTCAAAGACAAAAATATAAAACATCAATTACGTATTAGAGAAGGGTGTTCAGTTAATGATCACAGCAGATGCAACTTTGTTTACACACAAGAAAATTGAGTCTCCCCACACTTTGTGCTCAACCTTGAAAACACAGGCTCATTAGTCAGAAAAAATCTGCTCTAATTATTCTTCAAATTAGAAATTCCTCCGGGAATGTGGTTCATTTCAGTTATCTGATAACACACTCCTCAAGAGGAATTTATTGACACTGACTTTGTGAAAGCCTCATTGCAGATCCTGTGCAACCTTTTCAAGCAGAATATTACCCTGAAAATCCTTTCTGTTGTCCCTGGGACATCATCCAGACACAAATCTCAGAAGATCCTTTTTTCATTTGGAGCTAAAGAAGGAATCAAATGTGAATGAAACTGAGCAAGTCAGCAACTGCTTAAATCCATAAGTGCATATAAATAGTAGTAACTAACATCGTTATTGAGTTTAAAAGCCTTTTTCATATACCTTATTTTGGTCAGTCTTCTAAAAAGCACAATGAGTTAGGTAAAACAATTGTGTATTTATTTATTTGTTCTTGGTACTGCTTGCTACCAGTTTTACCTTACTTGAAGTGAAAATGAGATTCAGTTAGACTGGCTGCCCTAAACCCAGCTGGATATAGTATGTATTACTTATCATGGCTCACAGCAAAACTCGGGATTAAATTTTACCTGGAAGATTGATGAGGTAATGGATTTGCTTAGGACATCAAATTAGGCAGGTAAAGCTCATCGATCATTCCTACCCCAAAGACAGAGTTTTAGACTCTGATTAAGCTACAAGTATGTAAAATAACAACAAAATATATCTAAAGTTAAAATAAACTTATAGTAAATAAGAATGACAATAGATGGCAACTTTAAAACAGGAAAGAAGTCCTATTGACCTAGTTTTTGACATTAGAAACACTTACACACTTAAATAATGCCAAATTTCAGTATTTTAGGATAATCCTTAACATCACAAGACCGCCCTCACTGATTTTCTGGATGGACTCACAAGATTTAGGAACTCTTATACTAATGGTTATGGTTTGTGACAGTGAAAGGATAAAGATGAAAATCAGCAAAGGGCAAAAGATGCATTGAGGAAAGTTTTGGGAGAAATCAAATGCAAGCTTCTAGGTGTTTCCTCTGAGTGGAGTCTCAGAGTTTAACTCTCTCATCAATGATGTTTGCCAACATGGACAAAGTGTCGGCAGCCCAGGAATTTCACCAGAGTGTCGGTGCCCGGGGTCTTTTATTGGTGGCTAGTCAGACAGGCATTGCATATAACTTATATGCAGCTAATTTGTTGCTTAAGAGTCCAGAATACTAAAGAAAAACAGGTGTTTATCATAAATCACATGTTAGTATAAACTATCTGGTCAAACTGGTACAGCATAGCCCAAGGCTGCGGGCAGACAAAAACACTCTTAACAGGCAAAACCTTCTAACATCTCAGAGCTCAGCAGTAATAAGTCAGCTAAGAGCTGGTTCTAAAAAAAATTTTTTTTTAAATGCCTTTCTTGGGAATGTGCAGAGTTTAGGCAAAACAGGCCTGCTAGATTAATCTTTTTCTTGCATGCTGTTATCTCATTGTAGAAACTCTGAAATCATTAAGCGAAGAAATATTCTTTGAGACCAGGTTCCTCTCAATCCCTGTAAAATCATTCAAATACGGTGTATATATTGACCATTTGACTCCTTTGTGAATTTTATGTAATATAACATAACATTGTAATATTATCTATTTTCTTTGAAGATACACTGAATTTATTATATTATTCTAAAAATGTACCTTTACACAATCATCAATTTATCATCTATCGTCTATCCTTATGCTAACTAACTATCCTCATGGATCACTCTTTATCTGTCTCCTTTAGCATCAAGGACACAAAACTCAAGATTTTTCTTCTGCCTTTTTTTCCTTGCATTTCTTCACCAGCCATATTTTATAAACTTGCATTTTTATCTGAAAATGAGTAGCCAAGCTACTCTCAATTTTTTTCTTTTTATATCACAGTTTATTCTTTACCTATCTGCTTTTGAAAAATGGATCTGTATTGTTATCAAATGATAGCATGTACCTGGTTTTAAAAACAAAAGTTTCAACCAAACAGGTAAAAGTCATCCACTATAAATAAGATTTTTAAAAAACTTAGAAAAATAAAAGATTTTTAAAAACTAATTTCTTAGCAAAACCTTACGTAAAATTACATGAAGCTATTTATAATCCTTTTTTTTTTGTAATCCATGAACTGTGAACCTTCAAATGTTTCACTTCAGAAGTTTGAAAATATATGAATATAGAGTGCTACCCAAAACTCTATTGGATTTGTTATATAATATATAATATTTTTGTACCATATTGCTTCTCTAAGTTGAAAGTTTCTAACTCGTGGATTCTGAATCACCAAAGAACTTTGGATCTTCACAGAGACCCAAGCGATGAAATCTCTAGCACATCTCTGGGTCTCATTTCCCAGAGTCAGTACCTTCAACTCTTTTACTTACTATTTATGGTTTGTACCTTCTTATTTCTAAATAATGTGCTTTGTACTATTTCTGGAATTTTCAATTGTGGATAATATATATTGACTCACTAGTAAGAAACTGGAAGATGGACATTTATTTCTCTCATATTAAATGTTTACTCTCCCATACTTCCAAAATAGTTATATTTGAAGGATGTTTAAATTGTTTATGCCTTTATAATTTAGAGCTGAAAAACATAGTGTAATATGATTTTTAGTTTCTATAATTTTAGGATTTACCTGAAGTGAGCGATAGCTTATTATTATTTGCTTTGTATTTATATATAACTTTCAGCAATCCAAACAAAATTTATCAAAGAATCAAAATGTCTTCTAAATATGACCAAAACCATCAGGTCATCTACCATTTTTGTTTTTCTTGGAGCCCTCCTTTATCCTACACTCTGGGCTGGTTTTTCTTTTAGGTGTTCTTCAAGCTGCCAACCTCACGATTCCTCACATAAACAACTTTTAGATTTTCTTCACCTTTTTCCTGTGCTGGCTCTTATATTTCCTGGATTCCATGTATTCTGGCACTAACTGGGATACTGCAGTACAATTCTGGTAACTATTTAGAGTTATCACAGACCTCACAAGTTAAAGGACATGGTCCCCAACTGCCCCCACTTTAGATATGACCTACACTTTGGTGGTCCCGAGGCCACCTGCAATGCTGACCAACTGTCTACAAATTGAGGAGTTCCCATAATAACCTCAGATTCAATAATTTCCTAGAATAGCTCATAGAACTCAGAAAAGTGCTTCTCTTACAATTATATTTTAATTATAGAAGATACAATGGGCAAGATTTGGGGAGGTCTCAAACCCAGTGCTTCCATTCTGTCTTCTCATCAAATCAGTGTGCATTATCTTCCAAGTACGTCAAAGTGTTAACCAACCAGGAATCTCCAGCGAGTCTTGATGTACACACTTTTCATTGAGGTTTCAATGATTGATTGAATCATTGGCCACATGATTGAACTCACTTTCCAGTCCCCTCCCTCTCCTTGGAAGTTGGGCTGGCTCCAAGTCCCAAACCTCTGATTACAGAGTTGGACTTTCTATTGACCAGCCCTCAGTACTCATCATCTCATTAACATAGACAAGCGTGATCTAAGAGGTTCATGATTGACAAAGACATTCCTATTAGTTAGGAAATTCCAAGGAGTTAGTCTCCTTCCCAGGAACCAGAGATAAAGTTCAAATTATTTCTTATATAACATCCTGTCTTCCTCTTTCTCGATTTGTTACATTATTTTGTAGAATGCATCTTCTAGAAGCTTTCCATGGTTTGTAGGAGGTAGGTACAATTATTCTGAGATATTTTCTGAAAATGTATCTCTCTGTCACATTTTATGAATAGTTTGGCTGTTTGTAGTCATCAGAGTTGGAAATAATTTTCTCTTGAAAAGGGTTTCCAAGGCATTGATTCACTGTCTTCTAGCTTCTCGTTATAGTTGAATAATCTGATGCCTTTCACAAAACAAATTGTATGAGACCTGTCTCTTCCTCCCCGTTTCACTCTCTGAAAGTGTTTTTAATTTTTATTTTTTCACTGGATTTTGAAATATTGTGAGTTGATGTGGTTCTGTTTTCTTGCAAGTCATATCCTTATTTTTTACTCATGCCACTTGTCCAAAGCTGTTCTGCTGTGGCAAGAGCTCAATATTGTCTTCATTATGGGACACATACAGGTCTGCCATAGCTCATAGTTCTGCCAGGTCTCATGGCAAAGGAAAAAGAAATATGGTGCATCAAGAAATGGCTTTAACTACTTCTGCTAGAAAACGCTACCTCTGGTCAGATTTTATTGAACAAAGCAAATCACATAGTCAATACAGGGAGGAACATACTGGGCCAGATACAATTTACCATAACAGGTCCTAATATGATCAGACTACTTTTAAATTTTTATTGCATTTTGGGTCAGATTTTTTTTAATAATGCCTATAGCACCTGGTATCCCTAGGTGGTCTCCCATCCAAGTATTAACCAGGCCCAATCCTGCTTAGCTTCCAAGATCAGACAAGATCAGACACATTCAGGATGGCATGGCCGTAGACTTGGTCAGATTTTTTAGAAATGGTTTTTAAAAATTTCCTAGACTGGGAGATAGATATATCTCTGGATGTTAGTGTTTTAGAGGTTAAGCACTTGGAGATTTCACTCTTTACAATGTAGAGTTACAATTCATCATAATATTTTCAGTATAGCTACCTCATACTCAGTTGTGCTTCATATCCCCAAGTTCAGAAACTTTCTAGATCTAAGTGTCATAGATTAAATTTCTAAATGTCTGCCAGGGTAGATGACAAGTAGACTTGTGTTGGGTGGAAGTATGGAAAAAATCATATGATGCTTATACATATATACATTTACAAAAATTTCTCCTATTTTGAAACAAAGCCCACACCATTTTCTTCAGAGGTCTTGGAGTATCTAGCCCTTGTATTAATATGAGTTTGCTTCTGATTGGCTTACTCGTCTGTCAGCAATTATACTTATATATTTTTTTATTCTGACAAGCCCTCTGTCTGTAGCTATTCTGCTTCCTATCTTTAATCTGTTATCATTTTGTCATCTGTCCTGTTGTTTTTGTCCATGTGGCTTTATATCTTTTAAATAAATACAGTTTCAATGGCATGTAGAAAAAAAAACGAACATGTGTTTAACCCATTACATTTCATTGAAAGCCTCATATTAATATCTATATATTTATTTAATTATCATCATGGTGTTTTTGTATTATAAGGTATCTACATCTATAGCTAAAGTTGTTTGCTTTTTTGTTTCTTGTTTGCTTTTTCATTTCTTGCCTTATATCTTCTGTATACCTCTGCTAAGTATTCTGAAGACACCGATCTATCAGATTACTTAATACATTATTGTTCTTGTCCTTTACTCATATCCTAAAACCTAGTCTTATATCTTTGGTCAATCCGTAGAATATTCATCTTTATCATGGGTCCATACAATATCGAGTTGTATTAAAAATTAAGATTGTATTATTTTTGCTCTTATGTACCTCTGAATCTTTAACATATTTTTTCTAGATGCCCTCAAGGATAATACTTTCTGTTAAACTGTTTCTTTGAATAATCAAAAATATACAATCGTGTTATAAAATCTTTCATTTCCTTGCTGGGAACAATATGTAATTTTATGTTGTGTTCTAAGAGCAATAAATTTCAATGTTTGGAATTAACAGTGTTTGTGAAAGCAGATTGTTTGGCTAAAGGATTTTATGAGACAAGGTACTTAATACTTACATGCTATTTAAAAAGGTCTGTTTCCTTTAATGCCTTTATATTGAGTAACTGATCCGATAGTAATTGAAAAAAATTCATTGTGAACTAGCACATAGTGAATAACCAATGGCTGTAGTTACTTATCACCTTGGTACATGACGATATTGTTCCCTTTATTACATAAGTCTGAGAATGTGCTACTGTTATGGTTTTAGAATGTAGTACTATTTTAAGCATGGCCAATCTCAAAGATTGCTTCTTGACTCTTACTTGAAGTGTAGGTAGCATATATAAATGAAATATTTCCAGGGGAATCTTTTCTGGATGTTCTAGAATTCATGTATAAGTGAGTGGAACAGAAATACATTCACCAATTTCTTCCTTTCTTGAAGGAACACACTAAAGCTATAGGCAAAATTTGAATCAATGCCATGAGTATGTGGTCTAGATAAAATATATATGCCTATTATATGTAGTAATTTTCACTATAGCTGAAATTCTTCATATTTTTTAAACAGGCATTCTATAAATCATCATCTGTCCGAATGTTTTGAGTAAAACAAAAAAAATGGGTTATATATTGAGTTGGTCTATTAGGAATAAGTATCAAATATTCTATTTTTTTCTTTTCCAGGCATAACATGCAAAGTATGTCCTTTCACATCCCTTAACAGCTTGTGAAGTTCCACAATTTTCATTTCTTATTAATAAGAATCTAGCTCATTGCAAAAGTTCAGTATCACACTGAATTTAAATTTATATGTTTCTTCTCTCCCTTGATTATAGGCTTGAGTTGTATCTCTTCTTGGAGTACAGGGGAAGGCATGGTCAACTATGACAAACACATTTCTAATATTTTTTAGCTATCAGCAGAGTTGGAGTCATACAGACATGAGAGAAAATTGTTTTTATTATAATAAAGTTTTTATTGGTCATGGGAAGTGTCAGTCTCTCTGAACTCATCTCCATCAATGTGATTGTCTTTGCATGGGAAGTGTGTGAGTTTCTTTAGAAAAAGCGTTCAGTTTTATCTCATTCTCTTTTATTTCTGAGGAACCTTTCAGGGAGGGTTAGTTGATTCTCCTTCAGTTTTGCCAGTAGTTCATGTCTCCAAATTATTCTTGGTTTAAATTGTCTCCTTATTAGACTCGATGGCCCTGGGTGTTTTCTTGTGCTTTTCACCTCTTCTAATGTTTGTGCTCCATCATGAGAAATGCCAAGTTCCTCCTCTGAAAGTTTTGAGAAAGGACTTCCAAGAATTAGGAATGAGATGGGGAGGAAGATTATATTATTTCACAAGAATATTGTAACTGATTTCTTGCTCTTTGATCCAGGTTTTTCTAACAGATTTCAAGTCCTTAGAAATTCATGGACTAAAAATGGATACCAAACTCAATGTTTACATACTGCCTCAAATTGCAGGAGTTATATGTCAAGTGTCCCTAAGAATTACCTTGGTATAATTAACTTCATTCTAATTGTGCAGAAGGATGGAAGTCAGGATTCTATAGCTCTCAAGTTATCCAGCCAGGGAATGAAATGATCATCTGTCTTTCTC
>NW_011888820.1:4886005-4901054 GCF_000151845.1 Pteropus vampyrus
GTAGTACTATTTTAAGCATGGCCAATCTCAAAGATTGCTTCTTGACTCTTACTTGAAGTGTAGGTAGCATATATAAATGAAATATTTCCAGGGGAATCTTTTCTGGATGTTCTAGAATTCATGTATAAGTGAGTGGAACAGAAATACATTCACCAATTTCTTCCTTTCTTGAAGGAACACACTAAAGCTATAGGCAAAATTTGAATCAATGCCATGAGTATGTGGTCTAGATAAAATATATATGCCTATTATATGTAGTAATTTTCACTATAGCTGAAATTCTTCATATTTTTTAAACAGGCATTCTATAAATCATCATCTGTCCGAATGTTTTGAGTAAAACAAAAAAAATGGGTTATATATTGAGTTGGTCTATTAGGAATAAGTATCAAATATTCTATTTTTTTCTTTTCCAGGCATAACATGCAAAGTATGTCCTTTCACATCCCTTAACAGCTTGTGAAGTTCCACAATTTTCATTTCTTATTAATAAGAATCTAGCTCATTGCAAAAGTTCAGTATCACACTGAATTTAAATTTATATGTTTCTTCTCTCCCTTGATTATAGGCTTGAGTTGTATCTCTTCTTGGAGTACAGGGGAAGGCATGGTCAACTATGACAAACACATTTCTAATATTTTTTAGCTATCAGCAGAGTTGGAGTCATACAGACATGAGAGAAAATTGTTTTTATTATAATAAAGTTTTTATTGGTCATGGGAAGTGTCAGTCTCTCTGAACTCATCTCCATCAATGTGATTGTCTTTGCATGGGAAGTGTGTGAGTTTCTTTAGAAAAAGCGTTCAGTTTTATCTCATTCTCTTTTATTTCTGAGGAACCTTTCAGGGAGGGTTAGTTGATTCTCCTTCAGTTTTGCCAGTAGTTCATGTCTCCAAATTATTCTTGGTTTAAATTGTCTCCTTATTAGACTCGATGGCCCTGGGTGTTTTCTTGTGCTTTTCACCTCTTCTAATGTTTGTGCTCCATCATGAGAAATGCCAAGTTCCTCCTCTGAAAGTTTTGAGAAAGGACTTCCAAGAATTAGGAATGAGATGGGGAGGAAGATTATATTATTTCACAAGAATATTGTAACTGATTTCTTGCTCTTTGATCCAGGTTTTTCTAACAGATTTCAAGTCCTTAGAAATTCATGGACTAAAAATGGATACCAAACTCAATGTTTACATACTGCCTCAAATTGCAGGAGTTATATGTCAAGTGTCCCTAAGAATTACCTTGGTATAATTAACTTCATTCTAATTGTGCAGAAGGATGGAAGTCAGGATTCTATAGCTCTCAAGTTATCCAGCCAGGGAATGAAATGATCATCTGTCTTTCTCTTCAGGACCTCAAGTCTTTGTGAGTGTTGAGCTAGAGCTTTCTGCCGTGAAACTTGATTGAGGACAGGGGAAATGCTTCCTCACTTTACCCAGAAGGACTTTGTTTTTTTCTTTTTAACACTAACATTTACTTCCTATAAAATGGAAAGCTTTTATGTTTATATTGAAATGTTCTTTCTCCCCTCCCTAAGTTGGTCAGGGAGTAGAGAGTAGAGTGGTGGTGGGAGTTTTAAGAAGGAAAGCAGTGAATGATTTGTAGTAAATCTGATTTTATTGACCCTCATTATGCCGCCAGGGATGGTATTGGGCAGTCCTTAAATGTGGAATATAATTGGCACTTGTTATTTGAATCTTTGAGTCCTAGTCAAAAGCATCCTATAATTTAAATTATTACAGTTAAGCTGCAATGTTCTTGCAGACCATATCTAAATCAGAGGTCAGCAAACCGTGGCCACAGACTAAATCTGCTTGCCAACATTTTTTTGTAAGTAAAATCTTCCTGGACCGTAACCACACTAATTTTTTATTGATTATGGATGCTTTTTGACTACAACAACAAAGATGGATATTTATGATAGTGCCTGTATGGCCTGCAAAGCCTACTATAGTTATATATAAACCTCTATAGACAAAGTTTCTTGATTCCTGATATAAATCATCTCTGTGTGTATATTCTTCAGTTTATGACTATTATCATTTTCATAGTACAATCAAGCATAAAATTAGTATAATAGGTACTGAGGAGAGGTGTATATGTATTTACTTAGGATGGAATTTGTGTTAGTAATTTCTGCAGAAATCACTATACATTATACGAGAGTAGGGAAAGCAGGAAACAATATAAGATCAGTAATTGGGAGCTAGGTAAAGGTAATAGTGGGGATGGGATGATAAGAATAAATTTACTTTAGAGAAATCTCAACCATTTGATATAATGATGATTGAGCATTCAATTTAATTCCTGATTGAGATTTGACATCTGTATCTGTATGGAAATTTGATTGATACTTAGAATATCTAAAAGTATATATAGCATCATTAAAAGAGCACATATTAACCATAAGGAGATCCACAGTCATCTCAAATTATACACAACAGCAATATATTATGTGCATATTTATTTTAGAAAGCACAAAGATGATCTTCAAAATGGCAACCAATCATTATCCTGATGATAACTGGCCAATTTCAAATACAAAGCCTATATTTTAAAGATATAATATGAAATAAATGTATTCTCCTCACCAAGAAACAGGGCAAATTCAGTAGTTTGATAAGATACCATTATGATATATGGTTTAAGAACAGTCTTGGCCTTGGGAGACACATTAAGAGTTGGAAACAGAATTGAACAATAAAATATTCAGTACAGTGTTTTTACAATGGATTTAGTGCAAAGTTATGAAACACAACATAGAGAACCATGTGTCCTTTTCTTGAATCGAAGATAATGTAATTCTCTTTAAAAGATCAGGGAACTAAGTGAAGGGATCATTATAAAATTCCAGTTGGTCTAGATCTAGGATCTGCTGTTCATGAGGTGACCACTGGCCCAGAGCATTGTGCCCAAAATGCTCATCTCGCCATCCCCAATTCTTGCCTATATTGTGCCTACGATCCTACCATTAGGTTGTAACTTGTTTTCCATTCGAATTCTCTAGATCTCCCCTTTTAGAAATTTTATTCTGCTATGATCTCAAGACTCAGTGGCTGATTCTGTTATCAATGGTCGGAAATCCCAAATATCAAATTATTCTCTGTATCCTCAATACATAATAATTTTTTAATGTGACCTCATGGTCCATTTATAGCTTATGAAAGGCTATGATCCTGGTCTCTTGCTGCTAGCCACTATAGAAATTGCTCAAGTGGCCATCATTAAAAAAATGCAAACTGTTTTCTGCAATGTAAATGAAGTAGCTGTGTTGAGTGGTGCACCTGGAAGCTTGCTCCTAAGGATCTATCTTACCTATCCTAGTGTATGAGTTCACTCAAGCTTCAGGATTTTTGTCTTTTCTTCAGCTGTCTCATGTTCCCATGGGAACCATCTTGCCCTGAGGCTTTTGCCTGAAATACAACACATTATACCTGACATACTATTCAATATTTTATTAGACAATCTGAAAATGAGATCTATGTTGCATAGTGTAGTAAAAGAAAACAGTTGGAATCATACAGATTTCTGTGGGAGTCTTGGCTGTGTAGCTGTCAGCAAGTTATCTAATTTTTGTGAGCCTTGCTTTCCTCATCTGTAAAATAAAAATAGAAAAACATGTTATTTTTGGAGTTAGAATGGTATAGTCAAAGAATGAAATGTATGTAATGCATTTATCTCCAGGTATATAACCCACAGTGCATATACTCAGTAAAGATTAGCTCCCTTTGTTCTCTTGGAAGAGCAGTCTGTGTTTAGTAAGGGCAATTGCATTGTACAGACAGTTGGTATTTTTGGAGTTCAAATGAGAAACATATTTGAAGGATTGATATATTTAGCATAAATTTTAGGAGGACAAGGGAAGTTCTTGAAAAATACTTGAAAAATAAAATAATATCTAATGTATACTGAACTGTAATTAAAGGCTCCTCTCTTGGAATTAATAACGTTATAAGGAGCAAAGCCACAGGTTAATGAGGACCACCATAACTGACCGGGGTGGGGTAGTTATGAGGTCAACTCTACCAGGAAAAGGTTTGGAGAATTTGTTTGGGTTCTTTGTTGTATTTAACGGAATCCACGGTAGTTAAACTAGCAAAAGGATACATTAAAGGGCATTGCAAAAGTTCCAGAATTTCAGGAGAGTTGAAGAGCCAGGTGGCATTTGTTCACCAAAGAAGAGCCTACTAACACCTCGGCTTAGAAATTAGGTAACTCTCTAAACAGAAAATGGATCTTCTAAATACCCTGGATGACTAAAACATGGCAAATATCCAATTGAGTAATTTGTAGTACAAGATCATACAAAACTAGGGCTGAGTTGTAAATAAAAAATACTTTATTGAGCCAGTAGACTTGAGAAATTCTAGGGTGCTTTGAACCAGTCACCAGGTCACTGATGAGTTCATATTCATAGTAAATTAAGTGTGTTTCATAAATCTACATTACACCATGTCGACATTTGGGAGAGAACAATAACTAACTCTTGTCTTTATACTTAAATGCTCAGAGTTTAGAACTTATCAATAAATAAGAGGGAGGGAGGAGGGGAGAAAGTAATGCAATATTATCCATTTTATACATATAAAGCCCACTGGAGAATATAGTTTTAGATGTGCACTAACATCAGGCTTCCTCATGCTTTACCTCTCTTCCAAACATATTCAACCAACTGTGTGACTAGATGATATCAGGTCTGCCCTTCTCGGGCAGGCCACTTGTACCAACCATACTGAGGAGAGAAAACTAGAAAGCATCGCTTAGTGGAAAAGCAGAGATTGTGTGGGGTTCTTAGTTACATTCTAAGAACATAGTGGATGGTACACTACATCCCCTTCTCCAAATTTGCCAACCTTGGGCAGAGTCTAGAAATAGGGCAGAGAGAGGCCAGTAGTGTTATTCTAGAAGAAATCTCATGAAAGTGTGATTCTGGAGTAATGATAATCATCCTGTTACATGACATTCATTCTATTTGGTGTTCATTGCTTGGAGAAAAATTGGAACTATATTTTATAAACACTTCAGTGTCAAAGTGAGCATCTGAACATCATGGCTATTATAGGTTTTCCTGTAACATTATGTAAGCTCAGCCATGCATTAACAATATTCTCAAGTTATTTAGTCTGCAATATTTCTGGAAATAAAAGGCTGAGTAAGTTTAGCTTTAAAAGGGAATCAATTTAGTGAGAAAAGCAGCCCACCAAATTTAGGGCCAGTTTTGTCACTCCAACATATCAGTATGCTCATTGGAGGCAGAAATCATGAGTTAAATTCTTTTCTTGACTCTCCTCAGTCCCTCGTGAGATTCTATTGGTTTCCGGCAAATGCCTGGTGGTCGTCATATATGTACAGATTTTTATACTTGTACTGAGTACATGTGACTTTTTCATCAATATGTATTACCAGTAAGAAGGTTGAGAATATTCTATTTACAAGAATCCCTCCTACAGTGGTCACTATATTTATTCGAGAGTGATTTCTTGATAAGCCCATTTAAGATAGAATATGAGTCATTGTGAGCCTGGGTGTCAGATAATATCAGCACTTATGAAGACAGGCATGAATTTACTCTCTAGGGATTAAGAATTTTTGTTTGTATCCTGAGTGGGAAAAGAGTGGAAGAAAGAGAGAGGAGTGTATGTATTTAGAGGGCAGGTAGCTGGAGGCCCACTTTCTCCATACTTTTTCGTTGCCAGTTAATTTTACTAAAATTCATTATATGCCTTTTGAGAACTTTGTGGACACCATATTTGGGATGAATACAAAAATGATTTGAAATGCAAACATGTAAAATGATAGAAATTGGAGGTAGGAGGTAATTTTCAGGTCTTAGCAGAAATTTGATGAGTCTGGTTTTTCTGCACAGGGTTTCACGATAATCTTACCTCGTGCTTTTGAGGGCTAGAAAAGCCCAGCTAACATTAAGTTGTACATGTGTGTAGGTGGACCTGCTCTAGCAGAGTTTTCATTTATCCTCTGGTATTCTCCACAGGAAGCAAGATGGATTTGGCTTCTGTGGAATTACTGAATTGGAGCCAGCAACTTATCTATACAGTTACTGCCATAGCACCATAGCACTTGTCTCTGCATCTCTATAAGATGCACATAAATGTGACTTAGCAGTGATTTAATGACTATCCATCAGCCTTTAGTAGTATTTTATCTGAGTTTCAGTAGTGTCACTTGCTGCCACACAGACATCAGCAATGGAGCGTAGTAAAAGAAAACAGTTGGAATCATACAGATTTCTGTGGGAGTCTTGGCTGGGTAGCTGTCAGAAAGTTATCTAATTTTTGTGAGCCTTGCTTTCCTCATCTGTAAAATAAAAATAGAAAAACATGTTATTTTTGGAGTTAGAATGGTATAGTCAAAGAATGAAATGTATGTAATGCATTTATCTCCAGGTATATAACCCACAGTGCATATACTCAGTAAAGATTAGCTCCCTTTGTTCTCTTGGAAGAGCAGTCTGTGTTTAGTAAGGGCAATTGCATTGTACAGACAGTTGGTATTTTTGGAGTTCAAATGAGAAACATATTTGAAGGATTGATATATTTAGCATAAATTTTAGGAGGACAAGGGAAGTTCTAATACTTGAAAAATAAAATAATATCTAATGTATACTGAACTGTAATTAAAGGCTCCTCTCTTGGAATTAATAACGTTATAAGGAGCAAAGCCACAGGTTAATGAGGACCACCATAACTGGCCGGGGTGGGGTAGTTATGAGGTCAACTCTACCAGGAAAAGGTTTGGAGAATTTGTTTGGGTTCTTTGTTGTATTTAACGGAATCCACGGTAGTTAAACTAGCAAAAGGATACATTAAAGGGCATTGCAAAAGTTCCAGAATTTCAGGAGAGTTGAAGAGCCAGGTGGCATTTGTTCACCAAAGAAGAGCCTACTAACACCTCGGCTTAGAAATTAGGTAACTCTCTAAACAGAAAATGGATCTTCTAAATACCCTGGATGACTAAAACATGGCAAATATCCACTTGAGTAATTTGTAGTACAAGATCATACAAAACTAGGGCTGAGTTGTAAATAAAAAATACTTTATTGAGCCAGTAGACTTGAGAAATTCTAGGGTGCTTTGAACCAGTCACCAGGTCACTGATGAGTTCATATTCATAGTAAATTAAGTGTGTTTCATAAATCTACATTACACCATGTCGACATTTGGGAGAGAACAATAACTAACTCTTGTCTTTATACTTAAATGCTCAGAGTTTAGAACTTATCAATAAATAAGAGGGAGGGAGGAGGGGAGAAAGTAATGCAATATTATCCATTTTATACATATAAAGCCCACTGGAGAATATAGTTTTAGATGTGCACTAACATCAGGCTTCCTCATGCTTTACCTCTCTTCCAAACATATTCAACCAACTGTGTGACTAGATGATATCAGGTCTGCCCTTCTCGGGCAGGCCACTTGTACCAACCATACTGAGGAGAGAAAACTAGAAAGCATCGCTTAGTGGAAAAGCAGAGATTGTGTGGGGTTCTTAGTTACATTCTAAGAACATAGTGGATGGTACACTACATCCCCTTCTCCAAATTTGCCAACCTTGGGCAGAGTCTAGAAATAGGGCAGAGAGAGGCCAGTAGTGTTATTCTAGAAGAAATCTCATGAAAGTGTGATTCTGGAGTAATGATAATCATCCTGTTACATGACATTCATTCTATTTGGTGTTCATTGCTTGGAGAAAAATTGGAACTATATTTTATAAACACTTCAGTGTCAAAGTGAGCATCTGAACATCATGGCTATTATAGGTTTTCCTGTAACATTATGTAAGCTCAGCCATGCATTAACAATATTCTCAAGTTATTTAGTCTGCAATATTTCTGGAAATAAAAGGCTGAGTAAGTTTAGCTTTAAAAGGGAATCAATTTAGTGAGAAAAGCAGCCCACCAAATTTAGGGCCAGTTTTGTCACTCCAACATATCAGTATGCTCATTGGAGGCAGAAATCATGAGTTAAATTCTTTTCTTGACTCTCCTCAGTCCCTCGTGAGATTCTATTGGTTTCCGGCAAATGCCTGGTGGTCGTCATATATGTACAGATTTTTATACTTGTACTGAGTACATGTGACTTTTTCATCAATATGTATTACCAGTAAGAAGGTTGAGAATATTCTATTTACAAGAATCCCTCCTACAGTGGTCACTATATTTATTCGAGAGTGATTTCTTGATAAGCCCATTTAAGATAGAATATGAGTCATTGTGAGCCTGGGTGTCAGATAATATCAGCACTTATGAAGACAGGCATGAATTTACTCTCTAGGGATTAAGAATTTTTGTTTGTATCCTGAGTGGGAAAAGAGTGGAAGAAAGAGAGAGGAGTGTATGTATTTAGAGGGCAGGTAGCTGGAGGCCCACTTTCTCCATACTTTTTCGTTGCCAGTTAATTTTACTAAAATTCATTATATGCCTTTTGAGAACTTTGTGGACACCATATTTGGGATGAATACAAAAATGATTTGAAATGCAAACATGTAAAATGATAGAAATTGGAGGTAGGAGGTAATTTTCAGGTCTTAGCAGAAATTTGATGAGTCTGGTTTTTCTGCACAGGGTTTCACGATAATCTTACCTCGTGCTTTTGAGGGCTAGAAAAGCCCAGCTAACATTAAGTTGTACATGTGTGTAGGTGGACCTGCTCTAGCAGAGTTTTCATTTATCCTCTGGTATTCTCCACAGGAAGCAAGATGGATTTGGCTTCTGTGGAATTACTGAATTGGAGCCAGCAACTTATCTATACAGTTACTGCCATAGCACCATAGCACTTGTCTCTGCATCTCTATAAGATGCACATAAATGTGACTTAGCAGTGATTTAATGACTATCCATCAGCCTTTAGTAGTATTTTATCTGAGTTTCAGTAGTGTCACTTGCTGCCACACAGACATCAGCAATGGAGCTGTTTCATGAAGGAATTGCTCTGTGGGCCTTTAGGGGAAGGAAAAAGAAATGAATTAGATTTCAGAGAGCATTCCAAGTCATGGTTTTCTTTTTTGTTGGCTTGTTTTCTGATAGAGAATAGGTTTTTCGTTTCTATAGTTTGCTTTCAAAGATATATATTTCCAATATACAAGGATGCATGGATAGTGTGTGTATTATGTTAAACATACACAACTGTATTTTCAGCAATGAACTTTGTTCATCAATTCTGAAGTCAAACATGCTTAGTCCAATTCTACTTAACCCACTATTTAATCCGCTGCCTAAGCTTTCAATTTTCTAATGTGGTTTTTCTTTCAGATTTTTTATTTATATCAATGTCTAATGAGCTTACAGAATGCTTAGGTTTATTGAATTAATAAAAATTCTATGATTTTAGAAATATAATATAATTTATTAATATCATAAAGCAAGGTTAAGGTGTATTTCTTTTTAAGGTACATTTTTTAAGTTATAAAATAGAACTTCTTTAAGTTCAGCCATGCATTAATAGAATTTACAAATAGGTGTTGTCTGGAGAGAATGTTCTCTTAGCTTTCCTCCTTTTCTTCTCCTTCGCCTTCTCTCTCTAAATATATATATATATTAATATATGTATGATATATGTACAAAAGATATATATGTATGTAAGATATATATATGTTTTATATATATATATGTACATATCTATATACATACTCTGAATTTGTTCTCACATCCAAAACGCTTCTTGGGGAATAGACTTTTCATACTACTTGGCATGCAGTATTGGATTGGCACAAAATAATTATTTGTTGAAGTGACTAAGGTGGGGTAAAATCCTTTTTCTTAATTTACCTCCTGGTGTACTTTTTAAAGATTTTCTTTATGAATTTTCACAACCCATACTCTGATTTGTGACAGAATTCTCACATACAAACATACATTCATGAAATATAGTTTTATCATATATGTTAAACTTGAGTGACTCTAGATTTCCATATTTTCTGCACAAAAAAAATATAATGATATAATTTAACTAGTACAGATTATTCTTTTCCTAGTTCCCTTAATGAGTGAGGGAGGGATGGGAGTTAGAAATCTGCTATCTCATAGCCAGTCTCAGTCCTGAAAATCATGTCACAGTGTAAACCCACCGTGCTAAGTATGATTCTGTTCAGAGACAAAAATGTCAGCCAGCTTTATATGGTCCCTGATCAAAAAAATTTTGACTTACTTCTAATTTAGCAAACATTACTAATTTTGTAAATTATGAAAATTTATGTTTTATGATATGGGACTTCCCTAAAGTATTTCCATGAGACTTTTGACTCCTCGTGGTGAAAACTAATTTATCATAAAATGAGACTTTACGGTATATGCTCCCTCTAAGTATATATCTACTACATATGAGTACGCTTATACATGTGTAAAAATAAGTAAATATGTATTTGTGGTAGTATATATGTAAGTTATATGTATAGATATATTGCTAATATTCAGTTATGCTTAATAATTTCAATGCACAAATTACATGTGAAGAAAATTTCAAAAATTCTTCAAGCATAATTGAAAAAATTGAAAGGCCGAATGAGCAAACTTTCAGCTTATTCCCAGCCTCACATGTCATTGAATGTGTATTTAAATGGTAATCTATGAGGTATGTGGACCACTTTTTATACTACCCAAGGATTATTGAGGTTTTTGTGACCCTTGGAGGTGTTTAAGGAGATGAGGCATGGTACCTTCCTACAACCTCTGCTCTAAGAGAAGACTGGTACCATTCTTTGTCTCTTGCCAGCTTCCCCAAGAGCTCAAACAACACCAGTAGTACCATGATCTCTCTGACTGATTTAGTGAAGGTTAGTAACAAGGGGAGCTCTTCACACCCTAAACAGCATTTCACCCTCATCCCTAGGCCCTCCATCTATTCCTCTGCTTGTAAGCTGAGCAGCTCTAGCCCACTTATATTTCTGCTGCACAGACTGCCTAGCAAATAGAGTCATTCTCATATTCTTTGTGTTTCTAATGGCAAGCAATCTCCTAAAAAAATTGATGTCACTATAATTTCCCTGAGGCGAGACAAAAAGTCATAAAGGACATATATCTGCTACAGCTAAGCCTCCTTTGGCTCAGTGTGATTCTGATCCTCTCCTGTTTTCTTGGGAAGTTGGCTGGGAATCTTTTCCTAATCTCTTTATATGTCTTTGCGTAGTTTTCAGAATTGTTGGGACTTAACAGCTAGTAGTAGAATAAGGCAAAGGCATCAATGTTTAACAGTATTTGGGTTACCATTTAAAAGCTCTGTGCTGGGTCTGTGATCACATGTTTTCAATAGATTAATTTTTTAGAGAAGTTTTAGTTTCACAGCAAGAGTGAGCTGAAGGTATAGAGATTTCCCATATACTTCCTACCTCCACACATGCATAGCCTCCCCTATTATCTATATTCCCATTAGAGTGGCACATTTGTTACAAAAATGAACCTACAGTGACACATCATTATCATCCAAAGCCTATTGTTTACGATAGAGTTCACTCTTGATGTTGTACATTTTATGGGTTTGGACAAATGAATAATGACGTGTACTCACCATTACAGTGTCAGAGTAGTTTCACTGCCCTAAAATTTCTCTGTGCTTGCTCTATTTATCTCTGCCTCCCCACTAACTCCTGGCAACCAGTTATCTATCACTGTCTTATAGTTTTTGCCCTTTTTACAATGTCATAGAGTTGGAATTATGCAGTATGTAGCTTTACCAAATTGGTTTCTTTCACTTAGTAACATGCATTTCAGTTTCCTCTCTTTTTTCCCTGGTGACGTTTTTACCTGGTATTTCTCTTTCTTTATTAAGAGTTATTGTGAAACAACAATATTAAGTAAAGATAATTAATGTTATGGTTTTTAAAGTATGTTTAAAAAACACAATTACTAATTAACCACTTAATTAAAAGTTTTAAGGATTTGTCTATAAATACCTTTAATTTGTCACATGTTAATTGTTAGGTGGCATCTATAAAGCTTGGACTTGAATTCAGGCTCTGTTGTATGTGGCCTAGGTCAAAATAACTCTGAATATTATTTTCATATATAAATTTTAATAGTTATTCATACCTTGCTGGAATATTTTAATGATTAAATGCAAAATGTACATAAAATATGTGAGCATCGCACACTATGCCTGGCACAGAGTAGTTAAAACAAATTGAATGAATAAGTGAACGAATGAGTAAATGAATAAATGATTAAATGAATGAGTGAACAGAGGCACCATTATTAAATCTAAATAGGCTGTTTTATTTTAAATTCGAAACTTAAAAAATAATGCACATACAGTGTTGGGATCATGAGACAAATCATAATCTCAATGTTACACGAGTACTATTATTTAATTTTAAATATTTTTGAAAAACTCTCAAATTTCTAGAAAAGTTTTTAATATTTAAAAGAACATTTGTTTCCTGAACCAGTTGAAAGTAACAGCTGACCTGATGCCCTACCATCCTAAAATACTCCTACATGACCACAATATCACCGTCCAAATCAGGAAAATTACATTGATTCATTATTACCATCAACCCACAGGGAACATTCAAATTTCATCAATTATTTCAATAAAAGTCCCATATTGCAAAAAAGATCCAGTTTACGATCAAGCATTCCATTTAGTTGTAATGTGCCTTTAGTCTCCTTCACTCTGGAATGGTTTCTCAGCATTTCTTTGACTTCCATGAATTTGACACTTTTGAAGATTACAACCTGTTTGTTCTTTTACAGAATTTCCTTCAGTTTATGTTTTTCTGATGTTTGCTCATGATTACTTTCAGGTAATGTACCTTTGACAGGTACAGTGACAGGAATATCACAGAAGTGTTGTTTTGTTCTTTTTGTTTCAACCTACCAGATGGTACACGATTTTGATTTGTACTATCACTAAAAATAATAGTGCTTGGTCATTGATTAAGGGGGTATTTACCCGGCTTCTCCATTGTAAAACAATATGAATTTTGTGGGGAGGTATTTTGAACCTATGTAAATATCTCTTTCCTCATCAAGCTTTGAATATATATATATTTTGAATATAAACATATATATATATATGTTCATTTGTTTATATCTGTATATATTTTTGGCTTTTTATTAAGTGATTTATAATCCAATGCTTAATTTTTTGTTTTTGTTTTTGTTTTTTGATACTCACGTGGTTGCTGACCTGGCGAGTGGGAGCTCTTCGAAATTGGCTTCTGTGTTTTTTTGGCATGCCTCCAACTTTCTTTAAGCATTTCTTTGCTTTCTGGCACAGCAGTGGATTCCAAGTTTATTTTTCACTTTCTCTGATCCAGCAGTGGAATTAGCCATATCTCTAAGGAACCCTAACTCCTTTTAGAGGAGAATATACTCAGAAGCCACAATTGGATGCTAGATGTGCTCATTGCCACCAGGATGTTGCTACTTTCAGGCTCTCTCAGTAGGCAGGGTGTGTGTGTATTATATATGAGTGCCTATGTACAATTTTGTATATATCTATATGTACATTTATATGTATTCTATTTTTGTCTAAAAAAATTGCATAGCATGAGTTCACACTAATGTTTCTAATTCCAATTTGAGACCTTAGATTCATTCTAGTGTTTTTCTTTTTTTAAAATTTAAAAATTTTAATCATAGTCGATATATAATATTATATTAGTTTCAGGTGTACAACACAGTGATTAGACTATGTAACTTATGAAGTGATCAATCCGATAAATCCAGTACCCATCTGATGCCATACATAGTTATTATAATACTACTGACTATATTCTCCATGCTATACTCTACATCCTCATGACCCATCCCCTTACCCCACAACCTGACAACCATCAGAATGCTCTCTATATCTATGAGCTTTTTTCTGTTGTTTGTTTTTTTATCCTTTTCTGTAGATTCCACATATGACATTTGTCTTTCTCAGTCTGAGTGACTCCACTCAGCACAATACCCTCTAGGTTCATCCATGTTGTTGTAGATGGCAAGATTTCATTCTTTTTTATGGTTTAGTAATATTCCAGTGTGTGTGTGTGTGTTTATACCACCTCTCTTTTATCCATTCATGGGCACCAAAGATGCCCCCATATCTTGGCTACTGTAAGTAATGCTGCCATAAACATTAGATTCACATATCCCTTCAAAGTAGTGTTTTGGGTTTCTTCAGATAAATACTCAGAAATGGGATAACTGGGCCCTTCTTTGTCTCTTGTTATAGCCTTTGTTTTAAAATCTATTTTGTCTGATATAAGTATTGCTACCGCAACTTTTTTTTGTTTTCATTTTCAAAAACATCTTTTTCTATCCCTTTTCTTTTAGTCTATGTGTCCTTCAATCTGAAGCAAGTCTCCTCCTGTAGGCAGCATATGCACGGGTCACATTTTCTTACTCATCAGAAACCCTATCTTTTGATTGGAGCATTTAATCTATTTACATTTAAACTAATGGTTGCTAGATATGTAGTTATTGCCATTTTATCATCCATACTTTTTATCTTTATTCCTTTTTTCTTCTTAAAGTAGTCTCTCCAACATTTTCTGTAATACTGGTTTGGTGATGATGAACTCCTTTACTTCTTCTTATCTTGGAAGCTCTTTATCTGTCCTTTTATTCAAAATGATAGCTTTGCTGGGTAGAATATTCCTGGTTGTAGGTCCTTGCTTTTCATCACTTTAAATATTTTGTGCCAATCTTTTCTGACCTACAAAGTTTCTGTTGAGAAATTAGCTGACAGCTTTATGGGAGCTCTCTTGTTGTAACTAACTGGTTTTCTCTTGCTGCTTTTAAGATTCTCTTTGTCTTTAACCTTTGGCATTTTAATTATGATGTGTTTTAGTGTGGGCCTCTTTGGTTTCATCTTGTTTGGGACTCTCTGCAGTTACTGGGGTTGTATGTCTATTTCCTTCACCTAGTTAGGAAAGTTTTCTGCCACTATTTCTTGAAAGAGATTTTCAATACTTTGCTCTCTCTCTTCTTCTGGTACCCTATGATGCTAATGTTGGTATGCTTGATGTTGTCCCAAAGGCCCCTTAAACTATCTTCATTTTTTTGGATTCTTTTTTCTTGTTGCTGTTCTGATTGGGTGTTTTCTGCTACTTTAAT
>NW_011888820.1:4902899-4908166 GCF_000151845.1 Pteropus vampyrus
AGATTCTAAATGATGGATATTTTGTAGTTTAGTTGTAATTTTGCTATGTTTGTGAGAGAAGGCAAGCACAGAATTTACCTACTCTACCATCTTAACTGGAAGCCTTAATTTTTTTCTCTTTCTGTTTCTTTTCTGATAGTAAGAGAAATCTGGCTCCCATTACCCTTATCACACACTCAGTCAATCAAGTCCTGTGAACGTAAACAATATGCCATCTCCAAGGCCACTCTTCCCCCATGTAAATGCTTTCTGCACCTTGTTTGGACTAGACCCTCTTCACCTGGCTTTGATTCCCACTACATTATGCTGTACTGATTCATGGGTGCTTTTCCTATTCCTCTTAGATTCCAATTCCTTTTAGATTCCGATTCCTTATACCAGATTGCTTGTCCACGTGAATATCTCATTTGACCCAGTTGGGCTCTGTACTTCTACACGTAGCTGCCCCAATACACATACTCCTTTCTTACCCTTCTCAGACACCCCGTATAGGGCTGACCTGGGAATATTGCCATCCTTACTCTTCTTGGGTTCTGATTCCACACACAAGGCTGCTCCCAGTGTAGACACCTTCCTAAAACCTACTTCAGCTTCAAAACTCTGCAGCAGAATGCTTTCAAGTGTGGACTCTATCTTCATCCTGCTTGAGATTTGACTTCCTGCTCTGGACTACCCCAATGCATGGACACCCTCTTCTAGCTATGACTTCCTGTGTCAAAAAGCCCAACCTCACCCTTGCTCCTATGTAGATGTCTTTGTCATCCTGCATGTATTCCAACATCCTGCACTGCATCCCTACCCCTGGTACAGATACATTCTGCTCTGCTTTGCTTAACAGTTCGACAAGTGAATTATTCAGAAAAAGAAAGGAAGAGGAAGAAGAATCCTCATACAGTTTTGAAACATTTTATTTCTTTGCTTGGTTGAGATACAATAGAATATATGAAGAAAAAAATCTTAAATATTTCACTGAAATAAGTATATCAGGAATGTAAGCTCATAGATGTCTCTATATTTGTATTCTATGTTTGTATTCTCAGTATCTAGCATATGGCCAGGCATACAACAAATATTTATATTTAATGAATTAAAACTTTAAGAGTGGAATGAGTTTATGGTTTAGGTTTTCAACATCGCTTCTAAATTTTGCATAAGTTTAAAGAACTACCGACTTTCCCCTTTATTTTTATTATTCTAAAAACATGCTACATAAAATAGTGTAATCTAAGTTCTAAAGCACTTTGAGTCTTCTTGTTTTTGCCTCATTAGTTTTTCTCTCACTATTGGATTATTTCTACGGATATGCAAAAGGACTGTGTTATCAATCTTCCTCTTGCTCTACATCTCCATACTCATTCACTCCTTTTCAACCCTTTGTTACTAACTTATTTTAAACCACTGTCACCTCTCACTTTGAGAAATATCATCACTTGGGGGAAGGAGCCATACTGGTCCTTCACTGGTCTTTCTGCTTCCAGTATGTCCCCCTCCAAGTGAGTCCTATTCCCAGTTACCTCCTCAGCCTTATTTCATGCCTTATTGCTGATGGTCACCACCTTAGACAACTGGCCTCTTCATAAGTCTTGACACCCAAAAATCTACTCATATTTGATGATTTTTCACTGGCTCTCTTTAGCCTTGGGATTCTTTGCCTATGTTTCTTCAAAATTTTGCCCTTTCTTCCAACTTTAGCTCTTAGCTTTAATATTGGAGGTTACTCTATTTATCTGAAGTTTTCATGTTTACTTCCTTTCCTTTTCATATTCTGATTATTTTATTTCTTATTTTTATCACCTCTCAGTCTCATAGGAAATTGGTTCCATCATGGTAAGGACCATGCCTATCTTATTTTATATTGTATTCTAAGCAGACGAGTTAGATGTTTAATACACATCTGCTGAATATAGGAATAATAATGCTGACACATTCATACAAATAAAATTAGGATAGATGAGGCAGTTTTAAAAATATTTGTGCTCTGCAGAAATAAATGTTTTATATATTTTTATAAGCCTTTACAAATATACTTTTAATGCAAATTTTAAAAATAGGTTCTGAAAAAAAGATATTAATGTACAACATTTATATCAATAGTTATTTGGGAAATATTGGATTTAACTTAAGAGAAAACTATACAAACCAAAGGTTTCCATTTAGTTTAAAATATGTCTGCAAATACAAAATGGTTGACTTCTTAGCTCTGTTCAAGGTTTTTCAGGGTTTTCATTAACTTAAAAATACTTAGAAGCCAAGCCTAGAGCTCAAGAAAGCCATTGAAATGTCAACATGTCAATCTTTACTCTTTGCCAAATGAATAGATATAAAAGATTTTGAATATTCTCCTCACACGTATTTTGGTGAAATGTAAAAAGGAAATATGCTGAATGTGTACTACCATACCCAATTATTGTGTTTTTGCCCTAGGAGTGCTTATGGTTTATAGCAATTGATGAAGGCCTATATAATGTCAAAACAATTTATTTTAAAGCGGAATTTTGCAAACTTTGTCATGTGGCTTTTGTCTGTTGGTACTCAAGTAATAACTGTTTTCATATTTTTAAAGCATTATAGAAAATATGAGACAGATACTGTGTGTGAACTGCAACTCCTAAAATATTTATTATATTTATCTTTTATAGGAAAAAAATTGCCAGCATATGTTCTAAAACATAATTGAGAAAAAAAATAAGAAAAAAAATGGAAGGGATAAAATTAATGTAAATAAGAGGGCACCTTTAGGAATGGAATTCTCACAGCTGAATTCTATTGTTTTTTTTGTTTTTTTGTTTTTTTGGTTCCTTTAGATTGTGAAATTTTGGTTGTTCATTTTTTCCAAGTTTCTTTTATGATAAGAAAGCTAGAGGCACCCATATCTCAAAAATTGCCTGCGATGTTTCAGAGATTTAGCTTAGATCTTAAAAAACAATATGTTCCAATTTTTCACATAAAAGGAAACTCAAAACTATTACTTAGCAGTATAGGCATTATTACAGTGGGCAAGATTTTGTGTAATACAACACTTGTTATTATGTAATGGACTTAAAACCCTATTAAAATACCAGTGCTAATTATCCCAATGTTTTGGGGGTAAAGAAATTCCTCTTTTTTTTTTTTAATACAGATTTAATGAGATATAATTGACATGCAATAAATGAAACTTTTTAAGGTAAATAGTTTGATAACTTTTGCATATGCATCTGCATACATCATGAAACCATCACCATACTAAAAGCAGCAAACATTTTTTACCTCCTACCATGATAAGTAAAAAAATGCTTATCATAACCCTAGAGAAACTACTAAAAAAATTAAAGAAGTATAGTTTCTTAGCCAAAAGCAGACATTAAATGAAATGCTAATAATCAAGTAATCCAAAAAGGGCAGAAAAGAAGAAAACAAAGAAAAAATATGGAATATAGAAAATTATAGCAAAATAGTAGATTTAAACCAGCCACATTAATAAATATTATAAATGTATGTGGTATAAATGTATATAGTATAAAAAGTATATGGTATAAACTCTCTAATTAAAAGGCAACAAATATAAGAGTAGATAAAAAGCTAGACATAACTAACTATATACTTTTAACAAAAAATCATTTAGATATAAAAGCACCAATGAGTTAAAAGGATATATAAAGAAAGATATACTATGTAAACATTATAAGAATGATGGAATTGCCATGTCAATATTTAACAAAGTAGATTTCAGGACAAGAGATAGTGCCAGAGATAGAGATATTTTATAATGCTAAAAGGGTCAATTTATCAAGATATAAAATCCTATATGTATGTATGTACCTAATAATTGTTTCAAAATACGTGAAACAACTATTGACAGGAATGAAAGGAGAAATAGGCAAATGAACAATTACAGTTGAAGAGTCAACATTCCTGTCTTAGAAATTGACAGAAAAAAATCTAAAAAATGGGATAAAATAACACTTGAACAACATTGCCAACTAAAATGACTTAATTGATTATATATATATAAAGCATTCCACTCAAAAACAGCAGAATATAGATACTTTTCAAGCATGCATGGAACAGTCATGAAGATAGGCCATATTTTGAGCCACAAAACAAGTCTTAATACATTTAAATAACTGAAATAATTTTATTTCTATAGATTGGCAATGAACAATAAAAAAAAATGAAATTAACAAAACAATTTCATTTATGAAACAATTTTATTTATAAATAGTTTCCTTTATGAGTTTAACAAAATATATTCTACAGTGAAGGCATATATACCAAAAACTATAAATATTTCTTGATTGTTGATGTGGTTACATAGGTATATACCTTTGGCCAAGTTCATTTAACTGTATACTTAAAATTGATGCACTTTATTTATGTAAGTTTTACTTCAATGCGAGGGACATTTTAAAAAACTCGGTTTGTTTATTTGTTTCTATAAACAATGCAGTGAATTTCATCCCTAATGCTCTAGCATAAAAAATTCTAAGATTCAAAAACTTTGGTTTTCTGTTGCTGGGGGCAACAGATGCTGAATTCTTAAAGTCAATGGCATGCTCATATTTGAGAGAGCAAGAAAATGCAGTATGAAATCACACAATGACAGACTGTTGCATCTTCCAAGAAGGAGGGTATGTATGGGATTAGTCTGTGCAATGTTTTAGGGAGCTGGTGTACTGTATATACCTTAAACCCAGCAACTTGTACTTTATCCTTCTAATTTTACATGGCAAAACCTGTGTCAGGATCTGCCTGCTATAAGTTGATGATTTTCTGTTTGATTTCTACTATACACTCCTACATACCTACTTCTCTTTTCAGGGTAGAGGCTAAGGTTTATTTGTAAGGTTTATTATTAGACCTTAACAAAAGAGCTAAGTCAGATATCAATCAAACATTGGGTGATTATATCTGCCATTTTTGCCTCTCTTCATTCAATATCTTCTACAAAATTTTTCTAGATTATTGTTATGTTCCAGGAACTATGGTTTATATTAAGGAATGAAGAAAAAACATTGTTGCATATAAGAAGATCACATTTGTAGGAAGGCTACAAACTAATAATTTTTATATTATCTGCTCTAATACAGCTTTAGAAGCTCTCATAAGATTAAACTATTGCTCACAGAGTTCACTGTCTTACTCTCTTCTGTTTTTTGACAGTCTCCATTGCCTGGAATTTTTCTAATCTGGTTTGACTCATTGTCTTTCTCAGTCTTTTGATCCTAGATTAGTTTCTTCATCTGACTGCTAAGTTTTATACCTATATGATATAATATATGTATATG
>NW_011888820.1:4909221-4917702 GCF_000151845.1 Pteropus vampyrus
ATATAAAATGTAACTATGGTGTTAAAACTGAACACGAGTTTATTTTATTCTATTTTTTACAAAGCAATATGTTTAGGCATATCAATATAGGAGTCTCCCCTTATCTGCGGTGTTGATTTTCACAGATTTAATTAGCCACAGTCAACCATTGTTTGAAAATATTAAATGTAAAATTCCAGAAATAAACAATTTATAAGTTTTAAAATTGTGCACCATTATGAGTAGCGTAATGAAGTCTCATCCTCCTGCCTAGAATGTCAATCACCTCTTTATCCAGCGTACCCACACTGTATGCATACTACCCACCTGGCAGTCACTTAGTAGCTGTCTTGGTTATCAGATCTACTGGTGGCAGTATTGCAGTGCTTGTGTTCAGGTAACCCTTATTTTTCTTGATAGTGGCCTCAAAATGCAAGAGTAGTGATGCTGGTAATTAGAATATGCCAAAGAGAGCTATAAAGTGCTTCCTCAAAGTGGAAAGATAAGTACAGTATTGTGAGAAAGACCATATTCACATAACTTTTATTGCAGTATATTGTTATAATTGATCTATTTTATTATCAGTTATTGTTGTTAATCTCTTACTGTCCCTAATTTATAAATTAAACTTTATCATAGATGTGTACAAATGAGGATAAAATGTAACATGTATAGAGTTCAGTGCTATCGTGATTTCAGAGATCTACTGGGGGTCTTGGAAGGTATCCCCTGTAGATAAAGGGGGACTACTGTACATCGAACAGTATAATCTATAGAGAACGTTCATTTTATTTCAGTGTTTCTCAGGAAATATTTTATGCTCTGTTGTATTTCATGAAAATGCAATGTTTTCTCTTCTAAATACTGCTCAGACTGACTGCTGAATACAGTTTAAAAGCCATCAGGATGATTGTGGCCTCAGAGTGGGTGATTGGTTGTTAAGGACTTATTGATTTTGCAAGTTAGAGAATGACTGAAACTTCTATTTTCCCCCTGAAAAATCCTACATTCTATTTTTTCTGCACACAAACTGTACCATAGAAAGGCAATAAAATGGAGCCTCTATCACAGTTAACACTTCCGGGAGCTTTAAAAGTCTCTGGGTAATTATACTCCATGGAGGCATCAGAATACAGTGTTCAGACTGGTTGTCTAGACACTAGGAAATGAAAACCTGACAGCCCCAGATACAGAATAGACTGTTTAAGCATATTGAGTTATAGTGTATTTATGAGCTGCTTAATGTCTACATGGAAAGCTAAGATAAAGTTACCATATACCACATTTACCATGGTGACTCACATATTGAAATAAGGATCCACAGCTTCTAACTTTTTCTAATATTTGGAAGATTGTAATGTGCTCATATTCCATACAGCATTGAATAACTATTCAGAAAGTTTTACTGTCATAAGGCTTAAGTAATCGATATGATCAATATGCTTAATTTTTTAGCCATGAAAAAATTTATGTTATTCTTTTCACTTCTGAAATTGAGATTAATTATCTGGAATATGTGGTGTATTTTTGATTTAGGTTATAGCAAATTATGACTTTCTGTTTTTGTTTTGTGAAATGACTAATAAAAGTTGGTGATAGCTACGTAGTGTTGTGGAGATATATGAATATCCAAGACCAGGTCTGACTGGATGCTGAAAGAATCTTATAGAACCATGTTTATGTACCATTCACTTTTCTTTTCAGTTGCTATTTCTATGGAAGAATTGCTTTTACTTTTAAATCCAAGGGAATTTGATCTATGTCTATTCTAGGAAGCAAATATTAAAAGAGTAAAATTCTATCAGTGAATAATCACCCTCTTGGCTGATAAATTCTGAAGTTATAAATATTTTTTGATAAGTTATAAATGTTTTTGTAATAATAGAATTTTGGCTTTGTTCACTAATCGAAGTATTGACTTCTTAAATATTTTTTCCCATACAATAGATAAATACGTGTCTCTCTTAGATTGTATTTTTCCTGTCCCTTTAAAAAATAGTTAAGGTTATGAAGTCACTCAAGCATTCAGAAAACAATTTGCAGCTTATTGACCATAACAAATAAACTAGAAATTTTATATTTAAAAAAAACTGTTTAAATTATGAAACCATTTCAGCCACATCACTAAGTAGATTATTTGCCAATTTGATATTTTAGCTATAGGAATCATAGATTGCTAAGTTTTTAGGTTGCCACAGAATTAACTTAATTTTTCTTTAGATGGTTTAAAAGTAGAAAACATTTTGGCAGGGCTCTTTCTAAGATCTGATATTTGACCTAGAAATGACTATAGTAGACTGATTGAGTAAGGTAATCTGATCCATTTCATAAACAGTTGCCATTATGATGGTCAAAATTTTAAAAAATAACCCGATATGATAATAAGAAATAGTCTTATTAAATAAAAATACTCTAATAATTACAATAGGTTTAAAACGTATTTTGGGTGACCATTCATTTTTGGAATACTCCTATAAAATACCTAATATATATAGAGATTTTTTGCAGATATAGAAAATAATATTTTATGGTGATTCATACCTTTTTTGTCTTCCTCTGATGGGTTTTAACTCTAATTCACCTGAGAAATGGGACATACTCTGATTAGTTACAGTATCACCTTCCTGGCAATGATTCTTAGAGGGTTGTAAAAGGGAAGATGCCTAGAATTATTTATTAGAATCTGTGATATGCAGTTGAAAAAGCTCCCCTAAGTAGGTGAGATTGGCATCCTTCTGTCTCAAAATAAGAAGCTCTAACTTTATTTTAATATTTAATAGCCTACCATTCATTAGTTATGGATTCGTCTTCAAACAGGTACTGCTTCTGTTTACTTGTCTTCTATTTTAAGCACAGTAGGTAGCTTAGTGAACATTAATTAAAAGATGTTTAAAATTAAATATTTTGTCACCTAGTAAAATCTTACATAAAAATTTAAGTGAGACTAAAACCCTACATTGAAAATAAGTCTGACGGTGGAAGCAACTAAAGTGTCCTACGATAGATGATTGGCTAAAGAAGCTGTGGTACGTATATACAATGGAATATTACTCAGCCATAAGAAGAGATGAAATACTGCCATTTGTGACAACATCAGTGGAACTCGAAATAATCGAAATAAGCCAGACAGAAAAAGTTGAAAATCACATGATATCACTTATATGTGAGATATAAACCTAAAAGCAACAAATAAACAGGACAAACAGAGACCCATGGACATGGACTATAGACTAGTGGTTACCAGAGGGGAGGAGGTGAGGGAGGAGGGGGAAGATACAGGGGTAAAGGGAGTCAATTATGTGGTGACAGAAAGAAATCTAACTGTGGGAGAACACACAATGTAAATATATATATGCCTTACTGTTAAAGTGTACAGCTAAAATTTATTGGGTTTCGTTAACCGATTCACCATAAAATTTAATTAAAAAGAAAAAAAGAAAAAGAAAATAAGTCTGATGGACTTTATTTGTCCATAAATGTCAAGTGACAGCTATATCAGGCAGAGATAAAACTAAGTAGGGGGTACAGCGTTTGCCTTTAGGAAGCTCAATTTATAGTAAAAAAAGACAGATATAACTAACCATGTTATAATGTGATCAGTTCTACAATTTTCTTCTGTAAGATATTATGGTAGGACATACAGATCAACATGGTTTTTCTTAGCTGTCTATAGATTGTGGGAGGCAGGGTGGTAGAGAAGCGAGAGCAGTGAAAAACTTCACAGAAGGAGCTTTATTTGTGATTTTGTTTTGAATCTTTAAAGTTAGGTCTATACACTCAATTAACTTGATTGTTTTAGGTGAGCATGTAAATTATTTTTGTTCATAATATTGAGACAAGCCATTACTGATTCTTGTTAATCATTAGGAAATAATTTATTAAAAATATTTATGGGCAATAATGGGGACTAAAGACCAAACAAGAGGTTGCACAAAACTATAAAAGAAAGGAAGAAAGATTTTTGGATGAAAGATGATAAATTTGAACATAAATAGGTTGATATGTGATCTATTGGGCCATCCCAGGTGGGTGAGTCCAATGATGGTGGAATGTGCAAATTATGGCTTAGAAAATTCATTAGCATAGGGTTTGTGTAGTGAAAACTTTGAGCCTGGATGAAATCAGGGAGCAAAGCACAGAAGCCAAGGGCTTAATTCTGGGTCCTAGTGTCAACACAGCAAACACAAAAGATACTGACATTATATACTCAGAAAAGTTGAAAAAGTCTGGGAAAATCAGGCCTTAAAATTTTTTGGTAGTAGACCATTTACCAAAATAAAGTCTCAAAAATATTTATTGGATTTGCTAATATGAAGGTCCACAATGATCTAAACTGTAAGGATGACTAGGGCAAAGGGACAATGCCAGTTTGGAGCGGGTTTTCAATTGAATGAAAGAGTGAGAGAAGCAGAGATGGGGAGTGTGTACAATCATTTTAAGAAACATGTAAGGGATAGGGACACAAGAAAAGTAGAACTAGCTAGAGAAATTTAGCTAGGAATCCCAGAGTAGGAGAAACATAAGCTTTGTATACGCCAGGAAAAGAACCAGCAGATAGAAAGATAGAAGAAGCACTGAGGATTGCTATTTCTTAACAGGCTTATCCCCAGCTGAATGGCACATCCTGGCTGGCTTATTTCCTATATTTAGTGACTTGAAGAGAACCCATACCTTTCCAAATCTTTTTTCAACCATTCATTTGTTAATTCTGTGGAGGATTGATGTATTAGGATTAGTCCTCTCCATCCCAGAGTGGATGTCTTGGGTAAACTATGAGAGGAAGTCAAAGATAACTGGCCTGTGGTTTCTCTTCCTTGGGGAGTTGTCTGCTGCTGTGGTTTGTTCACCTGGAGTACATGTGTGGAGGACAGATACTGTCCCCCAGGCCAATGGGGATGGGCCCAAACTGGGTGACTAAAAGCAGATGTTGCATCTTCTTCAGCTTCCCCTGAGAGAACACATACCATAAACTCAGAAAGGTTTTTAAAGTCTGTTTTGCTGTTGTTTTTAAGTGAACAGTCATTATCAGCATCTCAAAGCAATTCAAAAAGGGAATTACCAGTTATGACCTAACTCATTCCCATGTGCTTCAGAAAGAAGCACATTGGGTGTGGTGGAAGGAACATCAAGAGTCTAGGTCCTTGCAGGGTGTAAAACAGTCCTTCTCTCACAACCTTACAGCATAACTTCAGTCTCTTGCTACCTCTTTTCCTTGATTCCTCTTAAAACCTTCTCATCCTCACCTTTGGTATCAAAAATCTTCTTCCTTAGAAAACTCCATGCATCTCGATTTCTTGAGGGAATCTGAGATACTTTCTTCTTTTAGATTCTGCTGACTCAGACTTCCTAAGCATAGACTTTGTTAAGGCACCTTTGTGACAATTACACAAAAGTATTTTCAATTTCACTTTTAAAAGTTTGTATGCTATTGCAAAATCTGAATGATCGCACACTATGGCTTATTTATGATGCTGAAAAAGCGTGAGCCTGGGGGTTTACTTGGTAATAATTAGCTTATAGTTATTTGAAAGGTTGGCCCACAGATGAAAACTCTTCTTTTTAAATCCATGATTAAAGCATATACATTGGACCTTTAAGGATCAGGCAAATCTTCTACGAAGTACTCCTTCTCCCCTAGCTAGCTATGCAAGTACCCTGTCATCTCCCGAAGGTGGGGGTGGACATTTCGAGTTTGCGAGAAAAAATCATCCCAGAGTTCACAAAGAGTATGGTAGGGACAGGACTCACTCCCAGCACAGGTGTGCTGGTGAATGTGTGTGCACATTCTCTGTTGGAGTGTGTCTGTGTCTGCATGTGTGGGTGCAGGATTTGTAGGAAGGATCCCTCCTCTTCCAGCCTTAGACTTCCTCAGAGAGACCCAGAATCTCTACACATGTCTATGCATCATTATGCGAGTCAGTACAGTTATATGTCTATCGTATAAATAATGCCCTTAGCTATGGCATCCTTATGCAACACACAAGTCAAAAAAAAATTGTGTCAGCTTGACCTGGCTTGGTCTCCCAATAGTGAGAGCAGTATGCATATATGATAGAAGTTCTACTTCAGTCTCTTCTTTCCACCAATATTATTTGCAGTCAGTCTCGTCTTGAGATATCTCATTTCTTCATTGCCTATGTTTTTTATTATTAATACAACACAATTTACTATTATTTGAAAAATGAAATGCTTTCTATTTTTATTGCTTTTATTCTACTTGTTGAGGGGGAAAACCCCTCAATGTGCTCAGGACCATTTTGATTTGTTCCTAAAATTTCTCTTATTATAAAGTGTCTCAACATAAGCATTGAATGGCTCTGTTTGAGTCAACTGAGATGAATGGTGATACCTAAAACTGGATTATTTCTTATGTTTTAACAGGGAAGATAGATTAGTTCAACTAGTTTCAAGCTGATCTTTGTAATCCGCAAGTTTAAAAATAAAACAGAACAAAATGACCAGCTTCACAGGCAGAGGCTTAGTGCCAACATTCCCTGCCTGACCTCTAGACCCACCAAGCTGGGTGTTCTGTGTTGTGACACTTGTGGCAATTGCTCCCAGAAGGATAAAGCACAGAGATTTTTAATAATCTGGAAGCACAGTTAATGGAGTTTTAATTAAACGGAACAAAATAGTTTATGCATTGCCTTCATGGACACAAGTTTTAATTTAAAATCAGATTAGGAATTGTTTTTATACTGCTCTGCTACTATGATGTGTGATAGTAGATCTGCTCTTATTATTGTTGAGGTTAATTAAGTTGTGTAGCCATGAAGGATGGTGAAAATGTCCTTCTTCCTAAAACCTAGGTAACAGGGTTTTGGGAGCTCTTCCACATGCCTAGAATTGGGTACCAGGACCCACATACGAAAATAAGTCTTCCTTCACTCTAGAAAGGTCATGGCAATCAGAAACTGGATTTAAAGACTTCCGCTTAAGTTCCTAATGAGCAGTGCAGTGGTGCTCCTGGATTTCAGCACTACTCCACCACTTTCACCAGTTTACAGAGGAGTGGGCTAGATTTGCACAGGGAAAGGGTATGGGAGAAGATTCTTAAGTCTTGTGGACTGAATAGGATTACCGCTGAGAGAATTTTTCCTCCGATCAGGAGAAGGAGAGGTGATTTTTTTCCCCCTTCATTGAAGCCAAGTGGGAAAATAGAACATTAGGAAAACTTGTTACAAAAATTGGGGGAATGTCTGAAAGAAAGAGAAATTAGGATGCCATTACTCTTTGAAAATCTGCTCAGATTCATTCTAGCTCCAAGTTCAAGGAAAGAGAATGGAGAGAAATGGCAGAAGGGAGGGCTGTGGTGCAGGCTCCACTGTTGGTGTTCGAGTCCAGAATATGAGAGATTTCCCTAGGCAGCAGAAATCATAAAAAATAGCTCAGAGGAGTCATATTGCCAGTATCCCACACAAATGGGCCAATCACTGAACAAACAACTTCAGCAGTGAGGGGCTTTATGGGAACAGTTACAAATGGAATAGTTTAAGCTGGATCCAGGTAGACCCAGTCAGGAAATTTTGCAAGTCTGAGATGCTATAGTGCATTCCAGAGAAGCTAAAAGTGCTTCATCTAAGAGAGTAAGTGTTTTAATACTGCCAGCAGAGAAGGCATGGCCCAAGAGGAGGTGGCCTCCCCAAAACTGTGTTCTACAAGCAAATAAAGAGACTTTTACCCTTGATAATCCTTGTTCTCAACTACCTAGAAAAGCAAACACCTATAAAAGGATGCATGAATGCTGTAGAGCTTTTCCATGAATTTGAGATTGAAGTTTTAAACAGATTACACTAATTTTTTAACCTAATGTAACTGGAAAGAGTTGCATTCAATTAGAACCTCATGTAAGGATAGGGAATGTATTTCAATAGAATCCAAAAACAAGATTGAAAGAAGAGAATGGAAACTTTACTTTATGCAAAGGGTTGAGACAGACTCCTTAGTAAACCAGTCCAGTAGTGTTCTGAAGATAGCAGGTTTGGAAATTTTAATGACTATAAAAGAAATTTTCCCTTTAGTTTATAGAGTGAGGAAAATCACAATGCCCTCTACACTCTCTGGAGCTGGCTCATTACCTTAATAGAGAAAATGCCAAGAGATTTTCTTCCCCATCCTACTTAGGTTTGTACACATGAATTGCTCTGCACAGAAGTACATGATTAGATTTAAATTGGGATACTAATATCTGTTCTTTAGTTTGATGGGCTCAGGAAGTAAGGATATGTCATGAGACACTACAGAATCATTGGTGCCCTATAATTCTGTCTGTGAACTTGGGTATATTCATTCACTCCCTGCCCTCAACATTCTTCGAGCTGCACCAGAAGCCTGAATATCTCCTTATGGAACTTATGTGGACCAATTCTTTTGCTTAAACATTACTATTAGAGCATGGAAGACCCAAAAGTTTACAGGTAGCCCTATCTTTGCATGGGGGCAGAGGTGAGAAAAGAAGTCAGAGGGTTAACTGTCCTAGGCACAGCCTGTGGAAGCCCGCTT
>NW_011888820.1:4917977-4929393 GCF_000151845.1 Pteropus vampyrus
ACTAGCTTTGCAAACATACGTCAGGTAATGAACTAAGTCATTTGCCATGTGTGAAGCTCCAGATGTACTTGGACCTTAACAACTTTGAAGAGGCAGAGAAATTATGTAACTTCTCCAGAAGGCTTAGGATCTGAAGAAAACAACCGAGAATAGTTCACAAAGAAACAAAGAGAGAATGTAAATGTCTTTTACTAATGGACTTACTGAGCAGCGGATTTATAGGAAAAGTTAATCATTGAATGTCAATCAGTTGCCTCAGAGAGATTTCTATGCACGGTTTTAATACAGAGTTCTGTACAAGTAAAACAAAAAAAAACGGCTTTTATTCTTTTATTATTTTATCTTAGGTCATAAAATAATATAAAACACCACATATAAGGAAAATCTGATACCTGAGATTGTTAAGATTACAGAAGTCAGCACCTGTATAATGTAAGCAGCACGTCCCACAATGATAATAAAGATCCAAGTGCAGCCTGTGTAATATATTCAAGAATTCTAGTTAAAATTACAATTACATCATTATTTGAAAGCACAGGATAATACACTAATTTACTTTTGCCCTTATGTTTTCATCATGGATCTGACCCAATTATTACTTGTGGAGTTGGGAAGGATCAGAAAGGAAAATTTGCAATTTCTGTACATATTTTTTTTGTTGTTGAATACTTTTTTGTTTTCTTAGTGTGACTATGGAAAGCAAGTTTAGCATATTTCATCTTTTTATACTAATGTTCTGAATTATTAGTATTTAAAATATTGCTTTAAGTCTATTTCCTTGAGGTGCTGGGAAAAGCCCAATATAGCCTATTCAGACTTGTAGGAGTTAACCATTTGAAATCCTGGAAGGCTCTACTTGTATGTTTTGTTATTGGATAATGCTTCAAGCACTTGCAATCTACTTCCTTTACTTTAAATTAAATTTTTCTTTACAGCTGGAAAATTTTTTATCATGCATTAATCTAAAGAGTCCCACTAAGTTTCTCTGTGTCAGGATCCTTTGTATAATAAGCTGAATCCCAAAGTCCCTTTTTAACCATCTGCTTTCTTTGTATTGATGGCCCCACATAATAATTCAAGCTCTGAATTTGTTTCATCAGCAAAAGAAGTGCCTCTTTTTTTTTTTTTTTTTAAGAACTCTTTACAACTGTCAAACTGAGAAAGCTTGATGAGCAAGTGGCAGGAAAACTTTAAGGGATAATGATGTATATCACTTCGGTTGGTATTTTCTATCCCTAACAGTATTTTTTCTTCTTATTCCTTCCAGACTGGAATTCAGTACAGACAATAACCTCCAATTTTAAACTTCTGCTTCTACTCTTATCTTCTTTCACAGGAGACCTGTTAACCAAAATATGAACATATGGGCGTGAGGCACTGAGATAGCAAGAGAGAGTTATTCTCTCTTATAACAAAGTGGCAAACAAATATTTTAAAATAACACCATTTTAAAGCTTCATACCTACTCTAATTTTCTTTACTTTTAACTTTAATTTTTTAATTTTTTTTCACTTTTATATAATGTAAATTTTTCTTGAAGGTTTGGAGAAAACCTTCATTAGTGTCTAGATAGCACAGGTAAACAATTTATTTACCATACCTTCTCATATGATGCTCTCCCATTTCATGGTATTAATTTCCTTTTATTGTTTTTTTGGAGAATACTTGGTGTTTTATGATTAAATATTTAAAACTTTTCCAGGTTGATGACACTTGGAGTTTTTATTTCACTCAGTCATATTCATATATTTATTGGATGTAAGTATGTGAGCCAGAATCTGCTTAGATTTGGGGGGTACAGAAAGGACTAATGTCTATGTCTGTCCAAGAACACATAGTCTAATGATGGATAGCAATGGCACATGTAATTACTCTGAAATGGGATCAGTATTATAACAAAGTTAAGCAGTAAGTTTTATAGCATTAGGAAAATAAAATACTTCTTTTACTCAGAACAGCTGGGGAAGGATCGCAGCTAAAACATCAAAATTTTCTAGGACAGGTAATTGGTACATCTAGAGGAAAGAGGCAGCATAAACAATACTAGAAGCAAACATTTTATAGATTTTAACTAGATTGGTTTGGATATACTCATCACTACTCAGTCTCCCAAAATGGAATGCTTAGAGTGATTCTTAAGTTGAAGGGTAGATGTTGGGAGTATAGCTAGAAAAAAGAAAACATGTATATTTAAAGCTAATCTTGTGCTCATCATGTCTTAGGTACTTTCCATATTTTTATCTCTTATTTTTCACCACAACGATACCTCTGTCAGTATTAGTATATAACTTCTATAGATAAAGGAAGTACATTGTGTTACTTGAATCATCACAGTAATACTATTTCTTCCTGTGCTCAATCAATGTTTATGTTATCCCATAAGAAGCAGGAGATATGGTAGTGAATTAAAACAGAGTCTCCACTGTCAGGGAGTTTACAGTCTAAAATTTAGGGTATTATTTTGTCTCTTTTATAAATGTGGAAAGATCAAATCAGAGAGATTTTCTCCTCCAAACTCCCATAGTGTCTTAGCCTTACATTGCTACATTGCAGTCTTTTGACCCCCTTTCTCACATCTATACCACGGGAGTCCAATATGGCCACTTATTTTTGGTAGGTTATTGCTGTATACAGCTTCAAGTAGTTATGCCAGCAGATGATTAGGACTTGCTCCAGGTGTTATCAGAATACTGAATACTAATTTATGAGTGAATAGACTCATGGAAATAAAATTTTCCTTGCCCAGTCTGATGTCTTCTTAACATTCTAGTCCAAGTCTCTAAGATTCACTCATATACCGGTTCCTGCCAGTACAGCATAGCCACATACTAAAATTTCTTTGGCATAATAGCTGTTCTTACTGGAGAAAGAACTTATTTTACTTCTGTTGTACTAAGACATAACTCTGTATGAAGGCAATGAGGAAAACTGGGACAAATAAGAAGAGAACAAATATCATAAGATTCTGCTTCATCTGAAATAATTGCACAATTTCTAATCAAAAAGTTGACGATTGCCGTATTAAATGAAGTTTCTTCAACTAATGAATAAAATTCAGAGAATCTTGGGATTCAAGATTCCCAAGCTCATCTAATAAATATGCGCATCATAGATTTCTTAGTTCTACTCTTATCAAGGATGTGAATCTGACAAATGACCTATTAAAACTGTGAGTTCAGCCTTCTTTGCAATTTTGTCATGATTACAATGATATCTTGGGCTGATTTTCAGCACATTCTATCATTGAAGGCTTGAGAGCTTTCTTTAAAAGCTAGAGAAGAGGCCCTCTGGCTTTCAGTTTGTACCTTGATTTGGCAAAAGACTTCCCTGAGCCTCTTTTTTAAATTTCCCCTACCTCATCAAGATTTCTAATTCTATTAGTAGAAACCAGCTTACTCCACAGTTCTTAAAATTGGTGATAATCTTAGTTATTATGAATCTACAACCTGTCAGAGGTTATCAAGATCCCAAATAGGGGATCTTTTCTTGTTATCAGCTTATGAATAAATGGACCTAAGCTTGGCTTAGTCACGTCCATCAACTGTCAACCTCATCTCTAAATTAAACGTGTGAAAAAGGGGGAAAAGAGTGGATGTGTGATTTGTAAATTTTTTGGTTGACATTTGATCTGTGGCTTTTACAATGTCGTAGATTTGAAAGCATCAGGATACTTTGGAGAAACATAAAACCCCTCCATTCAGTGTCCAGACTCTGTAGACCCTATACTTCCATCCAGGATACCACCTGCTACATCAGGAGAAGCAGGGAATGTTTCATAGAAACCAGGCCAAATTGCTCCATGGGCTCTTACATCTTCTTTCCAGTTCCTTAGCATCTCTTTCAGTCTTCCAGCTTTCAGCAAGGTAGAAGGAAATTGGACAGATAACATCAAATACTTCAAAGAATGGTAGTTAAATAGAAACCAAAAAGCGCTCTCCTAATATTTCAGTTTACAAAAGATGATTTGATTTAAAACCAGGAGAAAAACAGCTTGGACATGGAACAGGTACAAGTGAGAACTAGGCTTATTGTTTTATTTGGCTTTAAAGTGTTCTTTAGGAAGGACATGCTCCAGGCATGCCAGTTACAGAATAATTACAGTAGGCTGCCTTTCTTCCTGAGGCACAACTATTTATCAATACAGCTTGGAGACAACATTTTTCTTCAAAATATACTCAAAGTGTATCAGGGTGTAACATTCTCTAAAGGCCTTTGACTAGACTCATGAGATTTTAGGCTTAGAGTGAATGAATCTAAAGAAGGTTCTGGTTCAAAGCCTTTGCCCAAAATGCTGATATTTTTAATTACTGGAAATCCATGACTTTAAAAATTTGAAAAAAGGAATGGGTGGAGATAGAATAATCTTGTCTGTGTGACTTGGCTATTTTGCTCGGGAGGCACTGACAATTATGGTGACCATATACTGCAAAACACCAACTCGATTCTCAGAAACGCACACTCAGAGCTCTGTTAAATACAGTATTGCAACATATAAGTGTATCATTTTATAATGACAATAATTGAATTTTTTAGTATTTGGAATCCAGTGATTTTGGTGGCAGCAATTATAATGATGTACAGGAATGAGAAGGAAGGGAAGCTTTAGATTCTAAAGAGAAAAGTTTAATTATTAAGTATATAATTTAGCAGGAATTTTGTAGATGAGGATATTTCTGTGTATACTATTTTAGGGACTCATTTTTCAGCCAGATAAAATCCTCAGATAGTATTTATATCTACATGTGTACCTTTCGGTACTAATTGTTCTTTTCTTCCTCATTCCCATGGGATGGGAACAGTAGTTTCTATCTGGGTGCATTTTTCCCATGAACTCTATCATGGAAGGTAGAGGAAAAAGTGTGCCTTATCTCTGCCACTTAATTCCTAGGAAAGTTATTTAGACTCTCTGGGCTTTAGTTTCTTCAGGTGTAAAATGGGGACTAGTAATTTCCTTAATAAAGGGATATCAGGAGAAAGATATAAATACCACATGAAAAACACCTGGCATTATACATAAAACACAATCCAGACAAAACATTTTAATTTCTATATTCCAATAAAAATCACATTTTCATTACCTCGAGTAAGATTTATTTTTTTACTTTCCGAAGCTTCACCTCTAATTTCACTGTTTACTTTGAAGTAGGTTAATCTTTAGTCTTTCTTTAAAAATGCTAGTTTTCTTTAATCATTGAAACCTATATTGAAAATAAATATATTTCTCTTTACTAGACAAAATCCTATGTAGATATTTTTAGTTAAGATTTCAGTTTAAGATATTTTAATTAAATCAAAATCTATTTCATCTTAGTTGCTCAATTAAGTTCCTATTGTTAGCAATTTTCTAAATTAGAGATACATATCAAGAAAACTGTCAATCTTTCTTTGTCCTTTAAGGTGTTATTTTAAGCCTATCAAAGCCATTTATTTTGCACAGTAATTCCTCTCCCCAGTTTGGATATGTTCTGCAGCCTTGTAAATAAATAGAGGAGCAGGAATGAGACCTATGAATAGGGTAAGAAGAAAAAGTCAAGGACCAAAATGTCTTAAAGCAATGCTGACTTCATTCATCAAGTGTTTGTTCACAGTGTCTGGTTGTTTGCATCTGATGTCGGTTCTAATTGGGTAGTACTGAAGATATACAGGTTGTTTGTACTTTAACTATCACCTTTCTCAGAAGGGAACTTAAAACTTCATAAATATGAGTGAGCTAGAGATCTCCAAAAAAGTCTCGGAAACAGGACTGGAATTGAGGATTAGGATACTAGAGGAATAATCAACAATTTAAGATTAAATGAAATTTTGGTGCAAATTTTATATTTTATGTGCCTGATGTTAAATCTCATACAAATAGTACACATATATTCTAGTGCCTCCTAATCTTAGGCAGTGATTAGTTTGAATGCTACTTCTACTACTCATTGTGTTACCTTGAGTAACTTTCTCTCAGATTACTTACTTATGAGTAATTTAGAATTCTTGTGATGTTTATTATGGTTTAACATGACAGATATATGTGAACTTCCAAAACACACTGGATGCACAATACTTTTTAGATACCTCTTCCTTCCCTTGAATACCAAACATGGCATTGAAATGACTTAGTTAAAACCTAGCAACAAGATCTATGTCCTCAAATTTCTCACTAATGCTCTTAAAATGTGTAATTTTATTTTAAATGTTACCAAAAAGAAAAATTGTTTTGAGGTCTATTCTTAGATTTGATTTATTTTGTTTCCACAAATAAATTATACTCTAATTATATTTTGATTTTGTTTTGGTTTTCATAATAGATAATTTAGTATTCACTTTGTAATTAGAGTTTATTTAAAGATTTTCTTTATGAGTTCCTTTTCTCTTTCTATACCTTTAGACTATTATTTTTATTTTAGATATTCCGTAGAATTACCAATTACATTAATATTAATGTAGCCATTGAGGAAAATAATAAACATATTCACATGAACTAATAAGCATTAGAATTTAACAAGAGTTTCAATTATTGCAAGTGAAGTAATGTTGATTTGTTTTTAAGTTCTGGTGTCTTTTAAATTTTTTTTTATCAATCTTTTATAGTTTTCAGTGTACAAGTTTTTCGTATCCTTGGTTAAGTTTATTCAAAAGTTTTTTTATGCTAGTATAAATGAGGTTATTTTATTAATTACCTTTTAAGTTAGCTTTTTGGTTAGTATATAGAAACACAACTTTTTTGTGTGTGTTAATTTTGTATCCTGCAAGTTTTTTCAATTTATTAGTTCAGTCAACTTTTTCTGTGGAGTGTTTAGGGCTTCTTACATAGAAAATTATGTCATCTGCAAATAGAGATAATTTTACTTCTTTCTTTACAATTTAGAAGCATTTTATTTCTTATTTCATACCTAAACTTTTTGGCTAAGACTTTCAGTACTACATTGAATAGAAGCTGTAAGAGTGGGCATCCTTGCCTTTCCCTGAACTTAGAGGAAATGTTTTCAGTTTGAGTATGATGTTAGCTGTGGGCTTGTCACATATAGCCTTTATTATGTTAAAATAAATTTCTTGTATACCTAGTGTGTTGAGAGTTTTTATTATGAACGGGTGTTGAATTATGTTAAATGTTTTTTTTTTTTTCTGTATCTTTTGAGATGATCATGTGAATTTTATTCTTTATTCTGTTAATGTGGTATAGCACATTAATAGATTTGTGTATGTTGAACTATCCTTGCATCCTAGGGATAAATCCCACTTGGTTATGGTATATGATCCTTTCAATGAATTTATGAGTTTAGTTTGTTACTATTTTGTTAAGAATTTTGCATCTATATTCATCAAGGATATCAGCTTGCAGTTTTTCTTGTATCTTTGTCTGGTTTTGGTAAAAGGTTAATGGTGGCCTCATAAAATGAGTTTTGAAGAGTTCATTACTCTTTAAATCTTTGAAAGAGTGTGAGAAGGACCAACATTAATTCTTCTTTAAATGTTTTGTAAAATTTACCAGTGAAGCCACCAGATTCTGGGCTTTTCTTTAGGGAAGTTTTTGATTACTGATTCAATCTTCTTTGTTATTGGTCTGTTCAGAGTTTTTATTTCTTCCTGATTCAGCGTTGGTAGGTTGTATGTTTCAGGGAATTTATCCATTTATTCTAGGTTATCTAATTTTTTTGGCATATAATTGTTCATGGTAGCCTCTTACGATCCTTTTTATTGATCTGGCATCAGTTGCAATGTCTCCTCTTTCATTTCTGATTTTATTCGAGTGTTCTCTCTTTTTTTTCTTAGTCTAGCTAAATTTTTGTCAATTATATTTTTAAAAACTCTTAGTTTTATTAATTTTAATTTTTTAATTCTCTATTTCATTTATTTCTTAAATTGAACTCTTACAACATACACAAAAATCAGCTCGAAATGATTGAACACTTAAATGTAAGACTTAAAACTATAGAACCCCTAGGAAAAAAACATAGAAGAAACCTTCTTGACATTAATATTTGCAATGGTTACTTGAATATGGCACCAAAAGTTACTTGAATATGGCACCAAAAGTACAAGTAACAAAGAGACAAGTGAGACACCATCAAACTAAAAAGGTTTTGCACTGCAAAGCAAATGACAGAGTGAAAAGGAACCATATGTTGATAAGTTAATGTACAAAATATATAAGAAGCTCCTATAACTCAATAGCAAAAAAATAAATAAAATAAAAAATGGACAAAGGACTTGAATATACAATTCTCCAAAAAAGACATACAGATGGGCAACAGATTTATAAAATGGTTCTCAACATCACTAATCATCAGGGAAGTGTAAAGCAAAACCACAGTAAGATATCATCTCATACCTGTTAAGAGAGCTATTGTCAATAAAGCAAGAGATAGCAAATGTTGGTGGAAATGTAGAGAAGTTGAAATCCTTGTATGCGGTTGATGAGAATGCAAAATAGTAGAGTCTCTATGAAAAACAGCCTAGAGTTTCCTTAAAATATTAAAACTAGAACTGCCATATGATCCAGCAATCTCACTTCTGAATATGTATCCAAAAGAATTGAATTCAGGATCTCAAAGAGATATCTACACTTCCAAGTTCATCACAGCATTATTCACAACAGTTAAGATGTGGAAACAATCTAAATGTCCATTGGTGGATGGATGGATAAAGAAAATGTATATACATATAGTGGAATAATATTCAGCCTTAAAAAAAAAAAGAAAAGGAAATCCTACCATATGTGACAACATGGATGGACCTGGAAGACATTACACTAAGTGAAATTAGCCAGTTACAGAGGGACAAATACTATTTTAATCTACTTATATGAAGTATTGAAAATAGTCAAACTCATAAAAGCAGAGAACAAAATGGAATAGGGAAAGGTTAAATGGAAGTTGCTGTTCAACATACATAAAGTTTCTGTTATGCAAGATAAGTAAGTCTAGAGATCTGCTGTACAATATTGTGACTAAACAATACTGTATTGAATACTTAAATTAATTAAGAGGTTAGATATGTTAAATGTTCTTACCACAATAAGAAAAAAAGAAAGGTTTTAGAAAGAAGCAGAGTTAAAATAAGATGTATTGCATAAAGTTATAATTTTTTTTATTTTGAATTTTCTTATTCTTCTCTTACCACGTAATATTTTATTGGACGACAAAATACGTCCACAGAATTTCTTATTCCCTCTCTAATCTTTTAATCAGATCCTCTGAAAGACCTGGAATGAGTAACAATAATTTAAAGAAGCAGCATTAAGCCTCCATTTTCATTTAAATTCAAATTAGTTTTTTTTCAATTTTATCATGTTCTAACTTTCATTACAAATTTTATCTTGAATATAGGTGATTCATTATAATGCTGTAGATATCAACTAGCTTTTCTAACTTGAATCATAGCAACTTTTATTGAGACTATTTAATGCGACAAGCATTTTACGAGCATTATGTCCCTCTATTACTTCAATTCTCTGAGATAGGAACTATCATTATTCCTATTTTGGAAATTAGAAGAGCAAGCCTTAAAGAGGTTAAGTGATGAGCCCATAGCAATATTGCTCTCAGAGGCAGAGCTGGAACCCAAACCTGTGTTTTAGAGAAAAATAAAGTGAGAAACAAGACAGTTCCTCATTGTTGGTTTCTTTTCAGAAGTAAAATCCATAATTTTGAATTAGAATTTTCATATTGCATTGAGGTTATTTTCTTTCCAGATCATAGTGAACTATACCCCGCCAATAATAATCACTAAATATTTAGATGCTAGATTTAAGCAGTATAATTCATGGAGTCAATTATGTTTTTCTCTATTCAGTTAACCAAGATAGAATTCCACAGGTAAATCATCCTTCTGGAGTTGCGAAAGAAAAAATATATTCTGCCTGTATCTTTGATATTTGATGTTTCTTTCCTTGAAATTGGTCCTCAGCAATAAATTATAAATAAACAACAAACATCTGAAAGAATGTTCAACTTCACAAGGAATAAAATAAATGCATTAGAACTTTGAGGAATTGAAGTATCATCTTCACCATTTAGTTTTGTAAATTAAAAAGACTGATAATCTGTGTTGATAGGAAAACAGGCAAGTAGTTCCTGATGGTAGGTGTGGAAATGAAAATAATATTTTTGGAGGGTTATTTGCCCATAACACTTAAAATGAAAATGTATACATTGGACACAGCCATTCTACCTCTAGAAAAATTTCGTACATCTCAACTATGCAAATAAACAAGAAAAAGGATACTCACTGAAACCATGTACAAACTGTGTGACTTTGAATAAACTATCAAAATGTTGCTTAACTTTCCTATAAATTGGAAGTTTTAATAGTATCCACTTTATTGAGTACTGTATGAAGTTCTATATTAAGCAATTAATCTATATCTAGCAATCATAATTTTGCAATAATCTCCAAAAAAGCAATTTCATCAATTTTACTTCATTTTTAAGTTTCGAGGTAATATATATTTGTTAGAATGTGCAAAAACAGTATGAGATGTATCAATTTACTCCTCTGACACCAAGTAAAAAACATATTTATTTTGATAACTGAGCATATGGGAGATTTTTGATTGGAGCTCTTGTGTGAATTGAGAATGATTTCCTGGAGTTTTGAGCTTATTCTCAATAGCTTATATATAGACTAAAGAAGTATATTCATTTTTTAGTGTATTAGAGTTGAATCAAAGTTTATTGAAATATTCTTAAACCAATGTGGAGATAATCATTCAGCCAGATCAATCCCTCTAAATTACCGACACTGATCTATAGCCACTGATGTCACTTACTCAAACACTAATTCTTTTAAGTGGTAACATCCACTTCAATCCAAAGTAAATAAGGAACATGATAACCATTGTAAATAAGGAACATGATAACCATTGGGGAAAAATTTGTATATCAAGTCATTTTAAAACTAATATCTTCAATCCAAAGTAAATAAGGAACATGATAACCATTGGGGAAAAATTTGATGAAATGGTTTCAAAGTGTATTGAAGAATGAATTGAAAAGAGACAAAAAGCCTAAAAATCTTAAGCCTTAAACCTTAAGCCTCTCCTTTCTTTGGTAGGCTCTCTATTACTACGCAGCAACAACAGACCACTATATAAAAATGAAACAGGCACTTAAATCATAAAACCTTAAAGAAAATTATAAATGTTTAGTTTATTCCTTCTCTTATTTTAAAAATAAGAGAAGCTGAGAGATTTTAGATATTTTCAGGTCAAGTTTTAAGTGAAGGCAGAATCTGGGTATAAACTTAAAGCAAGGTCCTTTCCAGGCACAACCCAAGACATTTCATTTTGCTATTTCCAACTAAATGTACCTATGCTTGTTGAGCTGCATCACTTTTCCCTAACTCTTCCCTCTCTTGCCTTTTATGGACAGTGATTGAAATGAAAGGCAAGAAAGAAGCTCACAGGATTATCTATCAATATTTGTTCATT
>NW_011888820.1:4929643-4931844 GCF_000151845.1 Pteropus vampyrus
CTCCTAAAATTGTTCATTAGAATCCAATTATTATTTACTAGTAACTTTTCAGCTCAAGTACTATGAAACCAATTTAAGCTGATTTTGATAAGGAACTGAGACGTTCAGGTAAAAACAGATGCCATTGGAACACCCTAAGGTTCCATAGATTCCTGATTAAGAACCTGAAGACCAGATTAAAAGATATAACATTGTAGACAGCATACATATAGTAAAAAAATTAACATTGTTCATATTTTAGACAGCCAAAATAGTATAATTTTTATTACATAATGTTAGAAAATATTGATTTTTTTAACCAATGGATATGAATTCTATTTCCTAAGTGCATTTCTTTCAAATAAAATGTTTATATATTTAGAAATGGTTTTATAATGAGATTTGGAGGACATTAGAGTAGAAATATCAGAAAGATGTGCTAGCCGATATCATATGTTTTGGTCACATTATTTCTGCTAAAATCATAGTAAAATACTTTGGTAAAATCTGCTAATAAATAGACCCTTCTTGTAAATTATTAAAAAATTATCTCCTCATTCAGAAATAAATTGAAAATGAAGACTTAATCCACAAATACCTAAGCTGTGTGGGAAAGAGTCTGATTTATTCTGTCTGCTAGAAATGGTTTTTGTCTTGTTAGGAATGGTTCTGTGGAGTATGTTTGTACACTTTAACAAAATAATACGTGTAAGGAACATATAATAGTGCCTACTTCAATAATTGGTCCAAAATGGGGCTGCTCCCTCTCTCACCCCATCTCTATCTCTTTCAATTTCTTTCTTTTTCTCTTGCTCTTTCTATCTCTGATTTTCTCATTTCTTGGTCTCTCTTTGACATGCAAATGAGTCTGACTTTAATTCTCCCTTTCTCTTTCAAATTGAATTATAAAATCTGGGTCATAGTCCTGGTTTCTCTTTCAAATTGAATTATAAAATCTGGGTTATAGTCCTGGTTTCATAGACTCAGTAATATCCCAGGTTACATCTCAAATTAAGTTGGCTTTTAGAACTCCTGGGGACATTCAATCTCAGAGAAATTTCAAGAACAGAATGACATATCATCGATAATTCTAATTCTTTTGAAGACCTGCAACTCCTGAATTCTCTGTTTGTCCTCTCTTAAAAACTAGTCACATTATCTAATTCAGTTCTAACCCAATTTAATTAAAAACATTATTAAAGGTTTATCATGTGCAGTGATTTAATTTCTCTGAGGAATGATGGTTAATAATTTATCATTTTCTAAAAAGGAACAATATAGAAATATAACATTCATGCATATGTATGTATGTAAATGTACAGCTTCAAAAACTATAAAACAGCATACAGGCTGCAGAAAACATTTGATATGTCAGCCATTTTAACACACGCTTCTCAGAGACTGATAAATCAGGTAGAAACAAACAATTAGAGTTATCTGATATTTAAGCAAAATAATGAATAGACTAAAAGCTACTAATTATAAAGCTATATAAAGAATATAAATATTCTCTATTGTTCTCAAACTATTCCAAAAAATTCAAGAAGAGAGAAGGCTCCCTAACTCCTTTTATGAGGCCACTATTACCTTGATTCCAAAACCAGACAAGAACATTACAAAAAAAAAGAAAACTATAGGCTGATATCTCTTGTGAACACTGATGAAAAAAAACTCAACAAAATATTAGCAAACCAAATTCAGCAATATATTAAAAATATCATACACTATGATCAAGTTGGATTTATTCCTGGGATGCAAGTTTGGTACGATATCCGCAAATCAATTAATGCGATATACCACATAACAAATGGAAAGATAAAAACCATATGATAATATTAGTAGGTACAGAAAAAGCATTCGACAAAATCCAGCATCTATTTATGATAAAAACTCTTAGCAAAGTGGAAATAGAGAGAACATACCTCAATACAATAAAGGCCATATAAGACAAACCTGCAGCTAACATCATGCTCCATGGGAAAGGCTAAAAGCATTTTTCTTAAGATCAGGAACAAGACAAGGATGTCCACTTTCACCACTCCTCTTCATTGAATTGGAAGTCTTAGCCACAGTGATAAGACTAGAAAAAATAAATAAAAGTTATCCAAATTGGGAAGGAAGAAGTAAAACTCTTGTTACTTGCTGATGACATGATACTTTATATAGAGAACCCTAAAGATTCCACCCTAAAACTGGTAGAACTGATCAATGAATTCAGTAAA
>NW_011888820.1:4933279-4936234 GCF_000151845.1 Pteropus vampyrus
AAAATTAAAAATGGATATACCTTTTGACCCAGCAATTGCACTTCTGGGTATTTATCCAAAGAAAACCAAAACAATAATTCATAAAGATCTATACACCCCTGTGTTCATGACAGAACAATTTACAATAGCTAAGATATGAAAGCAACCTAAATACCCATCAACAATGATTGGATAAAGAAGTTATGATTTATATATACAATAGAATATTATTCAGCCATTAAAAAAATGAAACCCTACCATTTGTAATGACATGGATGGGACTAGAGGTTATAATGCTGAGTAAAATAAATCGGACAGAGAAAGATAAATACTATATGATTTTGCTTATATGTGGTACCTAAGGAACAAAAAGAAAAAATTAATCAAAACAGACTCACAAATATAGAGGACATTCTGGTAATGGCCAGAGGGATGGGGGTTGGGAGTTGGGGGTTGGGAGAAAGGAGTGAAGGGTTAAAGAAGTACAAATTAGTTGCTAGATAGTCACGAGGTTGGGGAGAGGGGCATAGGGAATGTAATTAGCATTAATGTATTGGCTAGGTGGTGAGCCAGAAGAGGGAAAGAGCAATTAAAGAGATCATTTTATAAACTATATAAATGTCTAACCAATGTACTATATACTTGAAACTAATAAAATAAAAAATTTAAAAAAGAATATAAATATTTTCAATAAATGAGAATATTTACAAAAGAAACTATGGATTAGGCCACTGAAGAATCTAAGTAACCTATAGTATCAATATTATGCAGAATAAATTATCCAACTATGATGCAATGCACTTAGAAATAAATAAGCTGAATCTATATTAAAAATTCAATATGTTTAGAAGTCAAATGATATATTCTTAAACAAGATGTGTTAAAAAGAAATGATAAAGAATAGTAGAGAAAGTTGCTAAGCCAAAAGATATTTCATAGAAAAGATTATTAAAAGAGTGATATAATTTTGAAGATAAGATGAAAAAATAAATTGCTAGAAAATTATAAATTGCTAAACTTAAAATAAGAGGAAATAAATAGATTAATAAAAAATAAAAGAAGTATTCATGATCTCTTGACTGTAAATATCTAAGGTCCAAGTGTTTTAATAGGAATTCTGTCAAATTTTCAAGAGCAGTTAAACTGTCAACACAAACTGTTGAAAGAGAAGAAAATCTTCCAAACTTATTTTAGACTAGTTTAATTTTAATCTAAATAGATAGAGGAAAAGAAATTTATGGCTCTTCTTATTTATGATTGTGCATCAAAAATCTGAAATAATGAACAGTAAGTAAAATTTTAAAATGCATTATATAATATGTAATGATAATGTAATATTTATTATAGAAATACAAAATTGTTCAATATCAGAAATTTATCAGTATAACCACTTCATATTATTTCCTTAATATATTAATGATCTCTATTGGAAATATCATTTGATGTCAGTAGATGCAGAAAACACTTGATAAAGTTCAGTAATGTTTTGATAACTCTTAAATTAGAGTACTTGGGAACTGATGTATTTTTATATGTATTTATTTTTATGTTATATAATTTCTTACACATATAGAGTTAGATTTTTATAAAAATAGATATTCCTTAGAAACATATCTAAAAACACATAAAATATATATCCTTCTACTACTAAGTGCAATGATTGCTGAAAATCTATAACAAACATTATACTTACCAAAAACATGTATATGTTTTCTTTTAAGATGTGGACATTCATTAGCACAACTACTATATAACATATTATTTGATGTCCTGAGAAAAATAGGAAATAAATAAGAAATGTAATAATTGAATGAGAAAAGATAAATTTTTGATCCAGGGCAAATTAAATGGTTACGTACCTAAAATAACAATAATAACAATAATGACAGTGAATAAATTACTTGGACTAAAAAGTGTTTTCAATAAAGCTTTCAGGTAAAATATGAACATAAGATAATCAATAGCATCTCTTTCTACACCAGTTATAACCAAGTATAAATACTAAGAAAATGCCCTTTAGAAAATCCATAAAAACTTTAGAACCTAGCTTAGGCAAGAATACAAAAGAAATATGTGGAAAAAACCTGAAGTTAATAATGTAGAAGATCTGAACAAGTTGAAGGACATTCTTGACCTTTAACAAATGAGATTATAAAAATACCAATTAACTCTAAATTAGTTTTAAAATTAATTAATTTTATCAATCCCATCAAACCCCATTTGGATGCTTCAAGAAACATGATAAATTTACTCTAATATATAAATGGAAGAATAAAGGGTTACAAATCATCAAATACAACCTGAAACCTTGCCACTTAAGGTGTGATTTATAGACAGGCATCATCATCATCATGATCATCATCATCATCTGGGAGCTTATGGAAAATGCAGACTTTTGGAATTCACCCCAGATCTAGTGAATCTGAATATGTGTTTTATCAAGGTTCCCAAGTGATTTGTGTGCATGCTTTATTTCTCTTTGCTGTAGAAGTGTTTATTATAATTTAGTAAGAAAAGAAAATATATATCTCTATATAAGATTGCAAACAATTTGACCAGGAATTTACAGAAGAACACTAAAATGTCAATAACCTTATGCTCGTGTTCATTGGCAAATAGAGAAATGAAAATTCTATAATGACATATCATTTTAGATAGATCATGGGCCTAGATGATGCCACATATGGGGCAGAATGTAGACTATAGGAACACTTTTAATTAGTAAAATTAAATATTCATATGCCCTATGAACCATCAATCCCAGTTCTGGATATTTAATCCAAAGGCATTTTTCTTCAAGGGAATATGCACAGGTGGTTTATTACAGTGTTGCTTGAGATGTCAGCAAGTTGGAGACTCTGGGCATCCATAACCTCAGGATAGATAGATCTATGGGTAGGAGCACACTGTTAAGTATTGCACAGATAGAGTAGACAATAAACCAGTTGAACACACATGTGGAAAACAACATGCCTA
>NW_011888820.1:4936284-4940236 GCF_000151845.1 Pteropus vampyrus
AGATAGATCTATGGGTAGGAGCACACTGTTAAGTATTGCACAGATAGAGTAGACAATAAACCAGTTGAACACACATGTGGAAAACAACATGCCTAATAGGAAAGTAAAAAATAACTAGCTCTATAGCACAGTATTGTTTTTGTAAGTTAAAATAATAAGAACAAAGACAATTCAGTTTATAAGACCACGTAGAAATAGAACTATACACATTAAATACATTAGGATATTGTACTATTTCAGGGAGGTATGGAATGGGAGTGGGGAATAGGTAAAACAAACTAAATAATTGAATTGAAGAAGAGACTAATGGTAGTAACTTGCCATGAATTAAGATGCATAATTAACTTTTTTGAAGAGTGAGAGGGGGCATGGGAGACAGAATGTATTATGTAAAATATAAGCCAGCAGTCCCTGTACTCAAGGGTTTTATCCAGTGCAATATAATGCTTAGAAGATATCCTTCTCAATGTATGAATACAGTTTTCAATGCACTAACATTTTGAACTCTAATCACATGAAATCTTTTTAGACCCATGGCTATGTTAAAATAATTTCTATAAAAATTTAAATTTTGTCGAAGTGCAGTTAAAGCCTACTTTACAAACTGGAGAATGAAAGCACACATTAGAACTGCAGATGTATTTTATCTGGCATATTGGTGTTCCTGAATATATAGGTAACTGCTAATACCTAATAATTGTTAAATTTCACATAAAAATCAAGACCTGTGGCGTATCTTTAACAAATCACAAGTTCTGGTAACACTCAGCCTCTACATGACAATGCTTTGGTAGCTGCTAAGGGGCAGTATTGTCTGAATTCCGACTATGTTTTCTCCAGGTCAGCACATCTTTGCCTGATGCATTATGTACATTTATATTACCCATTCAGATCCTATTGATGCTTAATTTTGTGAGGCTTTAAAGAGCTCTTGTGGTGGCGCATGCCCCAAGGCTCAGCAAAGAGGATTCCCTTTCATCATCTCCATAACCATCTCAGATTTATCAGCCACATCACTCACTTTTATACTTCCACAGACTTTTGGTTGTGGCACAGGACACTGGGCCATGAGGGAAGGGCAAATTGAGAGACAAAGGACAGTTAGGAAAAGTGTAGGCTGAAGAAAAGGTGCACTAAAAGGTATCTGTTATTCAAGACCAAGTTAAAGTAGAACAGATAAAGTTCATTAAATATAATGTGATTTTTTTTTTGCTGTGATTTTGCATATACTTAGATGATTTTTAATACCATTGCCCTTATTCAGACTGTGTCTTCATTTTAGATAATTTAGAAGATCTTTCTTTTTCCACTAAAAATGCAAACAATAATATCTGTCAGACTGATGGCTAGAAAACACTAAAACCCTGATACCATGACATTATAGTGTATAGTCTAGTATTAAATATAGACTAATGCTATGTCTTACACAAGTTTACAAAATAGTTTCTAGTCTTTTCTTCTTTTTAAATCTATATTCAGTTCTTATCATGGGCAGTTTAATTTTAGGAATACTATTCAATTTATTAAGTATTATTAAGGAGTATTATTAAGCATTGTTATAATCTAATGAATAGCATTATTCTTGTTAAAAAAAAACTTGTAGAAAAAAACAAATGTATGCACAGCTGTTTTTACCATTTCACTTTAACAATAAAAAAGATAATTCCTTCAGCCTTTAAAAATAGCTAGCATTCATTGTAGTTTTCATCACTGGGATTTCTTACCCCCATATCATTAACTACTTCAATAAAAGTCTTCTCTACTCACTGTAACTTACTTTGTCTTTCAGTATCTACTGCAATGGCACACTGGGCACGAGGCAATTTTAGCTGAACCCAGAAGTGCTCCTTTTTTTTTTTTTTCATTTTCGAGCCATAAATATATTTAATGTTCATTGGAAAAATATAAGTTGCAATTCAAACATGTGACTTTATGAGTATAATTGAGTCAGTCCAGACTAACATGTATGACTAAGTAAACAAATAGAAAATAAATGGTAAGTGAATAACCGGAAAAGTGGTATATGGAAATGGAAAAACTGTGACGGTAGATTTTAAGATGACCAAAGTTTTAAATATTCTAGCCTAGGTCCTTTTTTATGATTACTTTGAATTTCAATATCTAATGCTTTTATGAAATCTCTTTCCTTCTGGGAGACCCTGAATCCCCAGAGAGTGAAGTGTACAGAGAAGATATGGCAAAGAAACCCACATAAAGATCTACTAAGGAAGCTCAGAAGTTTGCCTGAGATACAAATTAAGTCCCTTGGGATAATGAACATGACTCTCAGGATGGGTGCTTACTCTTACAGGACAGGAGGGTTCAGTTGATGATGAGAAAAGGCAAACTAGAATGGCTAGAGAAAAAGAAAGAATCCTTGAAGTGATATTGAGTCTTCTGGAAAATGAAAACTCTTACACCACTGACCTTTCCAACATAGGTCATGCTAGAGGAAATACTAAATCATCTTTCTGTCCCTTCCATGGAAAGTGGTTTACAAATTGTTATTCTATGAAGAGGCTTTCAAAGAACAAAGAACAAAAAGAAATAGAAAAGGCATAGACTTGTATCAATCGGTTCATAGAAATCTTATATGCTTACATTTTTGTGATGTTTGTGATATTTGTCAGTTTTTAATGATGTAATTTGTTGTGATGTATTTCTTTATTCTAAATACTTGTGCTTAGTTTTTGAGGAGGATTTCTAAAGATTAATATGGTTTTATACTGTAAGTTCATCTATGAGATGCAATTCAATACTTCACTAGAAGAAAATAAGGAGTAGTAGACCCTTCTTTTGTTTTTAAATGATTTACTTATGCATGATCTTAATATCAAAAATATTTATTTATTTTTAATTTATTAAAGTATAGCTGACACACAATAATATATAATTTTCAGTGTATAACATAGCAATTTGACATTTATATACTTTATGAAGTGCTCATCATGTAAGTCTAGTAACCATCTCTCAACATACAAAGCTTTTACAATATTGACTATTTTTCCTATGCTGTACATCACATCCTTGTGATTTATTTATCTTATGACTTATCTTATTTATCTTATTTATGTTATTCCCCTTTACCTTTTACATCCATTCTCCCCACCCCCATGGCAACCATCAGTTTGTGAGTCTGTCTCTTTTTGTTTTATTCTTTTGTTTTATTTTTTAAATTTCGCATATAAATGAAATCATACAGTATGTGTCCTTCTCTGTCTGATTTACCTCATTCAGCATAACACTCTCTAAATCCGTCCATGTTGTTGCAAATGGCAAGGTTTCATTCTTTTTTATGGCTATGTAATATTCTGTTGTGTATACATACCACAACTTCTTTAACCATCTATTGGTGGACACCTAGTTTGCTTCCATATCTTGGCTATAGTAAATAATGCTGCAATGAACATAGGGGTGAATATATCTTTTTGAATTAGTGTTTTGGTTTTCTTTGGATAGTTACTGAGAGATGGAAGTGCTTGGTCATATGGTAGTTTTATTTTTAATTTTTTGAGAAACCTCCATACTGTTTTTCATAGTGGCTATACCAATTTACAATCCAGTGCATGAGGGTTCCCTTTTCTCCACATCCTGATCAATATTCATTTGTTGGCTTTTTGAAAATAGTCATTCTGACAGGTATGAAGTGATATCTCGTTGTGTTTTAAATTTGCATTTCCCTGATAATTAGTGATTATAAGCATCTTTTCATATATCTGTTGGCTATCTGCATGTCTTCTTTGGATAAGTTTTGTTCTGGTCATACGCCCACTTTTAAATTGGATTATTTGTTTTATGGGCGTCAAATTATATAAGCTCTTTACATATTTTGGATATTTACCTCTAATGGATATATCATTTGAAAAATCTTCTCCCATTCAGTAAGCTGCTTTTTTGTTTTGCTGATGGTTTCCTTTGCTGTGCAAAAGCTTTTTAGTTTGATGCAGTTCCA
>NW_011888820.1:4943231-4943929 GCF_000151845.1 Pteropus vampyrus
TCCCTTAACTTTGATATGCCGTGTCCTCATCAGGAATTTCTTAATTAGCTCTCTGAGAGAATTCAAATTGTGAAGAGCTGCCACTTTGGATCAGTTTTTTGACTAGCTATATATCTATAGGCACAGATTTCAGTGTGTTGTTTATCTGGATCTGGGTTTGCACCATAAATGCACCTTTTATTTTTAAAATAATATGTGTTATATAACTTATTTGCTCAATCTCTGCTATTGAGAGAGTCCAATACAATTGATTGGTTAGTTATCGTTAATGTATAGAATTTCTTCTGTTTTTGTATAGACAATCTCCAGGTGGGTAACAACAACAACAACAACAACAACAAAATGTTGACTCTATTAAATCAATTATAGAAAATGAGTAAGAAATTAAAAGGTCTTCATTAACTATCATGTATTGGTAGAAGAATTTGTCTGGCTATTGCCATCTTGAATCATTATATTCTGTGCTTACTGGATATGAAGTAATTAAAAACATAGCTGTCTCTAAGTCTGTAATTAGGAATACTGCCTCTGCCCTGAATACTACCTTCTTGATAATATGCCTTTTATATAGTTTCTGTATAAGAGGCCAATAATCAAGAATTGCAGCTGTTCAAGAGATTAGAATCTAGGATAGTATTTCATATCATTATGTCTCTCCCTAAAATGTTCATGTGTGTTATGGGAAAAATATTTTTAAT
>NW_011888820.1:4943979-4944831 GCF_000151845.1 Pteropus vampyrus
CAGCTGTTCAAGAGATTAGAATCTAGGATAGTATTTCATATCATTATGTCTCTCCCTAAAATGTTCATGTGTGTTATGGGAAAAATATTTTTAATCAAAGAAATCCGAGAAAAATTCATTTTTTATAACAGTTTTGTTTCTTCTGAATTATATATTTTCTCAGAACCTTGAATGCTCGCTTTTATATGGTTACTTTCTGAGAGAGGAGAGTCTAAGATACAGCTTTTCCTAAGTTGGATCTTGGAAATTGATCCGCATGGGACAACTATGTAATGCCATTGTGGATAATGCTGATCTAGAACAAAATAGATCTAGACCCTTCTGGGAGATTGAGAGACAGGTGTTATATTGAGAAGAAGAAATGAATAAATAATATTATGAAAACCCAGAAAGAATGACTTCAGGTTTTTATTTTTATAAAAGCAGAGCACCCAATAATTAAGAAATATGGATAGAATATGGTCAAAAGGCCAAGAAAAAAACCATGAGATTGAACCTAAACTGACTGATGGTGTTCATGTAATTTGGGCTGGCATATGCCTCTTTATTATTACATCAGTATAGTATAAAATTTAATATTACAACTGAAAATAGCTTTTGTTTGAAAGTTTACTACTTTTAACTTTAAGAATTCAGAATAATCAGTGAATTGCTGAGAATTTCAAGTAGGCCTCATGCTTCTCTGGCTAAATAGTATCTTTAAAAATTTTGTGTTCTATTCCCTATGAATGTCATTCAAAATTACAAATTTCAGATAGGCTATAAAACTCTATAAAATTAGCTTGTAATCTTTTTAGAATGCAAAATAATATTAGTTGTAAAATCTTTACCAGCTATGTTTATAATATGATA
>NW_011888820.1:4944881-4946430 GCF_000151845.1 Pteropus vampyrus
TATTGTGCTACCATCATCACTATCTAGTCATAAAACATTGTTGTGATCGCAGAGAAAAATTCTGTAACCATTCAGAATTTCTATTTGGGGTAATGAAAAACCATTAAGCAATCACTTACCAATGCTTCCTCAACCCTGCCCCTGGTAATCTCTAATCTACTTTTTATCTCTCTAAAATTTTCTATTCTTTGTATTTCATGTAAGTGGAATCATACAATACTTATCCTTTTATGTCTAGCTTATTTCACTTATTATGTTTTTAAGGTTCATCCATGTTATAATATGTATCAGATGTCATTCTTTTTTATGGCTGAATAATATTCTTTTGTGTTGATAAACCACATTTTGTTTATTCATTCATCTGTTGGAGGATACTTATGTTGTTTATACATTTTAGCTATTGTGAATGATGCTGAAATAAATATCGACATATAAATATCTCTTTCAATCTCTGTTTTCAGTTCTTTTGGTATATACCCAGAAGTGGAATTGCTGGGTCATATTCTAATTCTGTATTTAACTTGTCAAGGAACCACCAAACGGTTTTCCACAGTGGCTGTACAATTTGATATTCCCATCAGCAGTGCATGAGAGTTCCAAATTCTCCACATCCTATCCAACACATTATTTTATGGTTTTTGATTATAACAATTCTTGTGAGTTACTAGCTCCTCGTAGTTTTGACCTGCATTTCTCTCATAAGCAATGATGCTGAGCATCTTTTTATGTGTTTATTGACCAAATCCAAAGTAATGAAGGTTAACCTTTACATTTTATTCTAAGAGTTTTATGATTCTAGCTTTTATATTTAGGTCATTGATCTATTTTAAGTTAATTTTGCTTATGGTGTAAGGTAGAGGTCTAATTTCACTTTTTCAAATGTGAAAATCCAATTGTACTAGCACTATTAGTTGAAAAGACTGTTCTTTTTCCATTGAATGAATTTGGTACCCTTCTCAAAAATCAACAAGATGTATGGGTTTATTTATAAACTCTCAATTCCATTCTATTGGTCTATCTGTATTTGCCAGATCAATCTTGTACATATTTTGTATTATTTTTTATGGTGGCTTCTTAATAACTTATTTATGTGAGCACCCCTTACAACATGGATTTCCCTGTCATATTGTCTGAAGTGCTCTGAGGATTATTATTTTCTTATTTCTATCTTATATTTCAGTTTCTGTCTCTTTTAAACACATAAGTAATGGCATCTATTTATTATTATTGTGCATGTACATTTACATATTTATATAAATACAAACCATTGATAGTCTAGAGTCTTACCCTTTACAGAGTGTTTGCCCTTAAGTTATACATCATTCTGGGTGTCAGTTTTTTTGCATTGGACTTAGCAGTTCACTAAGTATAATGTTTAGAGATCAAGTTAAAAAAGAAAGGACTGAAAGCTGCTAAGAGACTTGTGTCCTCGCGGAAAGCAGAAAGAAATTTATGTCAGAATTAACTAGGAGGCTGTACAAAACATGGAAGTATAATAAATTTGTACCGGCCCTTTCTGATAAAGAACACAGGAGTCATAATTTTATTT
>NW_011888820.1:4949108-4951136 GCF_000151845.1 Pteropus vampyrus
AATGTAAGATTACTGTGCAAATCCATTGACAGTATTAATTATCTCTTATCTCTACTATATGATTCAGTATAAAAATAGAATCCACATCTTATAGTTAACTATTTTATAGACTAGGGTATTTTGGGAAATTTTCCTTATGAATACAAAGGGAAGAAAAAAGAACTGAGACTAGCATAGCACCTTTTCTCTTGCCATCCAAGTATAGTAGCTTAAAGAGTCAGATATTTTTAAATGCTTAATTAGGTAATTTTTAAAGTTTAACTGTTTAATTCTGGCATAACAAAACTATACTGGATTATAGTAGTCATTCGAGTTTAAGTCTTCCTTTTAATTAACTTGGGAAGCAATCAGCTCTCTTAATATTTATTGTATTTTTCTCACCTTAATAGAGCCCCTTTCCCCAGACCTCTCAGACATTCATTGTCACCCTTTTCTTTCCTTTATTGACCCTGCTAATGCAAAAAGATCCATAGCTTGCAATTCAGGATAAAATGTAAATAAAATTTAACTACCCAAAATGTTATAGAGAATCAAACCAACAGAATAGATTTATTTGGAAGAAATTTCAGACATCAGCCAGAACAGCTGAGGCATATATTTGGTAACTTATCTCTGCAATATTATTTATAAGCACTTTATTTATTTATAGAATTCCAGCAATCTTTAAAGCCAGGACGCCTAATTTGCCTGAGATTAAGAAAAATCTTAGGTATCTGATAGGCATCCCTATGGCTCTAAGGAGTCAGTGTTTACTTCTAAATAGCTGAATAATACATTATAATTATATTAATTTACCAATGAGAACTTTCGAAGCAATGAAAACCTGTTCTATTTGGTTTGCATTTATTTAACACATGTATCATGTTTATTGATTCTGAAAAAATCTTTAAAAAGAAAAAAATATATTTTCTGTGGATAAGAGAGAAGCAAATTAGTCTTTTAACCAATGTGCTTGGTTTGGTGCTTTCTCGGGGTTCAGGGCTGGAGCACAGTGGAGAAAGCTTGTTGGTGGGAAGGAACTGAGCTGGGAACACCAGAGCCTGGAAAGAAAGTCAGTTCTTTACACATTTCTTATCTTGTCACTCATTAGCTGCCTCAAAACATTTTAACAATGTTTCCCCTTCCTTTCTTGATAGCTCAACCTGCTTTTCTGTCTTGAAATCTATTACCTTAGAATTTTTGCATAAAGCATAGAAAATAGGACAAGAGAAGGATCCTATTTTCTATGCTTTACGCAAAAATTCTAAGGTAATGTTTTTCTTCTTCCTTTTAAAAAAATTAAATTTTTTTTCTATTACAGTTGGCATACAATATTATATTAGTTTCAGGTGTACAACATAGTGATTAGACATTTATATAACTTATGAAGTGATCACCCCAATAAATCAAGTAACCATCTGACACCATACATAATTACAATATAATTGACTATATTTCTTGTGCTATAATTACATCCTCATGGCTATTTTGTAACTATCAATTTGTACTTCTCAATCCCTTCCCCTTTTCCACCCAACCCACCCCCGCCAAACAGCTTCCTATTTGGCAACCCTCAAAATGTTCTCTGTATCTGTCAGTTTGTTTGTTTTGTTAATTTTGTTCTTTAGATTTCACACGTAAGGAAATTATATGGCATTTATCTTTTTTTGTCTGACTTACTACATTCAGCACAATACCCTCTAAGTCTATCCATGTTGTTGCAGATGGCAAAATTTCATTCATTTTTATGGCTAAATAGTATTCCATTGTATATATGTACCACATCTTCTTCATCCATTCATCTATTGATGGACACTCAAGTTGCCTCCATACCTTGACTATTATAAATAATGCTGCAATGAACATACAGATGTTCATATCCCTTCAAGATAGTATTTTGGGGGTTTTCAAATAAATACCCAAAAGTGAGATATCTGGGTCCTTCTTTGTCTCTTGTTATAGCCTTTGTTTTAAAGTCTATTTTGTCTGGTATAAGTATGCTACCTTGGATTTTTGTTTTCATTTCCTTTTTCATGAAATATCTTTTTC
>NW_011888820.1:4951186-4958957 GCF_000151845.1 Pteropus vampyrus
GCAAAAATTCTAAGGTAATGTTTTTCTTCTTCCTTTTAAAAAAATTAAATTTTTTTTCTATTACAGTTGGCATACAATATTATATTAGTTTCAGGTGTACAACATAGTGATTAGACATTTATATAACTTATGAAGTGATCACCCCAATAAATCAAGTAACCATCTGACACCATACATAATTACAATATAATTGACTATATTTCTTGTGCTATAATTACATCCTCATGGCTATTTTGTAACTATCAATTTGTACTTCTCAATCCCTTCCCCTTTTCCACCCAACCCACCCCCGCCAAACAGCTTCCTATTTGGCAACCCTCAAAATGTTCTCTGTATCTGTCAGTTTGTTTGTTCTGTTAATTTTGTTCTTTAGATTTCACACGTAAGGAAATTATATGGCATTTATCTTTTTTTGTCTGACTTACTACATTCAGCACAATACCCTCTAAGTCTATCCATGTTGTTGCAGATGGCAAAATTTCATTCATTTTTATGGCTAAATAGTATTCCATTGTATATATGTACCACATCTTCTTCATCCATTCATCTATTGATGGACACTCAAGTTGCCTCCATACCTTGACTATTATAAATAATGCTGCAATGAACATACAGATGTTCATATCCCTTCAAGATAGTATTTTGGGGGTTTTCAAATAAATACCCAAAAGTGAGATATCTGGGTCCTTCTTTGTCTCTTGTTATAGCCTTTGTTTTAAAGTCTATTTTGTCTGGTATAAGTATGCTACCTTGGATTTTTGTTTTCATTTCCTTTTTCATGAAATATCTTTTTCTATCCCATTCCTTTTAGACTATGTGTCTTTTAATTTGAATTGTGTCTTTCTTAGGCAGCACATATAGAGGTCTCATTTTCTTATCCATTCGGCTTTCCTAACTTTTGGTTGGAACACTTAATTCTTTTTCATTTGAGGTACTTGTTGATAAATATGTAGTTATTAGCATTTTTTATTCATGTTTCTGATACATGTTTTTCTTCTTTAAGAAGTCCCTCTAACATTTCTTCTAATACTGGTTTGACGTTGATGAACTCCTTTAGCTTTTTCTTTTCTAGGAAACTATCTATCCTTTGATTCTAAATGATAGCTTTGCTGGGTAATCTTGGTTATAAGTCCTTGATTTTCATCACTTTGAATATTTTGTGCCAATCCCTTCTGGCCTGCAAAATTTCTGTTGAGAAATCAACTGACAGTCTGAAGGAAGCTCTTTTGTTAGTAACTAATTGCTTTTCTTTTGACTTTTAAGATTCTCTCTTTGTCTTTAATCTTTATCGTTTAATTATGATGAATCTTGGTGTGGGCTTCTTTGGGTTCATCTTGTTTGGGACTCTGCGATTGCTGGGCTTGTATGTCTATTTCTTTCTCCACGTTAGGGAAATTTTCCGTTAGTATTTCTTCAAGTAGGTTTTTAATTCCTCTCTTTGTCTCTTCTCCTTTTGGTACCCTATGATGCAAATGTTGGTGCACTTGATTTTCCAGAGTCCCCTTAGACTATCCTATTTTTTAAAATTCTTCTTCTTGTTGCTGTTCTGATTGGGTGTTTTCTGCTAACTTATCTTCAAAATTGCTAATTCGATCCTCTACTTCACCTAATTTACCGTTTATTCCCTGTTATGTACTCTTCATTTCAGTTATTGTAGTCTTCATTTCTGACAGGTATTTTTTATGTTTTCTCTCTACACTTATATTTTCTAACTCTTCGTTAAATTTCTCACTGAGTTCATCTACTCTTCTCCTAAGTTCACTGAGAATCCTTATAACAAGTGTTTTGAACTCTGTATCTGGTAGATTGCTTGTCTCCATTTTGTCAAATCTTTTTCAGGAGCTTTGTTCTGTTCTTTCATTTGGGACATATTTTTTTTGTCTCTCTGTTTTGGCCACCTCCCTATGTTTGCTTCTATTAGGTAGGGCCACTATGTCTCCTAGCCTTAGTAGAGTATCATTATGTAGGAAATGTGCTGTGGGACACAGTGGCATACCTAGTGATCTGAGCTGGGTGCCTCAGGTATGTCCGTTGTATGGGTTGTGTATGCCCTCTGTTATATTTGAGCTTTGGTTGCTATTTACATATCAATGAGAGAGACTGACCCATGATATGATTTGTAGTGAGGACTAACCAGTGAGGGGCTGACCCTACAGAGCAGGATTCACTTCAGCAGGGCTCTGGTGCCTGCCCAGTCTACACTTTGGGTGTGTCATCCTCAGATGCATCCCTGGGTGGTGTTCCTGCTTGGGGTGGAAGCCAGTTACCAGGTGTGTCACCCCAGGGCCACCTGGGAGGGGCCCTGCCTCAGGCCAAATTCAGCCTCATTCTGTGCACTTCCCAGGCCACCTGGCAAGAGTCATCAAGGAATCCACACATGGTTGCCACCTGTGTTGGGCTTAAAGGTACTTTGAGAGGCTAAGCCAGAAACCAAAGCTGGCTACCACTAGCGAAGGACTAGGGGCTGCTCAGAAAGAGGTTGGGGCACAATGAGGCCAGATGCTGCTTGTTTGGATATTGCGAATCTTTGAGAGATTTTAGGAAATTTTGCAGCATAAGCCAAGACATGCCATTTTTATGGAAAAGCTACTGGAGATGGCTTGAGGGGGCCCATAAGATGGAAGGGGCATGGTCTCAGGGAATTACCTGATTGGAGTGACCAATGTTAGTGTGATAGAGACTCAGATATGACAGCAGCCTAGGTCTGCAAGCCAGGAGGAGAAGGGCTCAACAAAAGAGCAATGGATTCTGCCAGCACTCCTGTCTGGGTTAAAGCTGCCCCTCCAGCCTTGCCTTGAAGCCAGACAATTCATTTCCTATTCGTGTGTCCCTGGCACTTTTCAAGCGGCTGCCCCAAAGCTGGAGCACAGAGAGAGGGAGTCCATCAGTGAATAAGTCTGTGTGGGGTCCCTTAAGAGGAGCGTCTGCAACTCCCACAGCCCTCTGTCATCTCATTCAGCCAATGGTTTTCACAACAAGAAGTTGTGGGGACTTCTCTTCCTGGCACTGGAACCCTAGATTGGGGAGCCTGGTGTGGGGCTGGTACCCCTTGCTCCTTTGGGCAGAACCTCCACAGCCAAGATATTTCTCCCAATTCTTAACTGCCACACATGGTTTTCAGACCAACCCATTTTGTATCTCTGTTTCTCCTACCAGTTTCAAGGTGGGTCTTACATATTTCCCCAGCTGTAGAACTTCTGTTCAGCCAGACCTCAGGAGACTCCCAAAGATGAGTGTTTTGTAGTTTAGTTGTAATTTTGTTGTGGTCATGAGAGGAGGCAAGCACAGCATATACATACTATGCCATCTTTATCAGAAGTCCCCTTTTTTCTTTTCAGGGCTTCTGTTTACAAGAAAATTTCCATCCTTGATCCATAGCAGTTTGATACTGGTGTCATTCATTATTAGGAATCATTTGAGTCTTCTGCCTCCTGCATTTTTGCATTTATTTTTACCAGAGGACTAGATTTATTATCAATCACTTCTTTCTTAGAAATACTGCTTAGAAAGCAAAAGTAACTAACATCTTGATTCAACAGAATGTAGTCTTCTGAGTTCTTCCAAAGTAACACTTGACTCATTACAACCTGTTTTATACAGACTCCGGGATTGCAGGCTAAACAATTTAAAAGAGGTCTGTAGGCATCTAAAAGCTAAATGATCTCATTATGAGATTTGTCTCAAATAACTATAGGCCTTGGTAACAGAGGGAAAGTACCCTAGTGGCACTTGCCTTGTTTTAGAAGATCAAGATTATCAAGAAAAAAATCAAATAAAAATTTTAGAAACATAATTTTAAGTTAGTCAGGGAAAGAGCAAATGAACAAACGATGTAATGATTTGATCAGCAGTGGCTCATGGGCTTGTGCATTAAATAAAATTTGAACCTTAGAAAAATCGGGAACTCGTGAAAGGAGTGACATTGTTTTTGTCCCATCCATTTTCTTTGTTTTTCATGAGAGTGTAGGTTAACAGGGTCAAGCCCAGATAATATATGTTAGCTGAACGACTAATACCTGAGTTTTTGTGAGTAATAAGGATAGAAAATTCCAATAAGTTTAGGGGGACAATATAAAGGCAGGAAGATAATTTTTGAATGGGAACATGCAAATTCTGTCTTTAACCAATGTTTTCGATGACAATTTCTTAAGTCAATTAAGGACCTTCATATTATTACTTTCCACTTTCACAAGTGGCAACCTAAGATTTGACAAAGTTAAATGTGCAATGTCACATGGAAACTAGTTGAGCTAAAAGTAACACTAACCTACCAGTCAAATGAGATACACTAGGAACATTAATAGATTCAGAATATCTTCAAGGACTCATTCCCTAAATGCCAAGCTCAGAATGTTCATAAATTGCATGTCAGAACCTGAAGAGTAGGAAGCTATAAGGCACCATTAAACAAAGGAGAGGGAAATTGAAATATAGTTTAGATTATATGATAAACAGAATAGAAAGCCAAACCTAGGACACAGCTTTCCCTTCTCCCTTTCTATACCAATTTCTTTTGATGCCTTAGGCTTAAAGGCTCTGAGAAAACTAAATGCTGCTTCTTTGGGGTAAGTAAACTAAACTCAAGATTGTAGTTCCAAGATAATAACTATATTTTTGTTACTTGATGGAAAATAAAACATTTCATACATACCCATTTACTTTATGTGTGCAATGAGTACAATGAAGGCATGCCTGAATTCAATAGATTAATGAATTTACTAGTTGTATTACTTTAGGCAAGTAATAATATCTCTTTGAGCTCTTTTTCTCACCCCCAAAATGAAAATTATAATACATTCATCTTTAGTTTATTGAAAAAGTTGAAAATATTAAGATAGTATTTGAAAAGAATTTGGGCATAGACTCTCAGTAAATGACATTCCGGAGAAGCTGTTTTTAATTTTAAGGTTATAAATCTTAAAGAACAAAGAAAAAGAAGGAAAAAGAAGAATTCTCAGAAAAAACAATCCACTAGCATGATAGAACAATAAAATATGATAATAAAATGATTGCTGTTATTAATAATAAATTTTATAAAGGGTCATTTGAAAGACTCAACATGTATCTGAAATAGTATTTTCTTTTTGCATCTTTCAATAAGTTTACAGTTTTATAAATAATTTTAAATAATATATATGCTTTCTAAGGGAATTGGTAAATAGAAATATTCATTTTTTATCAGATGAGGACCTTTCTACATAAGGTTTAGTAATTCTCATCAGGTCTTAGAAGGAATTGAGGGAGAGAAGACTGTGCCATCACAAAATATGCCTCTTTGGCATAAGAATTATTTTGAAGTGATTACTTTTTAAGAAACAGTAGACATAGGAAAAGCTCTAAAATGATTTGCAGAAGGTACCCTTTGTAAGTCAATTACATGTATAAGGAAAATCTCCATTTGTAAGTGTATCTCCCTCGCTATACCGGGAAGGGAATGGTGACTATCTTTGTCTTTGGCTAAAGATGAATTTAAAGTGGTGGTTTTGGCCATTTTGAGGAGTTACTCAGGTTTCCTGTATTTCTCTCATGTATATGGGAGATACACATGTTATTAAACTTTGGTTTGTTTTTTTCCTGTCAATCTGTCTTTTTAGAGAGAGAGAGAGAGAGAAGGAGGGAGAGAGTGAGTGTGTGTGTGTGTATGTGTGTGTGTGTGTGTGTGTGTGTGTGTGTGTTTTAGAGCCAAGAACCTAGAAGGGTAGAGGAAAAATTATTTTTTTTTCCTTTCAGAGTCATTAGAAATCTTGTAAGTAGTTAAATACTTGTGATTTTGGGGATCATGAACTATAAGTTAGTAAAGAGTTGAGCTTATAAAAATATTTTAGGGTAGTGAAAATACTCCATATAATTTATAATGATGGATTTATATCATTATACATTTCTCCAAATCCATAGAATGTGTAACACCAAGAATAAATGCTAAGGCAAACTATGGACTTTGAGTGATTATGATATGTCAATGTAGGTTCATCCTTAGTTTAAAAAAAAGGTATCATTCTGCTGAATGCTGTTGATAAAGGGGAGGCTATACGTGTGTGGGGATGGGAAGCATATGAGAAACATCTATACCTTTCAAAATTTTTGTAAACCTAAAAATGTTCTTTAAAAAAGACTTAAAAAAAAAAAAACATTAAGCAACAAAAACTGATTTTTAATGTAATTTTGTTTGCTCTGATGATGTGATTGCCTCATCTATGCTATTAGGCCACTAAAGATAGTAAAAACAATAAGAAAAAAAAAATAACCTAGCAGAGATGATACTAATTCATATACAGCTCTGCCTGCAGTTTAAAATAAATAAATACAAAACTCCATATGGCACACTTTTTGTTAAGCTACTTCTGATCAAATCTGCCTTATGCACCACTAAGAAAGCAATGTCCTTGGAGATATTTTTAAATTGTTAGTTAGCAGATGTTTTTCATTGTTCACCAGGTGGAGAGGGAGGACAGTATACAAGAAGAACCTCATTTTATCTCAGGAGCTCTTTGATTTATACTATACTCAGACAACTATATATATTAATTTACAAAATATTGAGTTCTAGAGATACACAGTTGTGTAGTCAAATGATAGTTCATTTGAGTTATAATTCTTGGAAAATAAACTTTGCACATATCAACTCTGTCTTTGAAAATCTATTTTTTCTTTCTAAATGTTGACTTGCATTAAACACATTCTTTGGAAGTACCAGCTTGTAATTTCTTCTTATCACATTGTATATAGGAGAGAGAAAAAGAAGATTGAAACATCTATTTTCAAGAAACAGAAATACTTAACGAATCCAGTAAGAATGTGTGCTTCTCATGCCATTAGCATTATTATCAGCTAGGGATTTGTTAGAAATGCAAATTCTCAGGTGCCATCACAGACATACTGAATCCGGAATTCTAAAGGCGTTTTAACAAGCCCTCTAGGTGACTTTAATGCATGCCAAAGTTTGTCAATAACTGTTTTAAAGGCCAAGGATTCCATTATAATAAAAACTGGGGAAATATGATTACATGATAAATATTTGAAGTATTGTAAAAGAAATAAAAGAATGGTTTACTGAATCAGATAAAATTAATAATAAATATGAAGTTCAGATCTTATGTGCCTTACAGAGGCTGAGAACAAATTGAAATCTCAATATTGTTTCTTGCCTATGTTTATTTACTGCCTACTCACAGAATGCACATAATTATCATGCAATCCCAGCACACACACACTCCACACAACTCATCTGAGAGAATGTAAAACAAATTGAAATAGAAATTACTTTTGATTCTGTGTTGTTCTGGATTAGTTGTGTAATTCTTCTCTTGATTATTTACAAAAATCACATATCAAATCCTGTTTCATAAATACCTCTCAAAATGAATTATTATATTAATGAACAGGAGAAAGAGAAAATCACTGAAGAAAATACTATTATAATTTACTACTACTAGGTTTCTATTTCTTTATACAAGAGATATTTTAGTTAGCCTCAGAAACATTTTAGTTATTTAGGAAAACATAAAATATTGTGATGTATTTTTTAAGAAATCCTTTGCAAATATAACATGCAATTAATTTTACAATTATACAATCCTCACTTGATGAGACATATAAAGAGGTCATAATTTACATAATTTAATTTAAAATATATACACACGGTTGCTGATACTTTATTTCTATATAAATTTTTTAGATAAAATAAGATTCATGTTTTATTTAGTTTATTATTACTGTCTTTTAAAGGAAATAAGGAACAGAGGATCGAGTAAAATTTTAATTAATTGTTTTG
>NW_011888820.1:4960167-4966307 GCF_000151845.1 Pteropus vampyrus
TTTACATAATTTAATTTAAAATATATACACACGGTTGCTGATACTTTATTTCTATATAAATTTCTTAGATAAAATAAGATTCATGTTTTATTTAGTTTATTATTACTGTCTTTTAAAGGAAATAAGGAACAGAGGATCAAGTAAAATTTTAATTAATTGTTTTGCTAAATTTCAATTTTAAATAACTTTAAATTTAGAAACAAGTTACAGAGATAGTACACATTTTCAGTATACCCTTTACTCAGCTTTACTTAACAGAAGAACGTTACATAATCATGCTACATTAACTAAAACTAAGAAATTAACATTGATATAATACTACTAACCAAACTATGGACTTTATTGGGATTCTGCCAGTTTTTCTGCTGATGTCTTTTTCTGTTTCAAGATTTAATTCCACATTACATTTAGTTGTCATGTGTGCTTAGGTTCTTCAGATCTGTGAAAAGTTCTCAATGTTTTCTTATTTTTCATGGCTTTGACACTTTTTAGGAGTAATGTGTCAATATTTTTAAGAGTCCCTCTTTTCTGGTTATTTTGATGTTTTCTCATGCAAATATAATAAATATGAGCTCATACTGATATCTCTGACTCTAATTGACATCAGAAGTCATCCCAGCCTCCCCACTTTCCCTTTGCTATTCATAGCTTTTTTATCTGACAATGGCAATGAGAAACTTACTCCAAATGTCTAACATTTGTTTTTCCAATGCTAGTATGCAAGTAATAGCGATTACTCCTGTGAGAATCAAGTTTACTATCTAGATTACACTGCTTATGTACAGTTTTTTTTTTTCTCTAGTTTTACAGCAATCACAACGGTATTTGCCAAAGTTACTAAATCAGCTCCTTTTTGCCTTCCCCTTTCAAATGTTGTTATATAATTGTAACACAGTGAATTCTTTCATGACTTTTGTTAGTCTTATTTATAGTTACTCCATGTTTTCATTTCTATTATAATAACCTTAAAACTTGTTTCTTAAATGTTTTCTACAGGTTTGTAGGGCAATTATTGATTTTGTATAATAAACTTTCATATACTTACAAGGCTAAAGTAATTTACTACTTGTAATAATTTGTCTATAGATTCTCATGGATTTTTTAATGAATACATCACACATTTTACTAGGTACAAATTGAAAGGGTTAATAATAGATTTTTGCCAAAGAAGGCTAAAAGGTCAACAACCACAATTTTAAAATAATATCTTTAAGTTAAAACAGGTTTATTTTATGAGATAGGTTTACTTAATGGCATAGGAATAATTTTAAAATGTTTCATGTAGTGTTTCCCCTAGCAGTATCACTTGATAACGAGAAGGAGCAGAATATGCCACCCAAAATATGCTTTTTTGGTATATTTTTTTAAAACTGGTTATTTTTTTAAGAAACCAGACTCAAGAAAAGCCTTTGCCTCCTCCCTTATTTGCCAAAACAAATTCAGATAGAAATCCCTGCTTTAAAGGTGGAAGCTATCACCTTAGCATAATACAAATTAAGTGTGGCAGACAGAGAGGAACCTAACAAATCCTATTTGCTAGACTCCCTTTGTGTCCCATTGTTTCTGGGTGGCCCCACAAGAATTTGTTTACCAAATGTTTATTCTTTTGTATCCTCCTGAATTTCCTACTTTCTTTTGAAGTCTAAGCCGCCCCCCACTCTCCACCCCCCACCCCTCCCTCCCCTTAGTCCAGAAAGGTATATATTCCTTAATTGCCTGATTTGTCCTCAGGTTCCATATTCTTATGAAACTCCTGTATGTACATGCATAATAAATTTGATTGTTTTCTCCTGTTAATCTGTCTTGTGTCAATTTGATTATTAAACCATCCAGAAGAACTTAGAAAGATAGAAGGAAAATTATTTTTCCTTCCACACAATCAGTTTTCTCTTTCTATTATAATATTCCTTCAGTAGGTAATAAAAGCGAATTCACTTAAACATGATTCCTTAATGACTCTGCTGAATAATTATTTTTTTCTCTCTTGAGGTTTCTTTTCTATATTTCTATTTTTTCTTATCTTTCTCTAATACCTTCCAAAATCAGCTCTTTTCTCTCTTTCTCTCTCTCTTTCTCTCTCACACACACACACTTGTTTATGTATTAGGTACAGATATTTAAAATTATAAACTCACGTATATAAAAAAATTTCATTACATGTTTTCTTTATAACCACAATCTCTCTTTTCAGATCAGCATGGAAATTCTAGTAGCTTACTTAATGCCAAAAAAAAAAACGGGATCAGAAACACACCACCCTAATGTCCAAAAAAACGGGATCAGGAACACACCACCCTAATGTGAAATTTTTATTACTCTAGCTCTGAACCTGTCTTCCCTATTTCTAAGTCTCTAAAGAAGAAACCAAAGCTGCCTCATTTTGCTATTTGAAATCAATAGTCATGTAAGTATTTTATGAAAATTATATTATCTTAATGCTAAAATCAGACATATATAGCAAAAGAAACATAGTTAGTCAATTTCACTTTTGAATTTTTATTCAAAATTCCTAAGTAAAATATTAGCAAACTGAATTCAAGAATGTATAAAAATAATTATGGAAAATCATTACAAACTAGAATTTAATCATAGTAATATAATCAATGTTATAATCTTGGGAAATCTCTTTATGAAGTCACCAAATAGTCATAAGAGATCAAAAGCCAAACGAACATATTAAAAAATGCATAAGAAATTTTGATAAGAGTTTAACAACTTATGATTTGAAAACAAAAAATTCAAGTGAGTAAGAAAAACTTTTAACTTCTTTAACCAATAAAAACATCTGTTTTTAAACATCTTTTTTTTAAAAAAAGATAACATCAGATATAATGGTAATATATCAGCAAGCAGATATCTCTTAAAAGTTAAGAGAAAGACATGGATGCTTGCTATTATCTTTTTCTTTACCATGGTACTAAAAATCTTAGGTCGTACAAGAAGACAGAGTGAGAAAGAGATTGAGGGAGATATGATTTAAGAATTAGAATGAAAAATAAAATGTCATAGTTCACTAAATGTGTGATGTATTCATTAAAAAATCCATGAGAATCTATAAACAAATTATTACAACTAGTAAATGACTTTAGCCTTGTAAGTATATGAAAGTTTATTATACAAAACCAATAATTGTTCTAAAACCAGTAGAAAACATTTAAGAAACAGAAGTTTTAAGGTTATTATAATAGAAATAAAAAACATGGAGTAACTATAAATAAAACTAACAAAAGTCATGAAAAGAACTCACTGTTTTACAACTATATAACATTTGAAAGGCGAAGGCAAAAAAATGTTATTTTAAATTTGTGGTTGTTGCCCTTTTAACCTTCTTTGGCAAAAATCTATCATTAGCTCCGTGAATTTGTACCTAGTAAACTCCTTATGATTTTCTAACTATATGCTTCTACTGATTTGCTAAAAAATAACAACCCAAGGATCATTTATCTTCCTTAAGTAGCCACAAAATAAAATGAGTAGAAGCAAAGAAGTTTATTGCTTTGAAATCTATAATGTGTAGTACTTACAAAAAAGAAAGGAAGGAAGAAAAGAAAAAGGAAGGATTGACCAAAAAAAAAGTAGAAGCCATGTATATCCTTTTGACTTGAAAATAATATTTAAAGCTAATATATATCTATATGTATATACATATATAGAGAGTAAGAGAGACAAAGACACAGAGAAACAAATAATTAAGTTGTTATAATTTTTAAAAACTCCATAGATTATTAAAATCATGATTTAATCAAATTAACTCTTGTTAATCACACTAATTATATACTCTTCTTGAAGAAAAATAGATATACAGAGAATATTTTTGATTTTTTTTCACCAGAAATTAAAGTCACTTTGGCAAAACATCTGTATTTAGTCATCAGAAAGAAAAATTTGTTCATATCAATCTTGTATATAGTAGGGGCCCAAAAAAGCAGTAGGGGATTCAAACTCTGTCCCATAGTTTACAATCAGATTAGATAGCCACAATCTACAATATTGCTAAGAATTTTTAGAAAATAGAAGTATAATAAATACAAACAATGTCCGAAGGTCAGAGAATGGTTTTTCTTTCCCTTGTGGTTCTTTGATCTCAATTCTATTGTCACATTTGTCAGGTCTTTAATATGCAATAGATGTCTTTCACAATTAAGTAATGCTAATAGTTGCTATTCACTTTTCTCTGAAAATTTAACTGCCTATATCCACTACTGAGTGGGATTCCTTGTATGTATAGATTGGGGCCTACTACCATAAAAACTATTTTAAAATATGCAATTTTTGATGAAAAGTGATCATCTGCTCTTTGAGAGTCCCTTTACAACCATATGCTATTATATGATTATTGTATCTATAAGGAAAGTGTGTGTGTGTGCCTGTCTGTGTATGTGAGTGTATGTATGCCATAAAGATACCACGAGACAGCAAAGAGAAAGAATTCTTGTTATATAAGCAAAGTATTATAAAAAAATTTTTTAATGTAGGGTATTAGGTGTTTATTAAAAAATTGATAAATTTCTCCTCGTTACTGCAAAGAAAAAAATGGGAGAAGTAAAAACAGATAAACAAAGACTTTTAACATATCCTATCTTGGATTTGAGTAGTTAACATTAGAATAAATACTTACATCAAATAATTCTGTAGTTTCTAATATTCTTTACCTATTATGAAAACATAACTTTCTTAGTAAGCCGGCTTGTTTGGCCATTTTAATGATAAATGTGTAATTTTTTAAAACTATAATTTGGAAGACATGGAAACAAAGTAGGCATAAATTTAGTATTTTAAATAAGTGGTAAATATTAAGTAGAATATTTTACATGAAGAAATGAAGAAAAAAATGGAGCCAACTACATTATCTCATAGGAATATCCTTTTATATTGCAGAGTGAGCCTACATTGCTTTGTATTCTTTATTGTTCTCTAGTAAGGGATGTCAGTAAAAGCAGCAATCCCAACAACCTTTTTGGCACCAGAGACCAGTGCTCCTATGAGAATCTCATGCCTGATGATCTGAGGTGGAGCTGAGGCAGTGATGCTAGTGCTGGGGAGTGGCTGCAAATACAGATGAAGCTTCGCTGGCTGGTTTGCTGGCCAGCCGCTCACCTTCTACTGTGTAGCTCAGTTCCTAACAGGCCACAGATTGGTATCCATCTACAGCCCAGGGGTTGGGGACCCCTGAGTAAAAAGACCCAAATCAAAGGATGTATAGGGATTCCAGGGTCCTTTAGTTTAGTTCCAGAGGACAGGTTCTATAGTTCTTTAGTATAGAATTTTTTTACGTGGAACAGCCTAAGGATTTTGTTTCTTTTGTATTTCTGTGCACTTCTGGGTATTTTATATTTCAGGATTGCAAGCTATGATTATGATCAATTTTTTTTAAATGTGAAAATGACTTAGCTTTGTAAGTATATAGTGATTGACTAGCAGGTTCGTAAGGTGGCATTAGAGTAAAATAATGAGTTTCAAAACCTTATAATTGTTACATACCACACATAATGATCATGTAAATTTTCATATATGAAAAGTTGTTTGCTCTTTACTTCTTGAGGAAAATAACTTGTTATAAAATAATATTTAAATTTAAATATCAAGTCTGAAAATCTCTGTGAAAAGCAAGATGCTAGACACAGTCCCGTTTCTCTCATAATTTCCCAGCTTTACTTAAAGACACTGTGAGCTAGGTATGTTACTGTAAGTGAAATGATACTGTATTAGCTTTTTGTTTACTTCTCTGACTTAGATTTAACCCAGCTCACAACTCTCTCATCACGTTTGGCAGAATACCCAACATGAATAGTTTCTCAGGGCCCTTTTCCCAACACAAACCTTGGAGTTAAGTAATGCAGGACATTTGGGAAAAGAAATTCAGTTTTCAGTCTGTTATGGTCACCAATAAGCTCTTTATTGCTCAACCATAGTCAATTGTTCTAAGGAAGGCAGTCCCATAAATATTAATGCCTATTTCCTCACTGCCACATCATTCTGCTGGCCCTTGGCTACAGCTTCCAAGGTTAAAGGGCACACTCTTCACCATATAGGTATCGATAAGTCACTCTCTCACAGGTATTCTGTTCTCTGGGAGCAGTGAAGAAATTTTTTGAAGGTATTTGCTTTTCTGAAAACTTTCTTACTTCTCCCTTACTCTT
>NW_011888820.1:4966357-4995383 GCF_000151845.1 Pteropus vampyrus
TAATTTTTTAAAACTATAATTTGGAAGACATGGAAACAAAGTAGGCATAAATTTAGTATTTTAAATAAGTGGTAAATATTAAGTAGAATATTTTACATGAAGAAATGAAGAAAAAAATGGAGCCAACTACATTATCTCATAGGAATATCCTTTTATATTGCAGAGTGAGCCTACATTGCTTTGTATTCTTTATTGTTCTCTAGTAAGGGATGTCAGTAAAAGCAGCAATCCCAACAACCTTTTTGGCACCAGAGACCAGTGCTCCTATGAGAATCTCATGCCTGATGATCTGAGGTGGAGCTGAGGCAGTGATGCTAGTGCTGGGGAGTGGCTGCAAATACAGATGAAGCTTCGCTGGCTGGCTTGCTGGCCAGCCGCTCACCTTCTACTGTGTAGCTCAGTTCCTAACAGGCCACAGATTGGTATCCATCTACAGCCCAGGGGTTGGGGACCCCTGAGTAAAAAGACCCAAATCAAAGGATGTATAGGGATTCCAGGGTCCTTTAGTTTAGTTCCAGAGGACAGGTTCTATAGTTCTTTAGTATAGAATTTTTTTACGTGGAACAGCCTAAGGATTTTGTTTCTTTTGTATTTCTGTGCACTTCTGGGTATTTTATATTTCAGGATTGCAAGCTATGATTATGATCAATTTTTTTTAAATGTGAAAATGACTTAGCTTTGTAAGTATATAGTGATTGACTAGCAGGTTCGTAAGGTGGCATTAGAGTAAAATAATGAGTTTCAAAACCTTATAATTGTTACATACCACACATAATGATCATGTAAATTTTCATATATGAAAAGTTGTTTGCTCTTTACTTCTTGAGGAAAATAACTTGTTATAAAATAATATTTAAATTTAAATATCAAGTCTGAAAATCTCTGTGAAAAGCAAGATGCTAGACACAGTCCCGTTTCTCTCATAATTTCCCAGCTTTACTTAAAGACACTGTGAGCTAGGTATGTTACTGTAAGTGAAATGATACTGTATTAGCTTTTTGTTTACTTCTCTGACTTAGATTTAACCCAGCTCACAACTCTCTCATCACGTTTGGCAGAATACCCAACATGAATAGTTTCTCAGGGCCCTTTTCCCAACACAAACCTTGGAGTTAAGTAATGCAGGACATTTGGGAAAAGAAATTCAGTTTTCAGTCTGTTATGGTCACCAATAAGCTCTTTATTGCTCAACCATAGTCAATTGTTCTAAGGAAGGCAGTCCCATAAATATTAATGCCTATTTCCTCACTGCCACATCATTCTGCTGGCCCTTGGCTACAGCTTCCAAGGTTAAAGGGCACACTCTTTACCATATAGGTATCGATAAGTCACTCTCTCACAGGTATTCTGTTCTCTGGGAGCAGTGAAGAAATTTTTTGAAGGTATTTGCTTTTCTGAAAACTTTCTTACTTCTCCCTTACTCTTGTAATCCCATTCCCTTTCTCTGTGTAATGAATCATTCCCTTTACCCATGAAGTTCGGAAGCCATTCTAGAACATTCCAGAACACCAGATACCACTTTCGAAAGATTGTAGGGAAGCCCAGACATCCAAGATCAAAAATTATGCTGCTCTGAGGATAAGTGAGTAAAAGGAGGAAAATTATTTTTATGTGCAACAAATAAAATTTTTCAGAATATTCTGTAAAATTTAGTCATCAAATCCTGTAGAGATTTTTTTTTTTGTAAGCAATCAAAATGCACATTCTTAGGACCTAGGCAAGTGGAATGATCTTGCTAGAAACAATGTTAGCAATAAAGTAAAAAGATTCTTCGAAAATTATGAAAAAGAGAGGGTTCAGGTTGTAGTAGAAAGAAAATGCTGATTTTAGACATTTCAGATTGTTATGACAAAATACCTTAGACTGGGTGACTTAAACAGACATTTCTTTCTTATTTCTGGTGACTGGGGAGTCCAAGGTCAAGGTGTGGGCATTTATTATCTGTCAGGAGCCACTTCCTGGCTTGTATACATCTGCCTTCTCTCTCTGTACTCACATGGCCTTTCCTCAATGTGTGCTCCTGAAGAGAAAGTTCTCCCATCTTTCTTTTCTTATAAGGGCAGTAATCCCATCATGAGAGTACTACCCTTATGATCTCATCTAGACCTAATCACTTCCCAAAAGTCCCACATTCAGGTATTATCACATTGAGGATTAGGGTTTCAGCATATGAATTTTAGGGTGACACAAACGTTCAGTCCATAAAAATAGTATTTACCATACTATTTTCAGATTTAATGTTTTATTTTTATTATCATAGACATCATATTGATCACTGTCATTCTCTGTTGACCTCTATTATTTATGTGCTATAGTACGAATGGCAGAATCTTTATCACAACCTGGTCTCTTTTTCCCTGGAGTTATAACATCATCTATATCTGCCAACTTGACATTTCTCCTACTATGTCTTGCCATTTCTTCAAATTCAATAAGCCAAAAAACTGAACTGAGCCTCATATTTTTCTCAAAACATCCCTCCTGGCACTCTTATTTCTCCGGTTTAGGCCACCAATCACCTAGTTACTCACTCCTCAATTCAGTCATCTTTAAAGTATTCCTATATTGTACCACATATTAAGTATAGTCCTTAAGTATAGTATACTTGCTTCATTTCTATTCTTACTGACTCCACTGTTATCAATTCTGATTCAGAAATTTATTATTTTCTGTCTAGATCATTGCCATTGTCTCTCTTCTGTTTCTGTTTCTAACATAAGAGTTGTTAATAGTTGTGGCCACTTGATTATTCCTCCTATAGTTTGCCTTGGTTCATGTCGCTCCCTTACCTAACATTGTTGATATTTTCCTTGTATCTCTAGCATAACAGTTGCTTAAGTCGGGTCACCAAAGCCCTGTGATCTAAGCTCATTTCACTTCTAGATTCAGTTACATGAACCCAATGCTAAAATCTTTCCTTCTTGCCTTTATTCCCCTTTCCTGGTATACTTTCTGAGCTCCTTTTTGCCTATTAAGATTTTACCATTCTTTGAGGCCCAGTTTTATTCCCACCATCTTCATTAACTTTCCTTAATTTTCCAGCCATTTATCTTTTTCTCATGAAACTACTGTTACATATATTTGTTATGCTGTCTACATGGAGTGTAATACCCATTGATTTTATCTTATTTTATTTTGTTTGTTTTTTCATTTGCATCTAAAGCAGGTTTAAATTTATAATTGCAATTCAAATACACACACACACACACACACGTACATGTACACACACACACATATATATATAACACCACAACTGGTATTACTTACAACTGGCCAGGTTCTGGAGTTCACATTTCCTCTGGGGAAGGGTCCATTAATTCTCAACAATCAGCCACCTTCTACACCAGAAAGACCCCAGGAAATTACTTAATCTCTTCCATGGCTCTCTGGAAGTATATGAGAGACAAGATGGTGATTGTGTTGCTATTGTATCTGTTGTACTATGGCAGACTCCTAGTAGCGTGCATCCAAATGCATGACCACTTCCTCTCAGTTTACTAAGAAGGAAATGAGAGAATAAACCCAGTAAAAGAGATACGTCTTATGTACCTTTTCAGATTCTCTTGGCCTCCTCTACCTCACAACACTTAGCTGCTTGCTTAGCTTCAATTATAGCCATAACCTACCAGTTCTCTGCATGTTTGCTCAGCTATCTATGGCCTCCCACTGCCTGCTAATCCAAAATTTTCACATCTACTGCCACTTTTGGACTTAGACAAAACACAATCCCACTGTTAATGAGATATGGCTTTTCAATAAGCTACCAAAGTGGCTGAATGATACAATTTGGAAGTATGGGGTAGATAACTTCCTATGGAGAAAAAAGAACTGTGCAGGGAAATGTGATTTCTCCTCTTCTTCTCTCTGGAGAGCTTCTCCAAGGTATAGTTTTTCACCATTGAGTGGATACCTTTACTGAGAAATCAGCTCATTTTGAAGCAGTGGCTAACATGGGGCCATGAAACAACATTATGAGTTGCTTCCCACCCTTCCCTACCTCATATGTTCTTTCTTTCACTCATAGACTCAGATTAGACTTTACCAAGGCTTTTGGAAGTTCTGGTACCAATTCCAATGTGGGTTAGGGTAGTTTCTCTCACAACACTAAGCAATTCTTAGACACCAGCTAGATGTCTTACAATTCAACTAATTTCTGACACTATTCACCCTGAGGCAGTGTTGGATCCCACAGCTTAAAGGTTCAGTCCTACATGGCTGCCTCCCCATATACTTCAGATGCCAGTTACAAGTCCAAGTTGTTACCTGTATTTCCAAATAACCAGCTATACATCAGAGGTTCTCACAAACCCCTCCTTCTTTGGTTTCAATTAATTTGTTAGAACAACTCACAGACTCAGAGAAACATTTTGCTCACAAGATCACCAGTCTTACTATAAAATAGTATAACTCAGAAACAGCCAGATGAAAGAGTTGCATGGGACAAGGTATCAGGAAAGGGTGCAGAGCTTCCACAGTCTCTAAGCATACCACTTTCCCGAACTCTCCATGTGTTCACCAACCCAGAATTCTCTGAATGCAGTCCTTTCGGGTTTTTATGAAGGCTTCATTACAGAGGTATAATTTATTAAATAGTTGGCCATTGGCAATTGATTCAACCTTCAGCCCCTCTCCCCTCCCAGAGATCAAGAGAGTGGAACCGTAAGTTTCAACCCTCTAATAACATGATTGGTAGTCCTGGCAACCAGCTCCCATCCTTGTGGACTTATGCAGTATACAAGTTACCTCACTAATATTACAAAAGACATCTTTATTGCTCTCATCACTTTAGGGTATTCCAAGGTTTTAGGAGCTATGTGCCAGAAAGAGGGACAAAGACAAAATATATTTCTCATTTTAAGTCATAATATCACAACCAAGAGGCATAAATATTTATTTTCTCCTTCAGGCTTGTTTTCTAGAAAACTTTGCTAAGTTGCCCTAGGATCTAGGGTGTTGAACTTAGTTGGTGGGCTTCCCTATTGTACTCCAGGATATAAAACCTGAAAGAAAGGTCAGGATCAGGTTCCACATTGAAGTGTCTCTCCTCTCTAGTCTGCTCTAAGACCCTTTCTACAGTCCAGTAGTAGTTTTTCTCTTTCCTTCTCGGTTCTCTACTTTTTGTTCTTGTGGGTTGAACAGATGAATTTTTTTTAAATAAAATCTGGGTCTTGCAAATGAATGCACTATTCTCTAGACTATTTTCTGACAAGAGCTTTTGAAAATCTACTTTGAAGGTCAAATATAAGCAATTTATTTTTTTTCTCTGGGTAGCACCTTCTTTCTTCCTGATCAATAGACGCTACTGACTCCAGGTGTTCAGAGATCATATCGCAGCAAAATTTTTTTCTGGAAATTAATAACTTTATTCAATGCAAATCATCCAATAGAGGAATTAAAAATAAATAATTATGTGTATTCAGTAGTTAAAATGAATAAAATAGGTCTATCTATTGCTAACCTAAAAATAAAAAAGCCGAAATGAGAGGAAAGAAGTATTTATTTGGGATCAAAAAGAATTACAATTCAGGAAGCATAGATTCAGGTGGAAACCTATAAAGTATCTTGATTACAAGATGAAGGCAAGGTTTATTTATTTATTTAGTTCGTTATTTTTATGAGAAAAGGAAGGAGATAATTACATGACTAGAAGAGATTTCTATTGCTGCCAACAAGCAGAATTACTCTTTAGGTATACATGGCTACTTGCTGATTCTACCTTCGGAAAGAGTCCATAATTATCATTCCCTGTGTGATCAGGATGTTTGCTTTCCTGTTTGCTTTACAAACAATGGTTTGTAAAAGCCAAGACTGTGAAAGCCTGTTCCTCTGATATGGCAGCTCCAACTTCATTTTGAAATGGCTCCATTTATGTGAACATTTCACACTATTTATCTTTATCTCAACATAGACATATCAGCATCTAATATTTAATGAAATTATGTTTGTGAAGAGACAAACATAGTTTTGGCTTCATGATAGCTTCATAGGCTTTTTTCTTTTTTTATATTATTATCCATTTTTTCCATGTTTAGAAAATTTCCTAATATTTTTCAAAAAGAAAAATTAATCTCAATTTAATGTTTGAAATATTCTTCTAAACAGGTTATATATTTGATTTGGTAACTAAAATGTATTCTCTCTAGCAGGCTCTATTTCATGAATGAACTTCTTAATATCACTAAATAGGTGTCACACATGTAATAGTTTATTTGTTTATCCATTTAATAAACATTAATTAAATGCTGGTATAAAGATACTAGATTGGTAGTGTTTTTATCACATAGTTGTACTTAGGTGTACAAATAATTAAACATTTACTATATCAATAAACATTTTACCTTGAAAAATATGTTATATATATTTAATGAATTTCTTTTTGCATTAGGTTTTTTCTGATAAGTTTTTAAATACCTTAAATTCCTAGTGCTTTGTTCAGAAATCTATGGCTTATTGGAGAAAATCAATTTGCATACAGTTTTTGAAAGATGAGGAGGGGAAAAAAGTATATTTCCAAGGAGAAAAGCAGGAGAGCTAGTCGGTTCAGTTTTCACAAATAAAGTATCTACCCTGGTTCCCCAACACTATCTGACTCTTACTCAAGTCCTGTATATGCCTCATTATGTATAAGTCACATTGGGTTATAGATGCTGAAGTAAAGCTGTTAATCAAAGCTCTTGAGTACTTCAATAGAGAGTTTAATTTTGCTTCTGCAGGTAAAGGAAGGCTTTTCAAATAAGATCATATTTTCCCTAAAGATTAGGAATGGTTTTAAAAACAGAGCAAACAGAGAGCTTGAATTTCTCTTCCCTCCGTTGCCACCAAATGAAAACAGCTAAGGGATGTATGATAGATGATCCATTTTCTTCTTGATTATCATGAGTCCCCATCTTTCTTCCTCCTCTCCAATATTTTACTCTGTTAAAATTGATTAGCTTAAAGCCCAATCAAAAGTGACAATATAGAAGTGGTGCCTGTTCTACTCTGATCATACTTGGGCTATGTGAGCAACGGTGAAAGAAAATTAGTTGGAGTTAGAACTTATTGCATTGAGCTCAAATTATGGGGTGACTTCCTTTATTTAACTCATTTTCTTGAAACCACGAAAGGTTCTGTATGTTGCGCACGTGCGCGCGCGCGCGTGTGCGTGCGTGCGTGTGTGTGTGTGTGTGTGTGTATGTACATGTGGTGAGTAGACATAGCCATGAATCAAAAAGCCCTGGGAAGGGATTCAATGGTGATACTACTTGTGTAGAATTGTCCAGGCTTGGCCCCAAAGCCCAACAAACTTCCCCCTACCCTCCTCCCCACACTTGTACAATGCAGCAGAAAAAGAAATCTATTCATAAGGTAAATTGTCCTTCTATTCTAGCCTTTTTTTCTTCTCACATTTCTATGAAGGGTAAACATGTGCCACTTTCTAGGGCCTGACTCAATTTCTCATTTCTAATGGAAAGCCCTTAAAGAACCACTACTCAACTAGGGAGATTTATGACATTCTTTAAAAAAATTAGACACGATATGCTAATCTTGGAAGAGCTTACCAGTATAAACTTACACCTTTTATTGTAAATGCATCAGACAAGAATGTGGTATCTTGTTTAAAGAGACTAAAAGGACTTTTGAAGAATAAGGTTGTAGATAGTCTAATCTGATTTGTAGTATACTAGTTGAAGCAAACGTCACAAAATTTAATATTCACAGTGATTTGGTTTATTTTTAAAAAATGTGTAGAAAGAAACAATGTTAGAACTGAAAAGGAAAAGGTTCCAATTTAAACTTCCAATAAGGCACAATGAAAGAACAGTATAATTAACACATTTCTTTGACGCATTATTATACTTGATTTTGTTACATAAATCCCAGCCTATGCCAAAAATTTCATAACACAGACCCTTGATTATTCCTCTACACAAAAGATGAATTTTTTTCATGAAAGAACAAATTTACTTTTGGCCCATGGCAACAGAAATTGCTAATCCTTCACTGTCAGAAAATTTAGATAAAATTTTCAGAAAATGATTATGGTGTTCTGAAAACTGCATGGCAAACAGAAACAATTCCTGCATTTTTAGAATAAACATATCAATATCTGACAATGTAGGCTCTTAAGACTCTCTCTAGCTTTTGTTTTAGGAAATTCTGTCAAAACAAGCAATAGCCATAGTCTCCAATCATTCTACATAAATGCATTCACATCAAGGCACTGTGACTTCATTTGGGGAAGGCATAAGAGCAAGTTCTCTTCGTTATTAACAACCTAAGAGCAGCTAGAGGGCAGCATGTTCCTTTTCCCAAATCGTGTGCCCCTGATAGGGCCAAACTTTCATAAGTATTTCTTCATTTAGACAGAAGAGCAGGGATTTCCAACTTTTTCTCTTAATAAATGGCCAAATAGTAAATATTTTAGACTTTACAGGTCACTTGGTTTCTTTTACAGCTACCCAGATCTGCATGCTGTTGTAGTCCAAAAGCAGTTGTTGACAATATATAAATGAATGGGCCAGGTTGTGTCCCAATAAAACTTTATTTATAAAATCCAAAGTTTGCTAACCATGACTCTAGAGCATTGGCTTACCTTTTAGGTCATCTCTAAAACTAGCTCTATAAGCAACTTCCTAAAAAAAAAAAAAACTGAAGAATTCTTCACCACCTATATTTTTCACTTTTCCTACATTCTATTTCCAACCAATATCACAGTGGGAAGTATTTGTCACTCTGGCAAGAAATAGTCTCATATTCTTGTATTCTTCCTTGATGTGAATGTGAATTAAATTTGAAAAACAACTCTGAGATAAAGGACTTGAAGTAAAATATGGCTCAAAGAAGTTGACTATAAGATTTAGCTATGTTTAGATGTGACTTAAAAAATGGTACCAGGGATTAAACCATTGGTTCAAGATCATGGTTGATATTCATTACTGCAGTATGAAGTACCAGCCATAGGACTCTTTTATTCAATCCTATGTAATAAAGACTGGCTATGTAACAGTTTGCACATACGCAGTTGAAAGGGAGTCTGGCTCTCAGTGGAGGGCTGTTGGGAGCCAGAGAAAGGAAATGGTTGGTATAAGAAGAGACCAGATTTTAATCACTATCATAAAAATACCATTGTAATAGTTACTACTTATTGAACATCTATATTAGGCATTATATGAACATTATCTAATTTAATTTTCAGAGTTGCTCTTAGAAGTCAATATGGGAAGCCTCCACTATATGGAGAAGAAAAGAAAACTCAATAATGCCAAAGGCTTGGTCCCAATAAACCGAAAGATGACGATTTTAGGCTGTAGATACCTGAATTACAATGAATTCAGAGTGGAGAATAACATACTTATGCAATTTAAAATCTGACAATGATTGGAACCATGATAACAGTTTATTTTACAAAGTCTATCATCCTAGCCAACAGTTGGAGCAAAGGGCAGGCACCTTGAGGAGTAAGTGATTTGTAAGGGCTCTAGGTTCTGAGAAAGAATACAGCTCTATCAGTAACCAGGCAGTTAAATAAATATTTTGTAGAGTCCGTGAAATAATCAAATGCCCCAGTTTGCCTAGGTCTGAAGGATTTCTTGAAACATGGGACTTTCAGTGCTAACTTCTGGTATGTTCCCAGTAAACCAGGAGGGAAATTACAGGTATACAGGTGCTTAGGGCTTACTAGAAGCTCATAAGCGATGTTTTGCTGATGTTCGTTCACAGTTGCTCCTGAGAATGAACTGTTAAATCTTCAGAAATTTTACCTACTATTGTTAACAATTTAATTACATAAATGTACATTACTTATATTAAAATATTAAATATTCAAAAGCCACCATTTACTAATTTTGAATTGTTTTCTCTCATCTAATTTTGAGGTTATTTATGATTATTATATTAATATGATAGGAACACTACAAAATTGTGAAGTACTGCATATCTTTTCCTAGCTGAGCATTTAGTGACATCATGTCGATAGCTGAAATAGGAAGAAAGATGTGTTGTCATTTGTCTAGAAAATTGATAAGGAAAATGTTAATAATACAGATTAAACTTCAAAGTGTATGGTGTTTATAGCTGTTGCATTGTGGATAGCACATACAAAAAAAGAGGAAATATTCTTTAATATTTGAGAACTGTTATCTTCTCAGAAATAAAAGTACCTCATGCCATTGACAAATGAAGTTCCAACATATGTCATTATTTCACTTTCATTTCATTAAAGTAAAGAAAGATGTCAAACAACATTCATGATGCAGCCACATGTTTCATCAATGAAACTATAAGTTGGAAACAAGAGATTGGCAAAGAAGAGAATCAATTGGCTATCTAGAAATGACAATAATGAGTATTTATATTTTATTATTATTTAAAATTGCCACAATCTTTTATGTTAGTATAATTTATGATAAACTTATATCTATATATATTCATATCTGTAAATCTATAGCTATATACATTTTATTTTTTCTCCAGAGAGCCAGTTGTAACTATTTCCCAGTACACCACTGTAATAATTATGGCATGTATAGCTGCAGCAAGAAAAATCTGAACAAATAAGTTTGAGTTTGTAACCTACTGGTTACTTTGTTCAGAAATGATCAGACTATGGATGTAGCTGAGTCTGTGCGCTACATGTGCCCAACCAAAAAGGAGTCTTGAAAAGAAAGTTCTGATAATAACATCAGCCTTTTTGTGCTGTTCATGCTCTTCATCGATCTCAGTTTATATAATTATGTTCTGAAGTGCTACTTCATTGAAAGTCTTCTGTGGTTGTGTCCATTTATGCCAAAGCATAGGCCACTTAAAAAGTTCTGTGAAAGGAGAGGCCGAAATTATTTGTTCAATGCTGAATCCCCATGACACGTAGTAGGTTTTTAATACTTATTCATTAGGTGCATGAACAAATGAGGGAATTCAGCTTCATCATCCTTTATTTATGCTAGAAGCTGTGATCTGTCATTTCTTAAGGTTTACTTGTGAGGACAGGGTTAACAGTAACATGATTTATATAGTATTAGAATACTATTATCTACTTAAAGTAGAGCTGGGTTTACCAGATGTTCTCCATATTTACCTTGAAGAACAGAGCCAGGTGCTTGGTCTGGGGTTGAAAGTGGCATGCTTTGAGAATAAAATTTCTTTGTACCTTTGTATTTACACTTAAAAATTCACATTGATCTTTGCATTTTTCTCCAAAGAGCACCGCATTTTTAATACTGTAAGAGAGCCATCAAGAGCCGTTTATGAAGTACATTAACTAAATTTTCCTCTCTAAATCTTTGAATAAGATTGGTGTTCCAATTAAATTTGCTTGCTATGTTCTATAAGAGCTTATTCACACATATTTGGCATGTACTCCAGGGTTTTATGTGACACTGTTGGAGTTTTACATAGCTACTCATAAAATACTCTCTGAATAATTTATGTAAATAAATTTTCCCCTATAAGAATATTTTCCTGTAAGGTTTTATATTTTAGATAAAAATAAACAAAAATATTCTCTCCACCCTCACTGTTAAAGAAAAAAGAAAAACATTAATAAAAATATAAATATTTTAACAAAAATTGATTTCTTTCTGATGGTATTTAAGGACCATACTAAACATGAATTATAGTTTCAATTTTATTTACTATAATAAAATAATTTTTAATATTTTAAAGGGTCAATTAGTTACCTATTAAAATAATATTTTAAATTCCTTGAATGTTTTACATTATTTTATTCTTTAATTTAATTGCTTAAAATTTAAACAATTGAAGAAAGAATGTGATATTATGTTACTAATAATATATTCTAGAGCCAGTTACTGATATTCTTAATAATAAAATTAAGCAATATATCCACAATACTCTTACACTCTTGTGTTTTTAGTAATCGTAATTTTCTCAATGACTTTTTAGAAGCAAGTTGTGCCAAGAATAGCAAATAAGTGCTCACAGACACAAGTGGCCTAGATTATTTCTTGGCACAGATTTTCTTTTTCTCCTTTGAATTGTCTGTGTTAGGGCCTAGATATAGGCAGATATATCGTTTAGGGCATTTCCATGCTATCCAGCAGAATTCTCTTTGAAACATGTTTTTGGTGGAGCCTTAACTTTTTTTTTTTTTTTTGCAGTGCAGGAATTTATGGTGCCTTGTCACTATCAAAGGTCAAAGGCAGAAACTTGTCTTCAGCTTTCTGATGAGTCCATGTGTATAATTCTAAAATTTTATTAAAGCTGGATAAGCATGCATTTCTTTTCATAATTCATCTGAATTTTTTCATTTGAAAACTTGGCCTGTAATCATGTTTGTCCCATGGAATGAGCAAGAAATACCATCTACTCTCAAACAAATTGTTCAGGAAAAACTGAAAACAATATGAACCAGTAATTCGTTAGCCTGGAACAATTTCAGTAAATGACATAGATTTTAAACAAGAAAAAATAGGTTATAAAAATTAAATGTAATCCAAAAGCTCTTTTGGAAAACGTTGTAAAATAAAAATCCTTTCCATTTATTTCCAAATACCTAGACCTAATAAAAACCATAGAGGAAGCATATTTATATAACGATTTCTATAAATTATAATTAAGTAACCATTTCCAGAACTCTTTGCCGAATTACAGAAAGAGATATATAAAATCTAGGGAGACCATTTATTTTTATTTTTTTAATTAAGAGATTTTATTTTAGATCAGTTTTAGATTAATAGAAAATTGAGCATGCTAGAGAAGTTGGAGTTGGTTATTTATACTCTGGTAGTATTTCATGAAAAACAATTTTTTTAAAATTTCAAAATGTAACACTAAGAACTAGTGAAATAATTTCTGAAGCTTTTCATTTGCACCATCTGCTGTTCATTTCTCTTAATTTAGTTGATGTTTCTAGGACTATAATTTCTTTTTACCATCATCATCCAACTCCCATCTTTAGGAATTGAACTCTGGATGACCTACATATCTCAGAAAAAGTTGATAATTTGCAAGAAATGTCACAAAAGAAAATCATGGCATCATTGAAGCTGAACTAATCTATTCAAATGAAGTTCACACTTTCTGATTCTAAAATGTTTTGAGAGGGGCATCACCAAAGTGTAATCTGCCTAAATTTAACATGATGTTTATAAATGTAATGTGTTGTTTCTTAACAGTTGATAACTAGAGAAATATTTGCAATCCACTTTTGGAAATACAAATGTTCTTGTAGATGCTTTATAAGATTCTCCAAGAATCATGGTAGTAAAATATTTAATTTATTTAATTATGTGTTTGTGTGAGAGAGACAGAGAAAGAAGTATTATTTATACTATCTATAAATAATCTTAATCATTTTATACAAATATTTTCCATAACATAATGAAAACTACAATTTTACAATAAAATTCTCTTTTTAGAAAGTATTTTACTATTTCTTCTAATTGGTATAAAATATTGCAAAATTTAAGTTATCTTTATCAACCACTTTCAATTAATTTAAGCAAATTCAAAGCAAACTTTGTCAAATTTTATATAAGAAAATAATTAACCCCAAGGAGGAAACTGTTAGTGCTCCTTAGCGCCAAACCTCTTGTCCAACCCTCTCCTTCACTGTGGCTTCTTCCATCTCTAGACTCACTCTATCCAAGTCCTTCCTATTCTCGCCCATTTCTATACCTCCTACAATCTACCCTTCAACTTTGTCACAAGAAACCCCTTCCCATTGTAAATTCCCTCCTTCCACTTATCACTTTACTTTTTGTCTCCCTTTCTACTTCTATTTTAATGACGTAAGCAAGGGATGTTTTAGGAGGATAATCCTAACCCAATAAGTATTTGTCTTAATCAGTATTAAATCACCTTCATTCTAATCAAGGCCCCTTCCCAATATCTTATACAAATAGCCATGGTGTGTTATGAGAATACCACTTTAATTCTTCTACCAATATTTCAGGATAGAAACATTATTCACACAATATTAAATTCCAGGTTTGTGATTACTCTTACCCCTGCTAATTTTATTTCCCAAAGCCTGAACGAGTCTACTAATCACCTTAGCTTAAGTGGGAAGTAAAGAAGTTTACCTAATCTCAATACTTATATTTAGAGTTCACATTACTAAAACTTTCACAAAATCAAATTTCCTCTTGAAATGAGTCATCCAACACATTCTGGATCTCCTTCCTAAAGGCTTCTGTATCTGTCTCAAAGTTTCATTTCTTCTTGGCCACTTTCTATTATCTTGATTACTGCAACATCCCCAATGATGACTCAAAGAATATGCAAAAATACAATCCTACATCAAATCTAATGATACATCATCTGAACTATTTCAGCCATTTGCCAGCACAACTAACCATTGACTTTTATAGTTACTTGAGGGAATTCCACCTACAAAATTGCAAAATCTTGGTAATCACAACCAATTTAACATCTCCCATTCTTTTGTTTCTCTTTTATTGATTGTCTATCATTTTCCCCCCACTAAGAATGTCCCATAACTTTCCAACCCTCTTCTGAGATTTAGGCCTATTCCCGCACAAGTAGATCTTAGCAGATGGCTCTATTCAGTTGTCTTAAGAGTCCCTAAATTTTTGCTTTCCGCCTGAGATCATTTGGATTCATCTCTTTCCTTGGCTAACTCTTCAAACTGTGCTACTGATTGCCTGCTATTTTGCCCTTTGGGAGATTCGTTCTATTAATACTCATTTTCTCTTGTTTCTTCATTAATTCCTCTTCTGATACAGTGATCCTTAGAACTTTGTGATTCTGAAGTTGTTTTCACAGCCATTATTGATAGAAAGACCAGAACCAGAGAAGAAAAGATAACATTAGGTTGATGTTTGTTTGGATCTTTTGGCTGGATTTACATATTCCTTGTATCACTAATTTACCTTCTCAAATCTCATCATATGTATATTATCTGCATATGAACCTATTTGCAAATTCTGGGAATGTGTTCATTAATGACAATTACCTATTTGGCTTCATTTTTTTTTTAATAAAAGTTTATAAATGTATAATTTACAGGAATAAAATATGTGAACATTACAAGCTACATTAGGGCAGGCACTTGACCTTGTTTTCTACGATATCATAAAGACAGACATCACAACAAATTTTCCTTTTAAAATTACATTAATGAGAGGAATAGTGGAAAGGAGTTTCATTGGGAACAAGATAAATCTATTTCCTCATATCACTCTGCAAATTATCTTTAATATATTTGCCCTGATATGTCTACTAACTCCTGTGTAATATGGAAATATGTAGGTCTGATGTGTGGGCCTCCTTCAGGGTTTTTTGTTTACAACCTTGCTTTAAATATCGATTTATTTAGGATAGCTGTCATAGGTTTTCCTATGTTTGGTTCATTAATATTTTTGGGTTCCATAACGATACAGTAAAGAAAAAAAAATGACAGTTCCTTTTTAGGACTTTATTTACAGAGGTTTCGAATAACAATTTGAAATTAGTTTATATGTTATAGGTATAATTCTTCAAGAACACTAATATCTTTATCTTTCATAAATTTTCTTTAGCTTTTTATTTTTATCTAATCAAATAGTCAAATATTGGCTCAAATTTCTTAAATAATTATTTCTTTTTTTCAATTGAATTTTAATAAGCATTTAGTTAGTAGTAGCAAGTATAATTAGGTTAGGCTTTTTTTTTTTTTCTTTTTGAGAAAAGATTTAAGAAGTTCTTTAATTAAAGGCCAGCACTTTACTTGTAATTTTGAATCCACAGATTATGGCAAAGATATTGTCTTTAGTGACAGAGACAAGTTGGATAGAGTTCAATAATATACCATATTCTTTATAAAGAAAAATCCTCTGTCTTTGCTGTTAATTTAACAGTTTATCAAGGTATTAGGATTACTTCAAAAGGCAAATTGATTTTATCTTTAGAAATATAAAAAAAAAAACAATGCAATAAAAGAAATGATTGATGCTAGTATGTAGAGCTCAGCTCTATATACTCTATTCTTTAGGGTGAAGGGAAATATATACTACAAAAGCTTTATGATGATGCTAGCACCTGTAAAGGTAACTGAGTGTATGAGTGAACTCAAAAGAAGGAAAGAAAAGAAGAGAACTGTATGGGCCCATGAAATAGAGTTGAGATTGAGAAATGAGTAAAAAGCTGGAAGAACTATTATGAGATTGAAGGTGATATTATATAAAGATTTGAGTTAGAAACCCCAGCTTTAGGAAAAGTTGTTTAATACCTATTTCTGACTCTTTTTCCTTAACTATAAAGTAGGAGTAATAGGTTTATTGTGAGGATAAAAATCATGAGTTAGCATGATTGTTATTATGGGATTGTGGGAGGCACAGCTGAGGAGAGTGGTCCAAAATCATGCATTACTGTTGAATGGGCACAATAGGAGGACTGAGGTTTTGGAGCAGTTGCCTTCTTGTAAATATTTATATTTCACATTTTTAGATATTTCACAGTTCTTCATAAACTGTCATTAAAGTGTTTTTCTAAAGACATCATAAGTCACCTCTAATCCACTGTCTCTTTCCATTTGAACCCAAATACCATTTCCCTTTTCCTTTGATTAGAGACTCACTAAATCATACGTATCTGAGGCATTATTGAGAATTCCAAAAAAAGCTTCTTTTTATCTTTTCTCTAAATCTTTGTGAAAACACTGTTTTTGCCCATATGGAAAATCGATGGGAAAATCAACAAGTGAACAAAGCAAATATGAGACAACAATTATTTTAGTATGAGATAGCATGTACTGTTTCTATGGAAGTCAGAAGAAAATAATATGCAAAGAAATAGGAAGATGTAAAGTAATAAATTGTGAAGATTATTTTAATGGAAAGTCATATTTTTAGAAAGTAGGATTTTTATTTTTATTGAATTCTTGTGAATTTCCTTTCTAGTTTAAATTTTAACTAACTCATATTCTTAAACCATGAAAGTAGTGCAAAAGTTATACTTTTTAATTTTTTCCATCTTATTAATTTACAAAACGCAGGTTATATGTGTACTATTTTTTATTACTGATAATCAAGAACTCTTTTAAATAGAGTATCAGTTGGGAAATTAGATATATGTCAGTTTGCATGAAAAAAGATGGAATATATCGCTAAGAGGGCAGTAGTAGAAAATATTGATAACTTTTTTCCATACTAGTTATTGTGAAAAGGTTATCTGACTCCATAATATTGATGCAACTTTTAAATACATGTTCTCTGTTCAAATCATTATAAAGAAAAAGTTATTATAATTTACATATAGATTTAAAACTGCTTGTAAAAAGCTGATATTTATGTCTTATAGGATTATGCTCCTTCTAAAATTTACTTACTAATTTTGGAATACTTTTATTCATTTTGCTATTTCTCTTGAAATAAGAGCTGAAGTTTTGGGAAAAGACTGGAAATTTAATGACTAAGAATGATGAAATTTGCTCACTTTTTCTCTTCTTCAACTCTCCACTGAGGTTCACTATATCTTACCCCACATATTGTCATTTGAATTTTTATCCTTTCATTCATTTTTATTTATTTTTCATTAGAAATGTCAAAAATCAGCCAGGGCGTTACTCATTGCATATCATCTTTGATACTCCTTTTTAAAACTAGTTGATTGGCTTTTACAAAACGGACTTCTTTGAAAACTCATTTTAGGGCGAAGTATAAATAAAAACTACATTAGGTTAAATCATTTAAAAGGCTGCAACAAAATTAGAGCATTTGTTGTTTTGTTATAGGCTGGCACAAATAATACAGATTTGCCTCTGCTATTGAATTAATCATGAAGACAGGTAAAAACAATGGATTAACTATATATTCAATCAATATAATTTACCTTTAGATGTACAATTTGCAAAATTATGAAGGCAGAGGTAAAACATGGTCAAACAGTTTATTAGAATTATCCTTCAAAAAGGAATGATTAAATGATTATAGGAGGTGCTTTTGATGCTTATATAGCTTCAGCTCAATTCTGAGTTACCACAGTGTGTACAGTTAATGTACAGAATGATATTTTTCCACATCAAGTTCCTGTATCTTTTTGCTCCTCCACCTGAGAGCTTTCTTCCTTAGTGTGGAGGTTTTAATGGAAATGACCCAAGAAAGCAGAATTGTGAAATAATATTCAGGAATTGAATTACTCATCAGTTAGATGGCAATTAAAAAAAAATTTTGTAGTAAGTGTAGTGAGTGGTAATAATCGTTGAGTGTTATAGTACCCTTCTTGCCATGAACTCCATGAGTAATAAATTGGCATGATGCTTAGATGGAAGCATAAGAGTAGCCTATGTAATAGCTCTAGCAATCAAAAAATGTAGGGGTAACGGCAAATGTAAGGATTGTGCCCTTAGCTGTTTTTTGTTAACTGCCCCAAAAGTTTTGAAGAAGGATAATAGGACCAGAGTAGCAGAGACTTTACTCAGAGCATGCTCTAAAAGCCAGAAAACATCTATAGCAACATTTAAAGATAACCTCATGGCCTCAAGCAAGAGAGAGTATGCTAAAAATTAGGTCCAGGATTTGATCGTAAAAATAGTGGAACTAGAAAGTAGGTAGAATGGATAACCTTGAATGCCTCTTATACTGAAGTGGAGGCCCTGGTAGGGGGATAAATAAAACCCTAAAACATTTGACCAGACAGGAGATTTTTAGTACAAATGAACATTCTGGGGTGCCAGGAGCAGCCTGTGGAGAACATTCACTCTCACTGATGCTTTGAAAAAGCTTCCCCCACCCCCCCGGAAAAACAGTAATTAATTGCCAATTACAAGCTATATGTGAAAACCCGAAGTCCTCCTTGGTAGCATACAAAGAGGCTAAGGCTAATGTCTCCTGCAGTAGGAGAGAATAGCAAGCTGAAAATCAGATTGAGGTCTTAATTATTAGAAAAAAAATATCCAAAAGAGGTTAAACTCTCAACAAAGACAGGATCTGCTTGCTAAGGTCAGAACCCTGGTTGTGAAAGAATGAGACCAAGATACATAGAATAGATGCCCCCAAATGAAGATTTCTCAGATTCCTTGGAGCTCTCTGAGCCTGCAAAGAGGGTGCACACTTTCCTATTAAGAGGTAGAATTCTCCCATTGCCTTATGGTCATACAAATGCTTCTCCTCTGCAAGGTATATATGGCACTGCAGATTAGTTCCCACCTTCCTTTCTGCCACTAGGTCTTAAACTAGGGTTAATTTATAACTTAAGCCATTCGGGGATGTTCTGGGTCTAATAAAGAAAAGTAGTAACTGTATCCTATAAGAACTGCAAAACAAAACCATCATAAACTATCAAGAGCCAGTATGGTAGAAGTGAGATTGTATTCTGAGTTTATTTGTGACCACCCTCAGGGGACATGAGACTAAACACCCTAGTGAGGACCTATGGAAAAACTTATGGCTTATACTGAGTAAAGTAGAAAGGGCAGAATTGCAGTGACCCTTGGTTGGAGAAAGTATTAAAAGGTTTGGAAAGTGGGCAAGCTGGTGTGGATATACTGTGCAAGTTTGGAAAACCTGTTAGTTGATGATGTTCATGGAAAGGCTAGGAGGATGGACACAGTCTAATAAATAACAATGCCTATAATAGAATCCTAAAAAAATAGAGGCCACATAGGCCCACTCAACCTCTATAAGATAAATGGATTCAATTATCATAAAGAATGGTAATGTAGAAGTAGCAACTAGAGGGTTTTGCCTGCAGAGTGTTATGAAGACGCCATCCCTACAGAGAAAATGAATGAGTGGGCAATAAGGGAAATAGTCATTTCATACCAGCTTCAGAATGTAAGGATAGACATCTTGGAGACTGAGAGCTGGCTTTCCAATAAAAAGTCACCATCTATTGTCAAGTTTCAAAACCTGAGCAAGTTTTTCAAACTAGACCTCTTTGAAGTAACTGTGATGGCAGAGAAGTAGGCTACGTATGGGCTCAACAGCATAGGCTCTCTTTCACCAAGGCTCATTTAGTTCCTGCTGTCACCAAATGGCATTGTACTTCAGGAATTCCTATCATTCACATGCTGGCATGTTGATTTATGGGATAGCATCTATTCTGGAAAGTTCGTATATTCTAACAGAGAAGGACACATTCTGAGTATGGCCTTGCTTTTCATCCTCACAGGGCTCCAATCAGCACCATTATCCAGATAGGGTGGTTGATCTACCGCTATGAGATATCAAAATGGACCAGAGGAATCTCTTTCCCTCAATGGAAGTATGGAAGTGAACCTAAGACCATGGTATCCCTTTTTAAACTGTATACTATACCACTCACAAGTTGCTCTGATGGTAGAGTCTTGGAATAGCCAACCAAAGATGCAATTAAAACACCATATTACAGGCAATGCTCAGCAAGTTTGGGGAGTATAACATCTGGTATGCAGTACATAAATTGTAGTAAATGCTTTAATACTGTACTTTATACTTTAATACTAATAGAATGAATACGAGGTGGGTCAGGGGTTGTCCTACAGTGTTACTACAAATTACCCAATGGGAAACATTTTTCTTCTTTTCTCTGAAACTCTGTACTTTACATGGTTAAAAGTACTAATCCCCAAAGGAGACAATCTTTTTCCAGGAAACACATCAAAAGTCCTATTGAACTCTAAGTTATGGCTGCTCCCTGGTTGCTTTGGACCTTTTTTGTGTATGCAAATTTGTAGGCAAGATGAAGAATCACCATTTTGCATTGTTGGGACCTCTCTGGTACAAATTATCATGGGTTGGGTTTCCTAGAAAAGATTGAAGTGGTATTTTGAGTGTAAGATGTTTATTAGGGACTAAAACCCATGAAAAATAAATTGAGAAGAGCAGAGTTGAGTATAGGGAGAAGTTGGACTGTAATACATACCTTACCAAGTTCTAGACAACTAGTGGAGAGCTTTAGAGGACGTATTGCTTGTCAGGGTGGTCCCGCATCAGGTAGAAATGGCTGGAGCTTCATACCCCCATCTCATTAAGTCACTGACCAAATATGGATTACCCCAGTAACAGACAGATGCTGTCTGTTACTATATTTTCCTAAGTGGGCAAAAATTCATTTATTGAAGAGAGATGTGAATAGAACATCTTCATGTCCACTTCAAATGTGACCCATCATAACATTGACTTAGACCCAGGGGCTGATTTTATAATAAAGAAATACAATACGAATGTGGTCGTATCATATCATCTGGACTCCGGTGCTGGGGAGAACATTTGGATGACCTGTTAAAGCTCAGCCAAGGAACTAAAATAGGGATGGCAGTTTTGTGAGGGAGTCTGAAGGTATATTTGATATAGAATACCATGTATATTGAACCAATGGCTTTTGAATAGTTCTGTGTCCCCAATAGTTAAAAAAAAAAAAATCCTGATTTGTTTTCTAAAAGAGCAGACAGAAGAGAAAGAAAGAAGTTATTGTACTCTTGGATGTAATCAACACTGATAGTCATAAAGATCTAGGGACCTAGGGTTGCTAATAAATATTGCAGAAAGGATAGAGTATGTCTGGAGGCTGGAAATCACTGTGGTGCCCCTTGATAGTTTAACTATCAGTAAAAACAGTAAATGTGCAACTTCAACAATACAAGATAATTAGGACTCCTCAGTGATTAAATCTAGGTCATTCCACTGGGTAAACAACCTAGATCAGTAGAAGTACTGAGAAAGGGAAAAATAAATTTAGAATAGGTGACAAAAGAGAGTTGATGACTATCACTTACTGCCTTGGAACCTCTTGGAGCCATAAAACTCCAGCTTGTTTAATAACAAGCATTGGCTGACCAATGGCTTGAAATATCAGTAGCCAAATATATACAATATAAGACACAAATAGATTCAGTACTTCAAGGGATGCATTGTAGCAAACACTAGTAATTCCTTTTTCTATATCCACTCAGTTTACCTCTGAATTCACTTGAAACTGCAGTGGTTAATTTCCCTATATACTGTATTACATGTCAAGCACCAAATATCTGTATGTGTTTCTTTGCTTAGCACCTTTGCCTGTGCTACAGGAGCTTGCTCAGCCCATGAGAAGAGCAGCTCAGAAGTGCCTGATATTTAAACTGGGGAAATCCTCAGACACCTCAAACAATACTAGGGTTCAGTATTCTCTGTCTATTTGTAGGGTAATTGTGAGACAATTCTATCCCCAGTTGTCTGCAGTGGTAACCCACTATTTATCAAGTCTTCCCTCTCTTTTTCTACCTCCTCATTTGTGCTTCTTTCTTATCACTTAAATAAACCACTTATGCCCAATGCCATGTCTTGGTGTCTGCATTGTCAAACTGAGACAATGATAATTTCCATGATTACACTTACCATTAAGTTTTTGAAGGTAAACCATGCTCCCAAAGAAAAATTGCACTTGAGAAGCTAAAACTGAATTGTCAGCTGTGTTAATACTGGCTCCGAGAAACTAAGGCCAATGAAGTTAAGCATACACAGATATTATCATGTTTTATCAACAACTGTTTGTTTGAGTAAGCTTACTGAAAAGCTATTTAATGTATCACAGAGTTTTGCATATGTATTATGCATTTTGGCTTCCAAAGAAACTGTTTTTATCTTTGCACAAAGGTGTGTGTTCTTTGAGAACTTCATAGCAGTTCAGCCGAGAGGTAGAGTAAAAATCTGATTTACATACCTTTAAAGAAATAATTTAATAACCTGCTTGAAATATTACTCTATATTACTCTAATTTTCCAAACTGAAGCTCTTGGTACTCTCCATGTAGATTTCGTCTCCCCCTGCACACTTGAACCAGCCCTCTCCACAGTCAGAGTTATCTCAGGTGTGGTGGGCTACTTGCCACCCTGGGGTATTTGGGCACTGTTCTGACTTTATACAAATCTCCATTAAATTTGCTGTTGTGCTTTTCGTGCCCATAACCTCGTCCAGTCTCTTTTGTTAGTAGACCTTTCACCTACCTTCCCCTCATACTCCCAAGGCACTGGGAAAATATGACCAATTCTGGACCAATCAAGTGGTCTGTAATTAAACTATAGCCTTGTTTTATATTATATAAAGGTAGATCATAGAGTTGAGAGTCAAAGGGTCTATTTGGCCATCTCATCCTTAATACTGAAGGGATGTTATCTAAGGCCTTGCTATAGAGTGTATCCATTATCTTCATCTTTGGGACTTTAACCAAAGTCCTAAAATAATAAGAACAGTCTCATTCCATGTCCTGTTAGAGGAGAAGAATTATGGAGTAGATTTCTGCTGACCGTGCCTTTGCGATTATAGTCATTTTAATCTTACACTTGCTTTTCCGGGATACATGGTTTAATGTATTAGTGTCTTTATTTATTTTTCTTTCTTTATTTCCTCTCTCCCTCTCTTCTTCTTTCATTAACATTAAATTTCTGTCAAGGAAACAAATATAACATTCTAACTTTTCTACTCATTGCCTGGTTATTATTTATTAAGTCCTATTGCATACTCCATTCCAGGTAATAAGCTTCTGTATTGTTACCTATCATACCCTTACATGATTTTTTTATGCTAAGATAAAATAGTAATTGATATTGTTTTTAGAGTGTCTAACATTTTAAAAAGAGATAAATGTTAAAATTTCATAACCATAAAATAAACATAGAGTTTTTTTTAATGCATGTTTTTCAGAAAGGAACATGGATTTAGTGCTTACTTAAAATCTATTAGATATAAAAATGAGCCCTCCCCTTAGGTACTTCATTATTATAATGTCCCCCACCGTGAAAAATACAACATGAAGCTATTTCTCTCTTTTTCCATGAATATGTTTTAATATTGATTATATATTTATTAAAAGATAATAAAGGTATATAAAATTGATCTTTATTCATTAAAATACATACTTATCTGATAATAAATATTCTTGAAATTTGTTTTCTTGAACATATGTTGAGAACATATGTTGTCAACCTTAATTTGCAGAGATTCCCATGAATATAGTTTATATTATCCATTAGTCCCATTTGTGACTCTTAGACTTTGCCAAAATACTCCCTTGGATTTTGGAATGCATTCTTCTCTGCTACAGTATGGACTGTTAAACTGGTGCCTGTTGGGATTAAAGGATGACTTTGGGTTAGAGCCTACATGGCTATCGTGATGACATCATTGAGAACACTTGGGAAAATGAGAGCTATGAAGTTAAACCATCCTGAAAGTAAAATATTCGAGGTAGAATGCTAAATCTACTACCCTTGAAGAAGAACCATTCTGAATTTAATTCTTGAATATCTAGTGTCATTCCGTTTTTTCCCAATAGTTCACTTGTATAGCAGCTTTCACAAGGAACAACATAAAGCCAACATTTAAACTGAAATTAAGTATTTTTATCTAAATGAATGAATCTTGGAAACTGTGAATTTATTTGCCTACCTCTGTTTTGAATGTTACCATCATAGACAGATAGCACTTCTCTTCATGAATAACTTCATGAAATATTATAGTGATTTATTTACAACTGAGCAAGTCAGAAAAATTTTCTCTTATGTTTAATTAAAACCATTTCTATCACAATTACCAAATTTTTCTTCCTCTCAAATTTTCTATTTACCTAGGCGAGTTGTATTTTAATTCTCTCTAGGACTTTTCCAGAGTTGCCAGACAACTATTTGAGAGTGAGTAACTAAAGAATATTGTAAGCATTCTCTTAGGTGTTCATGCAGTGCTATGTTATAGTGTTCTTTTTACATTATTGAAAATGTATTGGAAATGATTATATTTTACAACATACTGGGTAAATGGAAAACACTGGTCACTGTTCAATGGATATAACCCTTTGGAGGGTCTGGCTAGTTCAACCCCTCCCTGAATATACAAAGCCTAAAGAGATGGCTATCCGAGCATGCCTGTAAACCATTAACACCACAGGAATGGGCTCTGACACATTTGCTCTGCTCTACCACTTTTTGTGACTTGCTAATAAACCAGCATTACATATTCTGACTCATGTTTAGTTTATAATCCGGGATGATATTAAATCTTTCATTTTTCACTTTTAATGGAAAGAGCCTATTTATTTAAACAATATTTACAATATCCATTTTTTCTCTACTGTGAGATATGTTAAAATGAGCAAGTTTCATCTTCCCCTCTTCTCTTTCCTCTACCACCTGATAATAGGTAGCATTATATTTCTATGATTTCTTTGAAATTGTTAAATATGTTAGTACATCTTTAATTTTTTAGCTGTAACTGATTTACTTTGACTCCTGATTATGACATTTGCATACAGAATATTAATAACAGTTTATCAGCAGACTTATTTTACCTTAAATAATTTCTTTCCCAGTTATAAGATGCATTGTTACATTGTTAGAACATATAATATTTGGATACTGTGCTGTAATTCTAATATTTACATTTGTTTTAGACTTGATCCTATACTTAAATAAATACAGTGATCCTTGTTAATCTTTTGCAATGGTTTTCAAGTCAATTCTTGATTGCCTGAAATTTATTCCCTATAGATTTCTTGAGGAAGACTCATCAAAATGAATTACCACATACTCAAAACTCTCCACAGCCTTTACACTTGAAAGACAGACAGTTGAAAATAAAATACTTACGTCACATTTATTTCCCTTGAGTATTTTCTTGGAATGAATATAACTGTGTGGGAATCTGAGGTCATCCTACTTTTTCCACTTATTAGCCAATCAAATTTTTTATCAGATTACCTAAACAATGCTTTATCTTTAGATTCTACTAACTTTTTTAATGAACATGTTTTAGCATAGACCATTCTGAATCAATTTTATCTAGTACATAGTATACTTCTTGATATATGCATTTAAGTCTTTCCTTTTTATTTCTGGAAAGTTAAATTTTCTTTCTGGAGAACATATATACCTTGTTTTGATTTTCTTCTGGAGGGAGCTTTAAATTTGTATATGATGGGTCTCCTTTGCCTCTTTTCTATAAGTATACAGTTTTCTTTTTAATCTTTTACTGTTTAGTTCTATTTTGGGGGTTACTTTTTAAATTATAGTTGCACAATACCCGTCTCTTTTATGTGATGTCCGATATGATTTTCAATTCTGTGGGATATTTGTCTTTTCATTTCTAACTTTTGTCAGTCTCAGATTACCTCTCTGCTCAAAGCCTGATTCATCCTGACTTATAAGATCTTGTACAGTCTTGCTTTCTTTACCTCCCTGACTTCATTTTCTACTCCTACCCTCTGATTTTCTCAGTTCCAGGACACTGCTGCTTGCTGCTCTTTAGAGAGGTCTGTTCTCTCAAACTCCTTAATAGTTCTGTGATTCTTTGATTTAGTTTGTTCTGTACTTCTTCCATGGACAATTTAGAATTTGGCTTTCTAAGACTAAGTCATCTAATATTAATATATCTATCTTTCAGAATTCAAATTTTATTTCTTTAATCACCTTTCTTATTCTTTGTCCTTTTCAGTTTATTCTTTTTATTCTTTAAATCTCTCTCATGTTATTTCAGGAGGGAGTAGAGAAAAACACCTTTCAATTAATTCATTTAAAATGGTAAAGTTAAAAAGTTTTGCATATTTAATTAGCAACTTTTACTATACCTTACGCATAATATGTTTTTAAGACATTTAGAACAGAATTTGAGTCGTTTAATCTCCCATATTCTTATTCAGAGGAAATGAAAGTTATCACAATAGGATAGAAAAAACTGTAATTTTAGGCCAGAATATGAGCTATGACTGCCATTAACTCTGTTCTTAGGAAGTTCTTTACCTTTCTGGACCTCAGTTTCCTACTCCTTAATTGATAAATTTAGATAACTGGTTTCTAGGATCAATCTAGAATAAATATTCTACTTTTTATTAATATAAATAGAATGCCATCAGTTTGTGTGTTTTAGTGCAAATTCCAGTAAATAGCTCCCAAAATATGTAGATTGATGATAATGTGCTATCACTTTATCAAGAGTATTTATGACTGTTTTTTATTAATGTATTGTGACTGATGTCTGACAATTTTCTTCTCTATAGCAGTACTGGAGAGAATTTAATCAGACTCAATTAGCAAAATTTTGCTGTGCTCACAGGCCCTATTGAAGTTATGATTGAAGTCAGATGATTATGAAAATCATTATAGCTGGACAATTAGTTAGAGATCGTTGATTCAACCTTCTCCTTTTACAGGTGAGGAAACATAAGCCTATATTGAGATATTGATTGCTCAAGATCACAGTGAGATTTAATTAAATGGTGCTGCCAAGACTTGAACTGTATTGTTCCAAATCATGACACATTTAAGATTCTGTCAATATTATTGTTGCAGTCATTTTCTTTACTTTGCTTTATTGTGGTTTTGTTCTGTTATCTTTTTTTGTTTTATTGCACCATACACTGCATTTAAATAGGGATCAACCATGTCTACCTGACACATATCTCTTAAATTGGTAATAAGCTTCAATTCTCATCTGTAGCTACATAGCTTTCTCATTCTTTAGACATTTTTTACTTTTCCATTATTAAATATTGATTCAATACAATAATTCTTAATTTAACTTCTTATCTTGTTAAGAGACACTACCCAAATGTAATAAAAAGGAGCTCACAAAAATTACAAAATGTTATCATCAGAAATTTTAGATGGTAGAAAGCTCAAGACAATGAGAATCCTTGCTAAACATTCAAGACTCTCTTCTTTTAGATTTGTTTAATAATTAGAACTGCAGTAAAGAAATAAAATACGTTGGCATCTGTTCTTTTTAAGAATTTTATGATTTGCCAATTAAATGCAATATAAAGTGATTTCTTAACTTTGTGATTTTTGTTTATTTCAAAGCAAAAAGAATCTTTTTCAAGAGTAGGTATTTTTAATGATATGGTAAAAGCTAGTGGCCAGGTGTGGGGAGAGAGGGATTCAGTTTTACTTAAAATGAATGTACTTTATGATATAAGTTACCAGAGTGTAGCTCTTCTCTGTAGGTAATAATACTCACTTAGGAGATTTCTTTCTTGCATAATTTTAAATATGTAATGAATTCCATAAATTTCCTCAAAAATGCACTAAAAATGTTAGGTTAGAAATTACTATGCTTCAATAAACCTACTCATTTTCATTAAATGTCTATGATTTTCCTAATTAGATTCTACATGTTGGATAAGAGACTTGGTATTTAGAAAGTTATATATCAAAATTCTTAAATTCATAAATTATAAATTTTCATTTTGGTTATGACAGTAGTTCTTTTGATGATGCATCCTAGCCTTCAAAGTTAGGGTAAAAAAATACCCCAAAGTCTATAAAAGAAATAAAAATAGGAATTCTAGCAATCCAACTTTTTTAAAGAAGGTTTGCAAGCTAAGTGTTCATCTAAATAACTCAAACTATAAATAAAACTTTTCACTGAAATGCACAAATAAAACCCAAATAATTATAAAATGGTTTTACATTTTGAAAATTTAATCCCAGTGGATTACAGGACTCACAAGCTTATTACTGACACCAAAGTTATAGAATATTCTTGAGTATTTGTTTCTGTGATGTGGTTTAAGGGATATGATTTAAGTCCTATCTATTTCATTTGTATTCACTTTGTTTTTATAGTTTTGCTATAGTCAGCTTTGCAACTGTCAATTTTTTTTCTTAGTCTTTGCTATTGCAAAGCAGTAACCTTTCTCTCTGTTCTTAAAAATAAGTAATTTTCCGCTAACATCTCAAATCTAGCCAAACGGCCTAATCGAAATTAAAAGGTTCATAGGGAGACAGGAAAAAAAAATGTGATATCTATTACAACTTATCCATGTTCAGTATATTTTCATATATGTTATTCAATGGCTTTTCTTTTTCTAACTTTTAGGATTTTGTAGATCTGTTGTTTTAAATAAAATTATACTACAAATACTAAAATGAAGATGCTTCCAGAGAGAAGAGAAAGCAGGATTGTTAGCTAAAGAAAATCACTATACATTGATTTTTCTGAGCCAAAAGGAAGCTTTTCCCTCTATATATCAACAATTTTTGTCAATGAAGGCAGCATCTTTGCTAGGGTAATGCAGGTGCATGGCTATAGTGCTGGAGAAAGCCAGAATGTGGCACGGTTTTTACTACCTTATACCAGCTTCCCATTTCTTCCTCCAATAAAAAAATTTTAAAAAGACAGAAAAATTATATACATAA
>NW_011888820.1:4996143-5013459 GCF_000151845.1 Pteropus vampyrus
ATAGTCAGCTTTGCAACTGTCAATTTTTTTTTCTTAGTCTTTGCTATTGCAAAGCAGTAACCTTTCTCTCTGTTCTTAAAAATAAGTAATTTTCCACTAACATCTCAAATCTAGCCAAATGGCCTAATCGAAATTAAAAGGTTCATAGGGAGGCAGAAAAAAAAAGTGATATCTACTACAACTTATCCATGTTCAGTATATTTTCATATATGTTATTTAATGGCTTTTCTTTTTCTAACTTTTAGGATTTTGTAGACCTGTTGTTTTAAATAAAATTATACTACAAATACTAAAATGAAGATGCTTCCAGAGAGAAGAGAAAGCGGGATTGTTAGCTAAAGAAAATCACTATACATTGATTTTTCTGAGCCAACAGGAAGCTTTTCCCTCTATATATCAACAATTTTTGTCAATGAAGGCAGCATCTTTGCTAGGGTAATGCAGGTGCATGGCTATAGTGCTGGAGAAAGCCAGAATGTGGCACGGTTTTTACTACCTTATACCAGCTTCCCATTTCTTCCTCCAATAAAAAAATTTTAAAAAGACAGAAAAATTATATACATAAAAGCATCACAGGTAGCCTTGAAAGGAAGAGAGTTTATAAGCAGTGTATGATCCGACTGGTATGTGGAAATGTGCTTTTTTAATATTAAACTTCATTGGATTTCATGCTTCATATAGACACTATGGATAAAAACCAATTTTTATCCTTCATGCCCAGCATAAGGCTAAATACCTAGTTGGTCCACGGGATTTAATTTTATTTGTTTGGTATAATTTTCTTATATTATTTAGTACTATCTAGTTGTTACAACGCAGGTAGAACTGAGTCACTGACTTGTCACTTCATATTTTTCATACAGTTAATCTTCACATTTCAAGGTCAGAAGCCTGTGAGATTCCAGGAAAGACTGTCAGTGAAATAATAAAACTATTATTTTAAGAGATCGATAATGTAAGGATGGGTGATATATTTTCCTTCGTGCTTTTCATATGCATAAGCCTTTTCTTCATAGAATTTGTTTTCCTTTTTCCAATTAAGAGAAACAAATGTTATTTTATATCATTCACAAAGTTCCTCTGACCTATCAAGAACTGTTTAATTAAGATAACTTTGCTGAGGGTCAATAAGGATATCTGGGCTTTATTTAACAAGAATTTCCAGGGATTAGGCCAAGACTTTTCCATGTTCAGAAGTCCTTCGAGGTATTTCTAATATACACAAAGTAGGAGAACTAGTAAGCTGAATAGGGAGCTAGGTGTTTGGGTGTGACAAGATATGAAGAAGGGAAATCACCTCTGTATATTTAATTCTTGATGATATTATCCATTGCTTTTATAAAATCTCAGATGAAGAAAAGCATATATAAATGAGATTGTTGTCGGTGGTCACTGATCATTTGAAGAAAATGTAAGATTAGATATGTATGAATATTCTGAAGCTAAGTAAAATAATCCTGTAGTATATATGTTGATAGTATATATATGAATAGACAAATATGATCTTTTCCCCAAAGAGTAATATACAGCTGAATAAATTATATTACCACTTTTTAAGCTCATACATCTCAAAAGATGGGATAGAATGAGTGGGATAGAATTATAAAGGAGAAAACTGTGTGATATGTAAATAAAAATGTGATTTTATTATTCTTTCCCTTTATATATAGAAGAAAATAATTTATATAAATTAAAAACACACTTTTACTGCAACACCAACAGAAGAATATCAAGTTTCACTGTGTGTGTCTGTGTCCTTGGGTATGTCAAGTTGAAAATGTAAAAATGTTAAGCCAGGCTAAATGCTGCTATGGGCCAGATATTTTTACTATCATGATGGCTATGGAGCTGGGTTTAAGGAACAACTTCTCTCTTAAAATCTGTCTCTAAGTATGGTAATTTTCCTGAAATGTCATTATTATGTATTTGGAAGTTAATAAAAATGTTAGGGATACTCACAGAAGCAATAACTCAAATACTTTTCACTTTTGCAAGATTGTTCAGTGATTGGTTCCACTATTAAACTTGCCTTTCATTTTCCTTTTGTTCAGAGTGGATATGCTGAGTTGCTTTTGCTTTGAAGCATTTATCTTTCTTCTAAAATATATTGGTATCCCTCACATAATACTGGTGTATCTTTGCATTTACTGCTGGAAAGTGAAATGGAAGATATATTTAAATGTAACCATTTTTATACATGCAGAAAAACAAATCCAATAGCAGTTTAAATTCACCTAATAATTGTAAATAAATATGTTAAGAATCGCAGTTTCCTTCATAGGGTACTAAGCGCAGGAAAGTGCTCTATCTATGTCGTTATTCTCCTTTCTTCTTTTTCCTCCTTTATTTTTTTTCTCTCCCTCCTTTACTATCCTTATCTATTGCACTACATCAGCCCAAGAGAACAACTGATCATTTGCAATGGCTATTTCTTATTACGTGGTAGATAGACCATCTTAGAGAAAAACAAAAGAGAAAGATAAATTTATTAAACCAGTTTGCCTGCAACTGAAGCTTCTTGGTAAACTGAACTTTTATTTCTAAAACAGGGATAGTCCAGGGAAAACTTAATCTTTTGCTCACCTTACTTTAAACTTTTTTTTGGGGGGGGTTGGGAAACCTCTTAAAAATATTTTGCAGGAAAACAGGAAACTTTCTGTTTTACCGAATATTTAAGTGAAAATATTTACCTCTAAACATTGTGTAGCATAAAGCAACCAGAATATTGAAGAAAGAGGAATGTCTACATGAGATAGATTCACCAAATTCATGCTGTGCTTAAAAGGAGAATTCTCTTCATGGAAATACTACAAAGAATTATAGGCAGAACGCACTGTATTGGCTCAATATTTATTAAGAAAATTTTATGTGTATTTAAAATAATCATGCTTTGGTTAAAAGTGTACATGGCAAAGAAATTGCAAAGAATAAACAAAGTAACAATGGGCAATTAACCTTGTCAAAGAAAAAAATGCACTTGACTGAGTTAAACAGGTAAGGAAGGCTTTATTCAACACTATTGCAAAAGGAGAGAGATTAACTTGGCTCAAACAAAAGGCAGGAGAATTTTTATGCACAAGGGTGAACCTGTGGAAAAGTAGTGGAGAATGTTAGTAAGGAGGTTGCTTAATGTGATTAGACTATCTCTGTTTGCTAGTTTGCACTTCTGTAAGTTAGGCTTCTACACTTCCACAGAGACTGGGAAATAGAAACACAGTTTTGGCCTGCTTGGACTGCCATAACAAAATATCCCAGGCTGGTTGGCTTAAAAACGTAAATTTATTTTCTCACAGTTCTAGGAGTTGAGGAGTCCGAGATTAAGGTGTAAAGTAGGTCATTTTCTAGTGAAGACTCTCATCCTGGCTTCCAGTGATCATCCTTTTTTTAATTAAAAATTATTGGGTTGACATCGATTAACAGGATCAAATAAGTTTCAAATGTATCAACAGTAAGTGGTATATGTAGTGCATCGTGTGTTCACCACCCAGATTTCCTTCTGTCACCAAATATTTGACCCCTTTTACCCTTGTCTACTCCCCCATTCCCTCTAGTAACCACTAATCCACTATTCGTATTACTCAGCCGTAAGAAAAGATGAAATACTACCATTTGAGACAATGTATGTGTATCTTCAAATAATCATGCTAAGGGAAATAAGTCAGAAAAAGTTGAAAACCACATATCACTCATATGTGGGATTTAAAGCCTGTGACCACCTGCTATGATCACATAGCAGAGAGAAACAGAGATCACTGATATTCTTTCTTTTTTATAGAGACACCAGATCAATTGAATCAAAACTTACCCTTATGAACTCAGTTCACTTTAATCATTTCCTTAAAGGCAATATCTCTAATGTACTAACGTGGGGAGGAAGGTTAGGGCTTCAACATGTAAATTTTGGGGGGATACAATGTAGTTCATAGCAGGCACTATCTTCCTTGATGAATACATTTCAAAGAGATGGCTCCCAAATCCATTTCTGGGTTGCAAATCTGGCAAGAAACTGGGAGAATATATATATCTGAAAGGGGCAAAAAAATAGAATTTACAATTGCAGTTGTTCTAAAATAAATGCTGTAAGCAAAAGGAGATCATAGACTATGGAAACTTGTCTAAAGTTTAGTCGGATTGAGGAGAACATTAAGTTTGCCCTAATCAACCTGTGAGTCATTATTATTTCATGTACTCTTTGAAAAAGAAATTACCACAAGTACTTTGCTCTTCATTCATTCATAGTAAAGCTAGCCTACAATATTCTATGCATTAGCAGAATCATGTCTTAGAGGACCTGGGAAGTGCTACATAATGCAATAAATGGTGACATTTAAATTAATGCTCTCAAATTTCCCTGCTGTTTGTTAACTAAAGTGGGAAGAAATGCGGTCTATGTTTAATAATAAGCTCATTGTGTTCCTCAGGATTTCACTGTCCTTAGGCCAATTATCCTTTTTAATTGATGGTCTGCTAGCATAAGACTAAGTACCCAGATCTACAAACAGAGGTCAGCCCTTTATTTATTTTTGAATACAAGGGGCAAAACCAGGTTTGTGTAACTGTGTATTGAGAAAAGAAATGTCAAAGGACTATAAAGAAAGAGGAGGGAAGTTGAAAAGAAAAAAGGAAAAACAGAGAGAATGTCCTTTCTTGATATTGATATTGGAAAATCACCAAAGGTTCTCTCACTCTATTGAAAGTCAACTGCTCACTAAGAGGCTTTTCAATCTACTTTCCATGTGATGAACTTTTAGTTAACTGGGTAAAGAACAGGGGCTGCACTAGGATAAAGTAAGGGACATTCCTGCCTCTGGGTGAAAAATTTAAAGGGACACCAAAAAAATAAACATTAATTTAAAATATCATCAATTTTACTGATTTTTCTTTTGGCTCAGAGTCTAACATGGCTCTACAAGGTACTAGCTACTAATGCTTTCCTGATTGAAAGTTTTGATATTCTATTTACTACGATTTTTTTTTTTTGCAACAAGTTTGGGTTTAAAAAAACAACAAAATAAACATTATTTGATTGCCAAACTTCTTGGCATACCTTTAAATTTTGTAGCCAAGGCAGATGCCTCACTTGCATCTAGTCCTAACTCAGCAAGAGGAGGTGGGGAATGGTATTTTCTCCTCCATTTAGAATATATTTTCCATCTTTGTTGGATGGAGTAAGTTTAGAAAGCATTATGGAAGCAGTGCTTTCCTTGGTGTGCACTAATGGAGATGAACATTAATTTAGTTAATGGACAATATTGTTCATTCCCCACATCAGTAACTTGAAGACATGAGGAAAAGCAGAGTTTTGCCAAGAAGGAAGTTCGATGAAGAGAAACATCTTTGAGGATGTAAAGATAAAATAAAGCTCACAATTTCACATCACTGATAGAGAATATTAACTGTTGATTAAGAGACAGAATATAATATCTAATGTGACAGCTTCATTATATAATGTTTGCAAGTATTTGAAACCTATCTAACCATTTCTAGTCTTCTAAAGAGGAGGTTTATTCAGTGTATCTACTGGCATTGTGAAGAGAAAATGAATGAACTTTAACATGTTCTATAAATTAAGTTCAACTTCCTCCAATTTAGGTAGATACATCTCTCACTGTTTAGTTAGCCGGGTACCTGGGAACAAATAAATACCAGATCCGCTATTTATTTAAATGATCCTTTTTTCTTTTTATTAAGTTTATAATCTTACTATGGATAGTTAAAATATATATAATCCTAATTTAAATAGTAAATAATCTATAAACTATAGAAGAAAAATTTCCATTGGTTTAGGAGGGACCCTTTTCAAAATTAACAGTTCAATCATTCTTTTGCAGTCTACATGGGTCACAACTAAAGTTGCATAAATTCATTTGGTATATTAGGATTGGCAAACTTTTTGTAAAGGGATAGATAGTAAATATTTTCAACCTTCAGGATATACGGTATTTGTGGCAACTATTCAACTTTGTCATTATAGTAGGAAAGCAGCCGTAGGCAAAAATAAAGAAGTGGGCATGTTCACATAAAACTTTATGTACAAAAATAGGCAGTGGACTGGATTGAGCCTACCAGTCACAGTTTGCCTACACTTGTGTTAGATGCTTCTGCATGATGAAGTGGGTAGAGGGGATCAAATATATGGTAGCTGGAGGAAACTGGACTTTGGGTAGTGAACACACAATAGAACAATAGATGTCAAAAGATAATGTACACCTGAAAATGATACGATTGTATTAACCAATGTTACCCCAATAAACTTAATTTAAAAAAATAAATAAATAAATACATGATAAATAAATGCAACCTAAAATAAATAAATAAATAAATAGATAGATAAATAAATAGATAAATAAATAAATACAGAGGAAAAAAAAGAAAAAAGAAAATTATAAACTGAATTGTCTATAATAGTGGGCTCCAAAAGAGTCATGTCATTTATTGAGTCAAGAGTCTAAGCTGTAAACGCAAAAGAACCTTTATTACTAATGACTATAGAATAGTTCATGATTCTACACCTAATCTTATCTCAGCATTCTGTATCCAACAAGATCATTAATGTTAGATTAAATATTATTATGAGAGAGATAGAGCTGCCATCTCAATTTTGATAGTATTTTGCCTTCTTATAAACTCTTAATTAGTCCTGAAAATTTAGCACTTTATTGTAGACCATGAGGCTTAAGTACATTTCTACATGAAAACAGCTGTTTCATTGACAGTAATGAGGGCTCCTTCATGGGTCAGTGACTCAGCTAAAAACCACAAAATTGAGGCGGCCCCACATGGAAAGTTGGCTAACTAGATATTTGATTTTCAGTTGTAGTAAGACTTATTCTCAGTTTAAGGATGATTTACTGTAGTTGTAGGGGCAGAGGTTAAGTGGTACTGAAACTACGGTATTTTAAAAATTTGGCTGCATGTTTGAAAAAGCTGTTCTAAAAGAGATAGCACTTTGCTCTATGCATTTATAATATTTTGCTGTTTATTCCGACTAATGGCAGTTATGATATTATAAATCACAAGCAGAAAAACAATATACAATGATTTATATATCAGTGCAAACTCTGTTTTATCTACTACTTCTATTATATTGTGAAAAGATAAAAAAATAAGAAGTAGAATAAAATATTAGAATGTTTATGGCTTACTTTTCTAAAGATTATTGTAGAAACGATATATATTTGAATTAAAATTGCTGGGGCTATGAGAGGTTATCATAGCCAGGACTTTGAAAGGCCCATAGCAAACCCCCACAATTGCATCTTGGGTAAGGACAGGACAAATCATGTTTTCCCCAACAGTGTTCGATGAAAAGTGATTCTATCAGTCACATGACCAAAATCAAATGAAGCAGTAAAGATTTCGAAGAACTTTCAAGTCAATAAACTTTAGAGATTATTGCTCGGCCTTTTAATTAGAGATGAAGAAGCTGATGCTCAGATACATAGAGATTTTGCTAAAGGTTACACACAGAATATTGATAGGTTTGCCATTTGTGCTCTGTTTTATCCCTGCGCTTTGCTCTTAAAAAGTGAATTTTCATTCACATTTAGGCACAAAGAAGATCGATCATGTGATTGAAATCATGTAAGCCTGTGTAAACTACAATCCCAGTGCCAACATTCATGTATTTCAAATTATTGTTTACAATGTTTCTTTCACAGCTATTTAATGTAATTAGACATTTTGTATTTTCCACTTATATCTAAATCATTTAGTTTTAATTTATTTAAGTTATTAGACCAGATAGGTTAAAATGTCTAGGAACAAATTCTCAGATCAATCATATTTCCTAGAAACCATCTTAATTTACAGTTGAATGGAGGTATAGGTATTTGGCAGATAGTATGTTTATTTAAATATACTGAATTTAACAGATCATTTTATTTTTTAATCTTGGTTACTTGTTTGGTTTTACCTCCTATGGAACAAGCTTTTATCTCCAAACCTCTCTTTCATGGCCAGGACTAGGGTGAGGCATCTCAGATACAAAGGTCAGGAGACTTGGACTTGCAGGACCTTAATAATATACACCTCCTAGAATTTTGTGACCCAGGATCCTCTCTAACTCATAGTATTCTCAGCCTTCTCTTTTTTCATTGATTTATTCCCTGACAATGTAATGAGAAAATGACTGACAGTTTTTATCCTTTAGGCAATTTTAGCTCCAGAGAAGAAACATGTTGCAATAATATCACATAATATCCATTATATTTTACTCAGAATATTTTGGACTTAAAATATTCAAATTGTGAAAATTAACTAGATATAATATATTGTTCATATAAAATTCTCTTGGTTATGTGACATAGATTACTATATAACCATGGCATCTTCAGAAATATCTCACCCTATGGTACAGCTCTTGATCTTTCACATTTAATCACAGAGCTTCAGCCACAGACTTTCTACTACTGTTTCTTATTCTTCATTTTTATTCAAATGCCTTCTCAAATTCATTATTGTATTTTCTTCCCCGAATTTTATTCTTCCTATTTATACACTATATACATTGGAAATAAAAGATGGAAGGAAAGAAACTCCTATTTTTATTGTCCATTATTGAGATACATAAAGTACAAACCACTCAAATGTAGCATTTGTGTTGCAGCCACAATTGTTCATTTTGACTGAAAATGATTGATCAAAGCAAGAGCTGTTAAAGCAAATCTTGTCCCCTCATCATCTAATATGTCACATTATATTCAATTTCCCTTGTAAAAATTTACCTTTCAAGAGAAATGGCTGAATGTTTTTTTTTTTTCATTCCTACATCGGAAGAACACAATGATAAACATGCATTCCCTTCCTACTGAAGACCAGAAGGGCCAAGAGCATAGAATAAGTAGAAAGACAGATTCAGACCCAACACTGTTTGATTCTGAAAGTCAATCTTAAATCCAACTACACTATTCATGAGATTCACTGCATTCATTTACTTATTTTCAGTGCTCCTCAATTTTTTTAAAAACTGTGGTAAAACACATATCCCTTAAAATTTATATTTCACCATTGTTAAGTGTACAGTTCAGTAGCATTAGCAGTGTTATGCTACCATTATCACCAGCGTCCATCCACAAAACTCTTTCTGTTATCTTGCAAAACTGAAACTCTACCCATTAAACAATAACGCCTTGTTTCCCCTCCCTCCTGCCCCTGGCAATGACCATTCTACTTTCTGACTCTTACTACTCTGGGTACCTCATGTAAACAAACTCATATATTACCATCTTCTTATAACTAGCTTATTTTACTTAGCATAATGTCTGCAAGGTTCATCCACTTTGAAGCCTTTGTTCCTTCTTTTTTATGACTTAATATTTCGTTGCATGTATATACCACATTTTGTGTGTTCATTCATCTGTCAGTGTACAATTGGATTGCTTCCAACTTATCATCATATTTATTTATGTAGCTACCATGGAAGGAATAGTTGTTTTTTCTTAGAACTTCAGCAGGTTCTATGCTGTACATGTTTTTAAAGTAACATTTTAAATTGAATAACAAACACATAATCCCAGCAGAGAATGAAATGATGGATTGATACTAGGACATCCATGGTATTATTTTGTGTGTTCTAGATAACTGGTGAGGGATTTTTTTGGGAATCAGTTAAAATATCTTAGAGAAAAGAAATAAGGACCATGGTTTTTTATTGCTGTGTGAAAAAGAAGTATCACGTGCTTTCATTTTACCACAAAAACAAAAATGGTTATGCCCCCCTGGAGCAGTGTTTCAAGGAGTCTTGGAGACTTTGGTCCAATTTGTAAATTCTTTTTTTTTTTTTTGCCTTTTGGCAAACCAGTGTAAGTGAACACATTATTGTATAGATAGCCTTACGGAAAAATCAGTAGGGAGAATCAAGTAAATCTCAGAAGAACATTTTAAATCAAAACAAATGTAGTAAAGTATTTTCTGAAAAATAACTCTGTGTTGCTGTAATAAAGAAATCTCTTTGGAACGAATTATTTAAGTCTTTTTTTTCCTTAAATAAAATCACTTGTCGATTCTACATATGGTGTGTATAACACCATTTTGAGTGTCTGGACCTTCCTAGCTTAGAATTTTGAGTTAGGTTTATACTATGAACTCAATTTGTAAGGTTAGGAATCAAAAGTGGTATAGTTTAGTACCCAAAGTAGAGTACTAATAAAAAAATAATTTTTAGTAAATGGTTTTACATCTGTATAGCGGTGATATTTTTATTGACATTTTAAAAATTATATTTTTAATTGAAGAAGATAATCTTAGACCATAAATGTTAAATTTTAAAATATTTTGCTTTATTAATTGATATTTCTCTAAAAAGTATTTTGAGTACACTTAATACTGTTCTCATCAGTTTATGTAATATTCAAAATTAACTTGACTACTCTTAAAAAATTTATACTAATGAACATTTTATATTTTAGCTTAAGGAAGTGATCATGAAAGCTCAGAAGCCAAACCATTATAATTTTTTTCACTGAAAATATTCAACATTGAATCATTATTTTTTATTTGTTTTATATACATATAAAATAGTTTAATCTACACACTTTGAAATTTGTGAATTATAAGAATGCTTATCATTTTACATTTATATTATCTTTATTTGTTTTCTGTGCATTTTCAACAGTTTGTAAACTATCTCTTAAAAAACATATCTTTAAAGATGTCTTTCTGGTATTCTTTAAAACTATCAGAGCACTCTATTTTCTAATTAATCCCATAGTGACAGAACATGTTATTTCTTTATTTCTTAACATTATATTTTTATACAACTTAAATTTATAAGTAATTTTCTTGTGATATTATTTTGACTTTTTTAAATTCAATTTTCCATCATACTACAAAAGTAACCAGTCAATTTAGTTGAAATAGTTCATTTAATTGAACTGAAGATATTGATAATGACTATTTACTGTTGTAAAGCTAAAATAATCAACTGAAAGATTAAACATTTTAATTTTTCTATTATTTTTTGAAAGTTTTGTAGCCACATACTAGGTAATACATTTACATTTACAATTTCTAAAGTATGTAAATGTATATTTTGTCTCTCATTTTTCACAGTTTCATTTTCTACTTCTTCAGTTACCTACTGTCAGCTGTGATAAAAATAATATTAAATAGAGAATTACAGAAATAAGCAATTCATAAGTTTTAAATTACATGCTGTCCCAAGTAAAGTAATGATATTTGGAACTGTCCTTCTCCATCCCACCGGGGATATGAATTATCCCACTGTCTAGGGTATCTTCCTTCTCTATAAACTACCAACCCTTTATCACTTAGTAGCTATCTATCAGTGTTATCAGATCAGCTATAGAAGTTATTCCAGTGCTGGTGTTAAAGTAAACCTTATTTTAGTTAATAATGTCACATTTACATAACTTTTATTACAGCATATTGTTATAATTTTTCTTTTGTTGTTAATTATTGTTATTAATCTCTTACGGTGCCTAATTTATAAATTAAACTTTATCATAGGTATGTAAGTATAGAAAAAAAATAGTATATATATGATACAATCTGTAATTTTAAGCATCCATTGAGAGTCTTTGGTTGTATCATTTATGGATAAGGGGGAACTACTATATTGTATTCTTGAAATATATTCCCAGTTCCCAAGGTTCTGTTAATAGAGGAGATGAGTCATGTGAATAGAAAATCATTTAAACATAACAGAACAAAGCAATTATAGTAGCAACAGGAGTGAATCAAGGGTTTTAAGTGGTACTAAGGACTGATACACTTTACTTCCTGGATAACTCTACGGATATAAACTCTGAGAATATAGAGATATCCTGAGTTTAGTCATAGATAATCATCTATCTATGTGTACCCTAAGTATGTCAATAGCTGAGAGAACTTGCAATTTCCCTTGATCTATTGTACAGCCCAGATTCTAATTTTTTTAAATTTCAAATGACCACGGTTTTTCATTTGCACCTTACTATTCTTTGCATAGCTCTAGCATCCTTTGCTCTTAATGCTCTATGTCTGCCCTATAAAAGTGTTGGGGCAGCTAAAACTAAATGCTGCTATGAAAATTCAACAAAATCGATAAAATGTGAAAAAGTTGGGATGACTTTCCAGATGTTAACTTGAATTATACATTAGTAGTTGTTGGATAAAGCAGAACAAGTAATAGTAAGGCTTTTTCTTGCATGTGGCATAGATGGAGAAGAAGAACTGGATTTGTTGGGTTGTGCTTAAGGATTAAATTAAGCTAAGAATGGAGGTGCAAAAGAGATGAGAAATGACAAGGTGTATGTCAATAAATGACAAGGTATATGTCAAAAAGTAATAGTATATGCTTACTTCTGGAGATAATTAGAAAACAGAACCATTGGAATGAATAAAGTGAAATGTTATAGCTTCGTAAATTTATAAAAGTAAGAAAAGTTAACTGGGGATGTTCATGTAGAGCTGATTTTAAAAGCACAAATTATGCTATTAAAAAAAACCCTAAAATTTTCTCAAATTTTCTTTGCCATAAATTGGTGTATTTTCTCTTTTAAAAATTAGAACCCAAGCCACTAAAATTGTTATTATGCTAAAATTAGAAACAAAATTAGATTATCTCTTGGTTTTTGACTTTTACGTGGGGGATAAACTTTGATAACAAAGTAGATTCACGACATTTACTAAAATTATTTTTATGGTACAGTTTGTTGATTCATGTTAAATTCCTACCCCCAAATCTGCCTTCTTTTTACAAGGAGTCTTTGTTCTATGGGACTGTATGTTTGGAGAAACATTTAAAACATATGTCCACCATCTTAGAAAAAGGACCACACATTATTGGTACAGAAGCTGCAGATATTTCCATTTACCTCACACAGTGTCACGCTTTTCTGTATTTCTAATTTCTATTTCCTTTTTTCCTCTACTTTTTACACTTTTTGTATAGTTAAACAAGCCTTCAAATCTGGTTTTAAAATATGTTAGCTCTACTAAATTTATTCCAATCCACAGAGATTATATTTACTTAAAATACTGTTTCATTCAGAATAGACAAATTATTTCTGCTTTCGATATATCCAATGATGCCTAATTTTATTGAATGTTGGATGATAGGTTCACAATACTGCATTCAACATGATTAGAATCAAAATGACTATACAGGATCTGTGCAGTGGTACTACCCCACAGGGTCAGGCATACTAGTGAATGTGACAAAACATACATATATTAAACCATTTGTATACATTTTGTATTGATTTTCTAACATAAAATGAGTGCCTTATCACAGAATAGAATAATTATATATTTGGTTATTTAGTTGTGAGATCATCCATAGGAATAAAATTTAACATAAGGAAAGAATAGTGTTGATGTCACTGGGGAAAACTTCACTTAGGCATTTTGACTTGAGCTTAACTTTGAAGAATTGAAAGAGCATGGTTAAAAACAGAGAAGAGAAAAGAATTTCAGCAAATCATATTTGCAGGGGGATTGTCCTAGACCAACTAGAATTGCATTAACCTGTTAGGCTCATAATTACATAGCTCACATTAGTGGGCTTTATTTTTCTTTTTCAGTGTGGATTGTTTTGTTTTTTTTTTTTTTGTTTTTTTTTCTTTTTGAGTCTTGGCAACTGAATTCCCAGAGGAGATTTCACATCTGCTTGTCATATAAACTTTAGCTCTAGTATAGCAAGGATTAAATTCTTCCTTAAATCCTGACCGAGAGCATTTCTCCCACTTTATTTGACATAACACTATATCATAGTGATGTTGGTTCTTTCCCCACTCACTGTATAGTGTAAATCTATTGCATGCCACAAGAGCAGCTGAGTATTAGATGCAGAGTATTGTCAGAGGTGCTGATAGTTTCATCTTTCTGAGGGAAAGGAAATGCTGGGTCTTGAAATTCGGTTGCAATCCTGGCCCCAGAGTATAAAATACTTTCGTCTTGAAGGATGTGATTATTATGGACTATGTTTCTAGGATTCTTTTTATTTTTATATTTTTTTTTATTTTATTATTACTCTCAAGTATACAGTACATTGGTTAAACATTTATATAGTTTATACAACAATCCCCCTAATTGCTCTTTCTCTCCTCTGTCTTTCCACCTAGCCATTACATTAATACTAACTACATTCTTTATGCTGTGCTCCCCATCCCCATGACCATCTATCAACTACTAATTTGTAATTCTTTAACCCATCATCCCTTTTCCCCAGCTCCCCAACCTTCTTCCTCTCTGGCCATCACCACATTGTCCTCAATATTTGTAAGTCCATTTTTTGATTAATTTGTTCTTTTTGTTCCTTAGATTCCACATATAAGTGAAATCATATGGTATTTATCTTTCTCTATCTGACTTATTTCACTCAGCATAATAACCTCTAGGTCCATCCATGTTGTTGTGAATGGTAGGATTTCATTTTCTTAATGACTGAGTAATATTCTATTGTATATATGAACAATTGCTTCTATATCCAATTGTCCGTTGATGGTCATTTAGGTTGCTTCCATATCTTGGCTACTGAAAATTGTGCTGCCATGGATATTGGAGTGCATTAATCTTTACAAATTATTGTTTTGGTTTTCTTTGGATAAATACCCAGAAGTGTAGTTGCTGGGTCAAAAGGTATATATCCATTTTTAATTTTTAAATATCCTTTCAGATATGAATATTGTGTTGTTCTTAAAGTTTTTAAAAGTGTTGGAAGGGAGAAGAAGCTGTGATTGATATGGGCAAGAGTGGCCGAAAGAAAACAAGGCCAGAAAGTTATGCAGAATTATAAATATTTGTTAAGTATCTAGTAGTTATATTATACTTTATTTTCCTTTAGCCTGAGATAGAAGATTTGTTTTTAAAGTGTCCACTAGTTGTACAATAATGGCTTCAGGATCATTTTCCCACTCTGTCCTGGTTAATTTTCACTTGAAAATTGATTTCATTATTTAAATATAACAAGTTACACAAAAGTAAAGAAAATCAAAATTGTGAAATGTCTTCTAAGTAAAAATATTTGGTAAGACTATATCTAAGTATCTTCTTCCCCTATAAAATATCAAAATCAATTTAAAAATATACTTTTCAAAAATAATCACTAAAATTTTCCAGCAACAACAAAATAAGAGAACAAGACCACTTCAAAAGGGGTGGCCAAGGAAAGAAATAGAAGTAAGATTTTACTATGATTCAAGTTACTTTTAATACTACCTTTACCCACCAAATCAGTGGTAGGGTATGGAAGCAGGATAATGCAATCTTAAGAATAGCTGAGTGCAGTAAAGAGAATTAATAGGGAGAAAAAAGTAACCTACCAGAGGAAAAACTCTTAACTATTACCATTGTATCTCAGGCAGGGCTGGCTTAATGGGCACAACACTGTACACAGGGGCCCATGCTTACAAGGGCCCTGTGCTTGGTTTAATACTCTGCTTTCACAGTTTTGAAATTCTTAACAAGTTTTGAACAAGGGGCTCTGTATATGCACTTTGCACTGTGTGCCACAATTTATGTAGTCAGTCTTGATCTCTGGGAAAGAATTCACATCTGATCTCATTAGGTTGGAAGAAAACCCCTGCCTGAGCATTAGCCACTCTGAACAAATATTAGAATTATTTGTGGGGTTTTTTAAAATTGCAATGCCCAGGTCATGTTTCAGACCAATTAAACAAGAGTCAGTGGAGGTGAGGGCAAGGATAGGCAGTGGGATGGAATAAGGTACCAATGTTTTTAAAAGCTCCTCAGGTATCATAAAGTGCAACCAAGAATGACAACCACTAAAAGGAAAAGGCATGAGAACACACAAACGTGGAACCAGAAGAGACAGGCATATTAAATGGTCCAAGTGACGTACACAAACTTACTTACCTGTGAATAATTATTGATAAGTTTCAGTCTACGTGTTTCTGATTGACCTGGGAATTGTTGCTAGTAGAAAAGGGTGAGAGAGAGATTTGAATGACTGAGATGATTTTCTTGGATAGAAGCTTTATCTTAAGACATCTACTCTGAATTGGAGAAAGAGGATACCATCTCACATCCCACCACCAGTGTGTAGAAAGCATCCCAGTACAGGACATTTAAATTTCAGCGGGGAGAGAGAAACCATTAATTATCCAGCATGTGACCCCAGTTGAGATTTGTTGGTAGTACCCAGCTATCAATTCCAGCTCATAGGGAAACACAGATTCCCAATAAATTGTCTACTAGTCTGATTATAAACTACCTGTAGAGTTGGAACTAGAAATGAATATTTTCCCCCTTAAATGAATGGACCTATACCCCAAGATATGGATTTATAGATTATAGAGTAAATAAGTTTTAATGCTCCCTCATTTATAGGATTGGGAAGAAAGCAGACAGTCCCTAGTGAAATAGGAGTCTGAAGAATTTCAAATTCCCAACATTTTAGGGAAGACAGAACAATTGTGAAAGTACAGGAAGTAGGAGCTGGTATTCTAAAAGCCTGAGCATCAGCAGGGAAACTGGATCCTTCTGTTTGGGGAGGAAGGTACTTTTACTAGAGAATTTTAGCAATGCAACAGTAGCAATATGAACTAATCTCATATCCTTTTTCTTAGGTTTCTTTGAAAGATAGTCCTTAGGCTAAATCTTTGGAGGCTAACTGAGTTCAATTATGGCTTTTACTGAGTATGGCTGGGCATCTTGGGATTAGACAGTTGTGGCTTTAGTAACTTATTAAACCTTGTGAAATATTACACTTAAATAAGTCAAAGTCTTACTTCAAACTTAGTAATGGTGCTTAAACTCAAGTGCTAGAAATATCAAGTTGATGCTATCACTTTTCAGTCCTTAGCTACTTTGGGCCAGTCTAAAGATCAAGAAAACACTTTTTTATAGACATACATTCAGATTTCTGGTTCCTCAAAATATGGTAAGTTTGCATGGACCTACATTTAAGAGGCTGATGGATTAGTTAAACTATATTTAAAAAATGAGAAAAGCCAAGCATGAGAAATACAAGATAGTTGATAACAGTTTGTCTATTAAACCAAAATCCAAGAGTAGAATAAGGCAAGATGAATATGTGAGTATGGTTGGGGGAGAGGTATTTAAGTATGGCCTGGTGCTCCTATCATTGACTTTTGTGGATTGGTGATATGTTATTTGCTCCCTATAGCATAGAAAAATGCTATCCAGCACTAGGCTATCCAAAAATAGTAGGATAACATCAGGATTATTCTAAGATACCCTGGCTGGGGTGGGAAGTGAATAACAACACAGCACAAGAAATAGTGATTACCCCATGGAAAAAGAAGTGTCAGGGCTTTCTGCCCTGAGAAACAACCCCATCTCCATCTTCTAAATTGGAGATTGGAACTTGAATATTGATCGCTCTACACA
>NW_011888820.1:5014814-5024245 GCF_000151845.1 Pteropus vampyrus
AATATATTGAAGAATATACTCCACTTAAAAGAAAAATGTAAAATAAAATACTTTTGAATAAAAAGAAATATGTAAAAGCTATATGAGGGAAATTGAAATGCTTCTCAAGGATACTTGAAAGAATGAAATGTTTTCAATACTTTTAGATATGTAGATTTAAGATGTCAATTTTCATAGATTAATATATAAATGTAATGTAAACCTGATAAATACACCAACAGAGATCTTTTATTCCCCTCCCCCCTCAAAAAAACTATTCAAACTGAAGAAACATTGGGTAGGAGAGGAAAAGCAATCTCCACTTGAGAGAACACCGGAAGCAGTGTCGTCAAGGTAAATGACAGGGAACATACAGAGAAGAGGTAGGGAACACATAGGAAGTGGATTGTAATGGAGCATTCCAAAAGGCACAATGAAAGGGGTTTTAGGAAAGTAAAGAGGTTGGGCCAGAGAAAAGCAAGTCGAGAGCCTTAAAAGGATACAGAATGCTACAGGGTAGAGTAGCAAACTTCTCCTGGGAAATTTATAGTAAGTAGTTCTCCAAAGTTTAAGTAACAGTGATGGGCAAGAAGTGGGTGAAGAGAGAGGAAATGCAGTCATTTTATTCCAAGCAAATAACTGTAGCTTTCTTATATTAGCTTAGAGTGCTGTGTGATCAAGGGCAATCCAAAGATCTGAGTGCTGGTTACAGAGCTGCTGAGCTCTTAGTAATATTACTAATTAGAACAGAGAAGCTGGAAATATGAAACATTTTAATAAGGTAAAGTAATATTTCCTGAGGTAAAATAGAAGTGTATATTTGTTTTGGCAATATTGAATTTTACCTGATCCCTGTACTCCTGAAAAACAATGATTAAGAAATGCTCCTACCTTTTTGTGTTCGAAGAAACAGCTTGGTGCAAAGAGCTATCCTTTTCCATATGACTTAGATGACTCTTGTGATGATCTCCTTGATTACCTATGACAATGCCAGATACAGATGCTTTTAATCACCACTCTTTCTTTAATAAAGGATTAATTGTACTGTTTGTTCTCACTGATCAATCTGAACAAAATGCCCACTAATGTGACTTAATCAAAATTTAGTTATGTTTTTCTCCTCCTCTATACACTTTGACTTGCCCCTGATGTTATGCAAGCGCTGGGACATGGAACAACTCTCTATGGCCCTTCCCAAGAATTGGGATGATGAAAAACATTTCCTGCTCAACTGTTTGATTATGCTACCTGTTCACCCCACTCCCCCATACCTGTTTTCTTTCAGTCTTGTTTATTCCTCCCCAATAAAGCCCTTTCTGTCTGACTTTTAGAACACTTATAGATTGAATACTTGGAGCATTTCTCCATTGCAGTAGTTCCCCTTAATAAAGTTTTTCTTACTGATGTCCAGACTTGCATGTTTTCTTTGACGGTTTATTTTGTTTTGTTTTGTATATTGACCTCTGTGGTGGTGCTTGCTCACTTAAATTAAAAGTTAAAGAGAAACTAGAGGCTTGAGGGTCCTGGAGATATAAACTTGAGACTCATCTGTATGGAGGTGGGAGGTGACAGCTGACAGTTGAAGTGATGAGGTAAATCAGAATTATCATTAGAGCTTGCAAAGAAGAGTAGAGATTTGGGGCTGGTACCTTAGGTATATTAGAAATTTTAGAAAAATTAAGAAATCATAGTAGAAGGAAAGTAATAAATTAATAAATCTTTCTATTTTTAATTTTTTTTAGTTGAATGATTAACTCATGAATAACTAGACAATATTTTCTTTAAAAAATCCTTAAGAAACAGCACAATTCAATGGAAAGGGCATTGGAAATTAAGAGATTTGGAATCTCCTCCTACTCTCACAATAATTATCTCTTTGACTGAAAGTAATTTACTTTGTTCATTTGTTAAATAAAGGGAGCAAAATTGATATCTTCAAGGTATTATCTGTCTAAAAAAAAATCTATGAATTACGAAATCAAAGTTCTGCTTTGTCATCAGGATTCAATGACTTTTGTAAAAATGAAATGGATGCTAAAATCTGCTGTCAAAGCTTTAAAAGATACAAGACAAAATGTTGCTGAAGTCATTATAGAAAATCACTTCAAGGACACTTTAAGTTCAAATGATAATGCAAGGAAGTCACAGCACAAGGGAGCTGTTATCAATGAGCAAAGGAGAAAGAAGCCAAAATATTGGCAAGGAAACCAATAAATATTTAAAGAGAAAAAAATTAGCCAGGATGGAACATGGACCCAAAGCAGTTGACATTCCAAATTCTTTATTAAAGATTTCTGAAAAGGATTCTGGACTTCTCCCTTAACCCCAGGTGTTAACTTGTCCCTTAACCCCAAAATAAAAAAAATAAAAAAATAAACATTAAGTAAAACCAACAGAAAGAACCCCAGGTGTTAACTTGTCCCTTAACTCCTGCTGACCTCCCCCCATACACACACACACAAAAAAACATTAAGTAAAATCAACAGAAAGAAAGGGTCTGAGGGCCCTCTTGGAAGTAACAGTGATGGAGAAGAATTACAGGAAGAAAAAGGTTTTACAGTCCTCCATGTCTCAGGATAAGTGATAGTAGTAGTGACCTTTTTATTGGGAAAGGCATTCTTCATTATGAAAGAAGGAAAGTAGTTGCTATTCTTCAGTTAAAAAAATAACAAAACCTGAAAAAACTTTACCTGAAAAAAATATACTTGAAAGTTATTAGAATATAGGAAATGATAAAAACTAGTTAAGTACAGAATCCAGGAAGTTTGGATCATTGTTTTTACCATTCTTTATTCAGATCTAAAAGTTCTAGAAGACATTATAGAGAACAGCTCCAAAAAGCAAAACTCCGGGTTTTCAGTAAAATGAACCTCAGATTATGAAATAATTTTTTGAAAATACAAAACAGCAGTTGCAGCTTCACCTTTCATGGGAAGCAGGCAAGAGGTGAAAGCATAGCAATCTAAAATAGTTGTTTCAAGGGAAATATTTACATTCAATAATTGATTAACAAAGTCTTTTTAAAAACATTTTCATATACTTTTTTTTACTAGCCTAATATGTAAACATTTATTTGACTAAGTCTTTTTGGAGGGGTTATAGACATACATTTGTTTTTGTCTTTGTTTTTCTTTTTAAAGAGTATTCAATTTATGTTTACTTAAGCCTTTCACAAATCAAGTACATACTTAAATTGATTTTAACAATATACTCCAGAATGTTTCCTCTATGAAATAACTTTGAGATTACAACTATTTCATATTTTCTCATTTGTGTTTATCATGAAGAGGATTTCACTGGTCCAGCTCTGTTTTTTACTTTAAAAATAAATGTCAAGATATACTTAAATTAATAATAGCAAATTATGAGGCAGTTGTAGCTATTTTAATATATATCACCTTTGTGAAAAGTTATTTTTATTAACAAAACTAAGATAGTAATTTTTTTGGGCATACAGATAATAAATTATATAAGAAAAATTATTTTTTTATTATAATTTAACAAATAATGTAGATTTCCAAAAATCTCATATGTTGGCACTAGGCAGTTGGCACCGATGCCTCTGTTAAGATTTTTGTTGGCAAACCATATGTTGATTAGTAACTGCTATTTCCTGTGGTGATTGACTCAGTTTCTTAAAAAAATTGTAGACCACTATTTTTTCCTATTATGCACACTCCCATAAAGAAACTTAACTACAGGTAATTTAACACAATAAAATGTTAAATATCTTTTTATCACCACAGGAAAAGATGTTTCCTTACCACAAGTATTAAAAGAGCCATTGCCAGAAATCAGATATACTTCTTACATCTAATCCGTCAATGATCCCACTTTAAAGTGTATTTAAATGGAGAACATAAAAACATATTCACAAAGCAACACTATGTCAATTTTCAAGAAAATTTTTGAGAAGCAATTCTTTCATAAGAATGTCAAAGGCAAATGAGAATTGCCATTTTGGACCAATAAAAGAACAAAGAAAGGAAAATGACTAAACTAACTTCCATCATTAAAATTAAGTAGGATGTGAAAATATTTAAACAGAATAAGTTTTGAAAATAAATTAACTATTTTAAATCTCTTCAGTTTGGTTTTACAAACATTTCAGTGCTAAACCCTGACATTTTGATTTAACTTATATTTGCAATTTCTTATACCATTACTTAGGTGAAAGCATTCAGCATACGGTCAACTCTTTTTTTTTTTTTTTAGGCAAAGCAACCCTTGGTTGACCTCACAGATTGCAAGGACCTTGTCAGTTTACAATCCCTTATTTTTTATTTTTTACACCTACAGCACCTGGTCTTCCTAGGTGGTCTCCCATCCAAGTACTAACCAGGCCCAACCCTGCTTAGCTTCCAAGTTCAGACAGGATCAAGCTTGTTCAGGGTAGCATAGCTGTAGACAACAATCAACTCTTGATATATGGATTCATTCAGTGCTAACAAACATACAGAGACTGTATTAAGATTTTTATTATTTAATCTTCAACTCCACAGGATTGCCACCATTTTAAAATGAAGAAATTGAGACATAGAATGTTCAACTTGCTTGTCTAACCTCCAATAGGTACTAAGTGACTGATTTGGGATTTCCACTCAGGGCTCTCTCCCAAGCCCATGCTGTTGAAATACTCTGCCTTATATTTATATATCCCACTCAAGCCAGGTCATTACCAGAACTAACCTTTTTCTTTTCAAGCTACACATTTAATACATGGAAGAATTAGGAGAAGATTGGGAGAAGGTTTTGGATCTTAGCCCTCTTTTGCATTTTTCCTGTGTACCTAATCCTCTGAGCTTTATTCCACCTTTTACCAGTTGTCAGAGGCAAAGGCCAAGTAGATAAAAATTGTAAAGGCTAACTCATAACCTTCTTTTTACATTCTGGTTTTTCTTTCTTTTTATTCAGCCTCACACTTCTCTTTGGACAGCTTTGATTCAACAGAGACTTGGTACAGACTGGATCTTACTTTAGGGTATGAAGTCTATTATTTAAGCTTCCTCTTGAGAGGAAGTGCTATTCTAGTCAGTGTCTTTGACCTCTACGAAATCTGCTGTTGGGAAGTGTTAAAAAGTTAGGCATTAAAAATTGTATAGCTGGTTCATTAAATCAAAATTTCCACTGATATATTAACCTGACAAGTAATGGCTGTAGTAAGCTTGTGCACTGTATTATCAAGAACAGCATTCAAAAAAGAATACAGCTTCTAGGTCAAGGCAAGACCAATTTAGTTTCGTTTCATGTTAATTTAGTAAAGAGACTCTTTCCATATTCATTAGTCATAAGACCAGGAAGATTGCTTAACTGCCTGAGGCTTTCTTACCCATTCGTTCCCCTTTATACATTATGATTAATACCCATTCTTTTATGAGAAGAAATGATGTATATAAATGAGTTTCAAAGCTAAAATATTCTATGTAGATATGTTCTATTATGTGACGCATTGTTTCTTCAGCTAATGCAAGTTAACTAATTAAAGCCAGAGAAAAGCTCAACACACTTCTGACTCTCTGAATTCATTCATCTTTATTTATTTGTAGATTTATACATATATTTGCTCAGTACATCTCAAACAGTAAATACTACTATTTTTGATATTAGAGATATAGCAATTAACCAGACATATCACAGATCCAGCTCCTATGGGGTTTACATTTTGGTGGACATCTTATTTCTTGGGGAATTTTTTTCTTCTATTAAAAATTCAATAGAAAACAATATATCATTGACTCAGCCCAACTTTATGTATAACTATAACGGTCTATTAAGAAGAGTTTGTGCCATGACTTATCATTAAATGTTAGAGGGCCTATGTTAAAAAACAAAACAAAACAAAAAATACCTTCATCTGTGAAAATGTCTTCAGAACAGAGTACCCAGCTGGGTAGTCATAAGATATAATTATATTCATATACATTTTACTATCATTGGGTAGTGTATCAGATTGAATAGGTCAGTAATATTATTGAATATGTTTCTGTGCTATCATTGATCATTTTTGGCTGATGTTTATATAATTTAATCAGTTTCCACATACATTTTACCTTGTGCTTTTAAGAAACAACCCTATTGTACTCATTTAAAAATCAGAAACTTTCAAAAATGTGATGACTATTAAGCAAAAGTACTTTTAAAAGAGGAAGTTCTCAGAGAAAGGAATGCTAAACTAATTATCCGATTTCAAAATATTTCCCCCATATTTACATTTAACTTTTAACATAAATTTAGTGTTTTCAGATATTAAAATGAAAATTAAAAATTTTTAAAAATTATAAGTTTAAAAATTATTCCAAATTACTCAAATCTAACCATTTTTAACATTAGTAGGATATCATCATAGTTGAATATCTATATTCATATCTGATATACAAATAGAAGAACAAATGATTTGATGGATGAATACATGAATGGATAGATGGAAATAAGAGCAGAAGTTATTTTGAAGAAATTAAATCATACTATACTTAATTAAAATATTAAATTTACTTATTTTTGAATTTATCAGAAAAAAATGATACAGAAATGAAGCTAATAGTTGTTGAACTTTAAATATTTTATAAATGTAAGTTTATTAATACTTAAAATACCCTATGTGATTTAAAGATAACTAATATTGAAATGGGTATAATTTTGTTTCACTGTTTGTAACAATTAAATCTTGCCCTTAAAGATGAAATTAACAACATTTTAACCCACCTCTTCTCTCCCTGTCTCCTAGTTTCTGTAGCTATTTCTACTTGTAAAAGGTCTTAAAATCTTTCTCTTCTGTAATCATAATCTCTGTACTTGTTCTGTTTTATTTTTGTATTTAAATGGATTCATTGCTCATTCCCAGTCATTTTAGCATATTCATAGCATATGAGTGATTCTTTTAATCATTTCTTGGTTGGCTGGATTTCATTGTCACATTACATTTTTTTGGATGCATTTTCAAGTAAGGCTCATGGATACCGTATTACAGAGAATTCTGTTTGCTCTTAAAATGTTATAATTATCCATGTATGGCTTTTTTTACTTGTGAGAAGATACTGGATCTACAAAGATATATAAGTAGATATGCCTGACCTGGAAAATTTTAAACTTGACCAAACAACCATATACTATACTAAATACAATATTACTTAAGCTCAAGATTGGTAAATTTTCAGGACAAGAACAGATTGAGCAAAAGCACAGAGATGAGAACCATCATGCAGGGGTACAATTAGAATTTTGGTTGTGGTGGAACAGATGGTAAAACACAACAGGATAACAAAGTCTGAAACAGTAGATCTAGACCAGTGCTTAAAGGCCCTGAAACCCAACTTTATTCATAGAAAATGGTATAATAAAATAGAGTCAATCAATTTCCATCCCACTTCCACCTCCATCCTCAGATGTTTGCTATCACTGTTTATTGTCATCTGGCATGGAGTGTTGTACTTGTCTTTTTTCATGGCATTTTTATTGATTTTTGACTTGGCTCTATTACAGAGTTAAGTGACTTTTTCAGAAATAGCTCTTATAACACACATTTAACAATGTGTGCTAGTTGTTTTTACACTTGAAATCAACGTGGCTGCAAATAATATTGCAGCATCTCAGCTTTCTTTGAACATCTGCAGATACTATCTACTATTTTCAAGCAATAAATATTGCTTTACAGAAGTGTAAAGCCAGCTTAGTGTTTACTGCTTATAAATCACTTGCTCTTTTTCTTTAGGGCACCTGAAGAATTTTGTTTGTTTCATCATTTAAGATTAAAAAAATGTAACTGGGGGTTACGAATTTCTATAAATTGTCCTCTGTAGTTTTCTTTTTCCTGAAAAAAAAAATGTGTATCCTTTTTATTTGTAGTTTCAGTTCTTCTTTCATCCTAGGAATATTTTACTGTATTACATCTTGAGTGCCTATCTGGTTTATTTGTTAACCTCTTTATTGTTATGTCGCATCATTTGGCCTTACTTTTTTTTTTATTTATTGTCTTCTATGTAATTTTATATTTATCTTTCCCTTTTACACTTATCTATAAGATAATCTACATACCAGTTATTCAATTTTAAGTTTTATTTGTTTCTGGCTCTAATTTGTTTATTTATTTTTATTTGACCTTATTTAGACTCTTTTCTTCCTTGGGTCTAAATTTTTCAATTTTAGTTCTGTGCATTGACTTACTATCTTGTCTCAGAGCTCTTGTTTTATTGACTCTAGTTGCCTAAACTATAGCATGAAAAATTCTCATGTAATTATTCTGCTGTTCCTTGGGTCATGATTAATTTTAAAGTGGGGGTTTTGTTTATTTCATTCTACTTTGTTTTATTCAATATGTTTACATAATTGCTGTGTCCTTTTTTTTTTTTCCAATTGCTCTTGTTTAATTTGGGTTTTCTATTGTCGGCCTACTATGTTTTACAATAGGTAAATTTACTCTGACACCCTGTTTTTGTCTTGAAGTGGTGGCTAAAAAACTCACTCCTCCCTGTCTCCCTGAAAGAAAATGTCAACGCCCTAATCCCCAGAACCTTTGACTGTATTAACTTAAGTGGCAAAAGAGCCTTTGCAGATGGGATTAAGCTAAGGATTTTGAAATGGGAAGATTATTCTGGATTGCTGTGTGGGGGTCAATGTAACCATAAGAGTCCTTATGAGAGGAAGGCAGGAGAGTATAGAATGGAGATGTAACAATAAAAGCAGACGTTGGAGTGATATGTTTTGAAGATGAAGAAAGGAAATAAGGGCCAAGGAATGCAGGCAGCCTCTTGAACCTTGAAATGGCAAGAGAACAGATTCTCCCCTAAAGCTTCCAGATGGAACCAATTCTGCTGACACCTTGATTTTAAAATTTAAAATCCATAATAGACTTCTGATCTATAGAAATAGTATGATAATAAATTTTTATTTGAAGTCACAGAATTTATGGTAATTTGCTACAGCAGCAATAGGAAACTAACATGGTAAGGGATCCTTAGAATAATCCTTTCTCTTAGATCTAGACCTAATCCAAGCCATTTTACTTCTGAGAGAAATCATTCTTTTATTTTTTTCTGTTTAAAAAATATATATCGTTGAGTTAATAATTCTCCTTAGTCACTAGCCTGGTCAAGGAACCACTTGTGATTATTTTATTGAAATATATACATATATATTTATGTTTATCTCTGATCACCAGTTCCTTTTTGATACTCCTACCTATAGGAATATATTTTAATGGGTTTGATTTCTATCCTTGGAAATTAACTCTATAATATGTACATACTATATTTTGCTTTTTCATTCTTCTTGCTTTGTAGATGAAACTAAACAAAAATTCCACCTCGCTGCCAGCATAAATAATGCTGTGAACATTATCCTTGTAAAGATACTTTTATGGAATGAGATTATAAGGTCATAGATAATATGTTTATTTAATTTTACAAAATGTTGGCTAATCGTTCACCAACACAACTAAATAGATCAATACTTCATTT
>NW_011888820.1:5024295-5026881 GCF_000151845.1 Pteropus vampyrus
TTCTGCTGACACCTTGATTTTAAAATTTAAAATCCATAATAGACTTCTGATCTATAGAAATAGTATGATAATAAATTTTTATTTGAAGTCACAGAATTTATGGTAATTTGCTACAGCAGCAATAGGAAACTAACATGGTAAGGGATCCTTAGAATAATCCTTTCTCTTAGATCTAGACCTAATCCAAGCCATTTTACTTCTGAGAGAAATCGTTCTTTTATTTTTTTCTGTTTAAAAAATATATATCGTTGAGTTAATAATTCTCCTTAGTCACTAGTCACTAGTCCTTAGTCAAGGAACCACTTGTGATTATTTTATTGAAATATATACATATATTTATGTTTATCTCTGATCACCAGTTCCTTTTTGATACTCCTACCTATAGGAATATATTTTAATGGGTTTGATTTCTATCCTTGGAAATTAACTCTATAATATGTACATACTATATTTTGCTTTTTCATTCTTCTTGCTTTGTAGATGAAACTAAACAAAAATTCCACCTCGCTGCCAGCATAAATAATGCTGTGAACATTATCCTTGTAAAGATACTTTTATGGAATGAGATTATAAGGTCATAGATAATATGTTTATTTAATTTTACAAAATGTTGGCTAATCGTTCACCAACACAACTAAATAGATCAATACTTCATTTTAGATTGTGATGATTCCTATTTTTACTCATATCTTTCTAATTATTTGTATAGTTTGATCTAATTTTTACCAGTTTGATATATGTAAAATAGTATCTAATTTTTGTTTTTACTTGATAACTGACAAGCTGGAAATTTCTTGATAAATGTGCCTACATTCAGTGGCTATGAGAGGTTGAGCCCATGGTAAGTTGGGGAGAACACCCAGTTGCAGAGCTTACTGGGAGAAGGAGGCTTAAGCATGATCTGGTTCTGATGTAAATGCTAATGTTGGAAGTAAATGCATATTGTCCTTGAGGAAGAAGCTTAGTCACTGGTGGATGGGATGTAGAATGGAACCAAGCACAGAGTTCAAACCCTGTACAGAGCCAGGCTGTTTCCAGAAGATGTAGATGAGGGCCTGGAATAGAAGCTTAGAGAATGAGACTTTTAGGCTTGACAGGAACAGGATTTATGACAAGAGCCAGGAAATGTAAAGCCAAGGGTTTCCTCTTTTCCTAAGCCTCTGGGGAAGTTATAAGAAAAAAAGTAGCAAAGAGACAATGGCTTGTTGTAAAAATATATCTGAGACTATTTCCAATATTAAAGGAGATTCAATAAATGTTATAGTTGTATGGAATTATGAGATGTTCTCAAATCCACACATATACACCAATATATACCTCATAAGTAACATCTTTGTATGTAAGTTAAGCATTATCAAAAAAGAAATAACATTTACTATTTTCTGTGAGACAGGAATGGTTCTAGTTTTTTTCAGGTACTGCCTTACCCTCACCATTGAGATTTAATAATGTGGTTACCCTAGATACATAAAATAATTTCCTTTGTTTTATACAAGTCATCTATCCTCTAGTTTTCGTATCAAGTGAGAGATATAAAAATTCAGATTAATGGTAGAATTTCCATTGGATAAAAGGAAACACTCTAGTCAGTTGTAGTTTGTGCCAGTCTTGCAGTCCTGTGAATACTAGCTATGTCCCTGAAGTGCACTGATGTAATAGTACATAGGTCATAGAATACTGCTGAAGCCTTAGCAATGACTTGCATCATAACAGCCCTGGTAGTGTGCTAAGCACTGCTCAGGACAGTGATTTGGTGAGGAAATAGCCTCTCAAGTGACTTGTTGTTATTCACTGTAGTTTCTTTGTATTGACTGTACTCGTATTTTGATTCCTTGTCTTCATCAACTGACTCAATGTGAGCTCAGTTTGGGGGAGAAAAGTATTTGATTTGAATAACTCTTTAAGAATTCAACCATGAAGAAGAAACAAAAAAGGAAACATCTGGAAAGCACATCCTCCACCAAAAGTGTGAACATATCGAGAGGTATGTGTTAAACACATTCTCTGGGCATATGGTAACAAGGATCTGCATTCTAAAGAAAGAGAGAGGGAGAGGGAGAGGGCAGGGAGAAGGAGAGGGAGAGATTGAGATCGAATGTGTGTATGCTGGTCTTTTTGAGGGTCCCAGTAGTTTAAGAGTAGAGAAAATTTAGACACGGGATCCTTGTCTCTGTGGCTTTAGGATTTGCGCGACCTATACCATGTCATTCTGGGTTAATCTGTTACAGATGTAATGGTTGATTAGTATAATTTTTCTTACAAAATGTATTTTCCTTTATTTGATTTCTGCCTAAGGGCATTGTTTAAGTAAATGATGTTGTTATAAATTTTCCAATATTACTTTTTCCTGTTAATAAAAAAAAAAAATACGTGGCTCATAGAGGTAAGAAAAAAATTGGAAAACAAGTTTAAACAATAAAAGCGGGTTATGTAGGGATGAAAGTATAATGTCATAAAGATTTTACTTAAGAGTAAAAACAAATTGTTTTGTGTCAGTCTATGAGAATGTAAATGTGGGGCTCCTAGATGAAATGTAAGAAAAAAACAGGACACACACACACACACACACACACACACACACACACA
>NW_011888820.1:5026931-5046620 GCF_000151845.1 Pteropus vampyrus
AGACGCGGGATCCTTGTCTCTGTGGCTTTAGGATTTGCGTGACATATACCATGTCATTCTGGGTTAATCTGTTACAGATGTAATGGTTGATTAGTATAATTTTTCTTACAAAATGTATTTTCCTTTATTTGATTTCTGCCTAAGGGCATTGTTTAAGTAAATGATGTTGTTATAAATTTTCCAATATTACTTTCTCCTGTTAATAAAGAAAAAAAACGTGGCTCATAGAGGTAAGAAAAAAATTGGAAAACAAGTTTAAACAATAAAAGCGGGTTATGTAGGGATGAAAGTATAATGTCATAAAGATTTTACTTAAGAGTAAAAACAAATTGTTTTGTGTCAGTCTATGAGAATGTAAATGTGGGGCTCCTAGATGAAATGTAAGAAAAAAACAGGACACACACACACACACACACACACACACACACACACACAAAACATCATTTAATCATGATGGTTGAATTAAAGAGAAAGTTTGGCTCTTTCTGGAAAAATGAAAAACTGAAATAGTTCTGGCTGCTATGGAGATTAAAAGTAAATGAGAAACTCCCATGAAGAAGAGCCATTGCTCAGAGGCGGGAGGGAAACAGATTGGAGCCAACCCCAAAGTTCCAAGTGGTAACTCACTGCTAAAGAGAAATTGATATTTCCAGCTTGTTTGGGATTTCTGCATCCTCCAGTAGACCTTTGGAGAAGGCTTGGATAGTGAGGCTGTCTTCATTTCACCTTCAAAAATATTAGTGCATATTCAGAGATATTGTTGAGTATAAACTATCAGACGTGTAAAACATGCATTCACACCTATTCACATCTATATACATATAGAACATAAATAATCCAGGGCAAGATAGATATTAATATCTAACAAAATTGCCCGCTAATTATGTACCAAGTCCAAGTATTTGCCTCTCAAATACATATCACATCTCTACTTCATTGGTTAGAGTAGGTTAGGCTTTAGTGACTAATACACAAATCTATTTCTAGCTTATGTAACAAATCAGCATATATGTGCAGGCCAGTAAGAAAAGTCTCCTTCATGAGATAATTCATGGGCCTAAGCTGATAGAAACTTTGTTTTTAACATGCTGCTTTCAAATAAAGCCTGGGTTATTAACATCCCAGTCAGGTAAGAAAGGGAGGAGCATATAGGGCATGACGGAAGTTTGTATGGCTATGCCTAGAAGTGGAATACGTTGTTTCTACTCATTTTCCATTGTAGAAACTTAATCACATGGTCAGAACTATAGGCAAAGGAAACTGATAAATATAATCTCGTATGTTCAGGTAGAAAGAAGACAGATAGCAATCTCTGCTCCATTTATAAAGAAGCTTTCCCATGCAAACTCAGTTACCCATGACATAGTGACAGAGTAAATATTACTGTACATTTAAAATTTTCATAGAAACCAAATTATGCTACCCATGAAGATGGAGGCCATGTGTGTTCACTGAACATGTCGCATAGTAGACTTATTGTTTGTTTAATGGACAGATAAATACACAAACATGGACTATATTTCTACTATTTTTATTTAATTTCTCAGCAAAGTCGAATTTACAAAAAGATGCTTTGCAGTATACACACAAGACAGTGGCCCCAACTCAAGGCCAAGAAGCAAGGGAAGCTTCTTCTTCTTCAGAGTACTTATCCTGCATCTCTTCTGAGGACAAACTCACGGGTGCTGGTAAGGAGGGACTATTGGATAAAATGCAAAGGGAACTTGGGATCTAAGCAGAGCCAAGAGATAAGCTGAGTGATTCTGTTCATTAGTTGCTACAAGGCTGCCCAGAACAGAAAGAAACTCAGAATGCTTCTGTATCTTCTTTAATGTGATCAGCCATGAAAGTAATAAATTCCAAGGGACAAATGTTTACAGAGAGTGGAACAAGCCCAAGGAAATCAATAGAAAATTGTGTTTTATTTCTGTTGGTTTGTTTTTGTTTGTTTGTATGAGGAAATAATGGGAGAGGGACTAAGGGGATGAGAGTTTTATCAAAGAAACATGGAAGACTATGTTAGTATTAACCAGGCAAGGGCACGTTATATTATCAGGAAGGTGTGAAAGCCCTAACGGCTTAAAACAAGCCCAAAGTGGTAGAATCCTCAATTCTGAACTGGAGGTAGAGTACAGAGCTACCCAGTCAAAGAAAATGTCACATCATATGGATGATCTCACAATTATCCCTCTTCAGACCCATCTGCACTCACTGTCCTCATCATTCCTTTCCTTACAATCTTCCACACACATCTAAATTCTCTATGCTCTATTTCTGTCCCTACCATATAAAGAATATAATTTCTCTGACTGCTAAGACCCTAGATTAGTTATCCCTATTTTTAAATTTTATAGAAATAGAAGTGCACAATGCATACTTTGTGTCTGATTTCTTTCACTCATCATTATATTTGTGAAATGTATCCATTTGTATATGATTTTAGTTTGTTCATTCTTGGTATATGTTTACCATTGTATGTATATTTTTTTATTATACATTTATGAGCATTTGAGTTGCTTTCAGTCTTGGACTACTTGAAAAGGTGATGTTCTGAACATTCTCTTACATGTATTTTGCAATATGGACACATTCCTGTTTGGCGAATGCTTAATAGTTAAATTACTAGGCCTTAATTTCCATATTCTATCTTAACTCCTTCAGAATCTTTTAAACTTTTGTTTTCTAATGCAATTACATGTTACTATACGCTTAATCTTCACATTTTTCTCTGCACCCTCACTTTGCCTCTTCACACACACTGCCATATTCTCAAAGCCCATATATTCTTTTTCTTTTACTCCATTATTTTCACATTCTCATATTTTTTCATTATTCCCTTATATTTTATAAATACACTAATTCTTCTAGTCTCAAAGAGAATATTCTCAATAATAGCATTCGACATTTAAGCCACATAACTGTATATAAAACACATACACAAATCCATAATTATAGGAAATGTAATATACACACATAGATATGTGCTGAACTAACACACAGACATAAACCATAGATACCATCCTCACTCACACAAAACTCATCCCATATTCAGAATCACAAATACCAAATTAGTCACACATTAAATCTTAACCCAGTTTTAACCAACATGTTATGAATTTATACATCAAACATATTTCATTAACTATACCATTTTGCTATCGATGTAAATAGTACATATACTAGACATACTCATGAGAGATGATGATAATCTTGCATGATTAATGGGCAGTGAGCTTGGTTATCATTGAAACAGGGATAGTAATATAATAATAATGAAGTTAATTTCTTCAAAAATAAAAAATATATATTAATTATTTTATTTAAGATTGTTAATCTCTGGGAGGTGGGACGCAGAAAATAAAAGGGTGAAAATGTAAAAAAAAGACAATTGGCACCAAAATTTTTAACCAAGGTAAATGAGTATGGGCATTCTTGATGGCAGGATCTATATATAAGCACAGAATATAAAAATATGCCAAGATTCTGCTGAAGCTAAAGATAGCTATTCAGGACAAAGTGGTGGGGGAGTGGGGCAGAGTAGGTCAGTTGGGGAGAAGAGTGTAGTAGAATGGAACCAACAATTTCTAAGACTTTATTCCATTTTCTAGGAATCTCGTACTTACCCAGATATAACCCACAACTTGGACACTCTTTGGAGAATAATATCCTGATCCATAGAGAAAGAGATGAATCTTCTGAATCTGAATATTTGTCTTGTACCTCCTCTTTTTACAATCTCTCTTATACCGGTAAGAATAAAGGAAAGCCCCTAAAGTCCAGGCAAAGCAGGGCAGTGAGAGTAGCTAAAGTCTAGACAAAGCAGGGCACTGAGAGAAAGGCATATTTTGGGTTCAGTCATATCCTTTTCTTCCTCCCCTCCGACCTGGGGGTCTGTGTCTGTTTCTGTACCATTAGCAGGAACTTAGAACAAATACTTTTCATTTGGGGGCAGGGAGAGGAGAAACTCTGTATATACATTTTGGGAAAAAAAAGTCAATTATTAAGGGAAAGGTGGAATTCATAGGCACAGTATTGCTGTGTTTTCAGTTAAACCTAAAAGTGAAGAATTAATATAAAATTAAACCATAGCTAGTATATTCCAGAGTACTGACAGCAGAAAATGTAAAAGACCTCTCTGGATTGTTAGTCAATCATATTAAAGAGTCCTACACATAAAGACTTGCTGAAGATAAGCTCACAATCTAAAACTATAAAACACATAACTGTAAGGTAGATTCTGCAAAAGCAACAAACAGCAAGTTTTAACTCTCAAGAAGATAATTTAATTGAACAATGGTATAGCGACAGTAAATAAGAATATTTAAAATTCTTAACTATATAAAAAATCTATCAAGAAAAAAATGATTAAAAATAACCAAATGGTAGTTTTAGAGATGACAAATATTGTTCTAGAAACTATTAAAATGTTCATGGGTTAAACAGCAAATTAGACACAAATGAAAAGAAAATTTGTGAACTGATGGATAAAACTGAAGAATTACCTACAATATAAATCAAAGAGATAGATGGAAAATATAAAGGAAAAATTAAGATAAATAAAGATAAAATGTGAAAATATTACTTATGTCAAATCGAGGTTTCTGGAGAATAAAACAAAGAGATAATGGCTAAGAATTTTTTAGAACTGATAGAAGACATAAAGCCTTAGAATCAGGAAACATTATTAGGAAGCTTATTACAAGATAGGCAAAAATAAATTCACACCTAAGTATACTATACCAAAAATTCAGAACTGCAATAACAAAGACCTTAAAGCAACAAGAGAGAAAGAGAATATGTTAAAACACACACACGCACACTGATTTGTTAGAAAGTAAATTTTTCACTAGCAATTGTAGAAACCTAATGACAATATAAAATAGTATGCTAAAGATAAAGAACAGTTATGACCATACAAGAACAAGTGTGAAACACAGACATTTTTCAGATAAAAATGGTAGAAAATGTAAAGGACATAGAAAGAATCTTTAGAAAAATGACATGGAACACAATAAACATGATAGGGACAAAAGGTGATCTAAGAAATTGGTAAGACTTTGAATATAAATTGGTAAGACTCATGATTTAAACACCCCAAATAATAATTACTAATTCAGACTGATCAATAAAACAAGAGTAGTAATTGGATGACGATAACATGTAAGATAGTGACTGGGAGTTCAAGTATTTTAAGCTTCTAATTTACACAAAGAGCAGGTAACATCATTGACTCAAACAAGCAACTCTGCACTCAGGAAAGAAGGAAAATTGGATAAATAGGGCCTACCCATTGAGAAAGTCCCCAGTCAATCTGGAGTACATAGAGATCTTAAGTTTAAGGTTAGTATATTTACTTATTAGTTATAAGGTGCCGTAACAAATTACCACAAATTTAGTGGCTTAGGACAACTAAAACTAATCCAGTTACAGGTCTGGAGGTCAGAAGTCCAAAATATGTCATATGTTAGGAAGGAGGCTAAAATCAAGGCTGTTCCTTCTGGAGACTCCAGTGGAGAATCTGTTCTTCGTCTCTACCAGCTTCTAGGGGCCTCCTACACTTCTTAGTTTTCAGCTCTTTTGTCTTTTTGAAAACTCCAAATTCTTGCTTCCATTGTCACATCTCTTACTCCTACCACTAACCTTCTTGCCTTCATCTTATAAGTATCATTGGGATAACATTTAGGACCCTCCCACATAACCCAAAACAATATCCTCATCTCAAGATCTTTAATTTAATAACATCTGCAAAGTTTCTTTGGCCTTATACAGTTGCATTCACAGGTTCTGGGAATAGGATAAGGGCATCTTGGTGGAAGGGCATTATTCAGCCTCTGAAACTCCATAAAGACAATATATCCATATTATATCAAACTAGCCACCAAGACTTGGGCAAAAATGTAAAAATATTGAATATTTATCGACCAGAAAAGAGACTGTAGTATCCATAGTGCCTAGCACAGAGTAAGCCATTAAATTGTAACAAATGGATAAAAGATTGAATATATCTCTTTAATTTTCCTTCACCTTAACAGAAATTTTGAAGAAACAAAAGGATACTATGCAGCTTAGTCGTATTTCCCAGAAGGAAGAGAAAAATACCTTTATTCCAAAATATTTCTCCTGTGCCTCTTTGGACAAGAATACTCGTAAGTGGAGATGTCTGAGCTGGAGGTGGGGAGTGGGAAAGGGAGACAAAAGCATGGCTATAAGATCCAGCTAAGATTTTCTCCCTGTCTACAAGCTGACAGACAGGAGATATAAGCTGATACATACACCCACAACTTGGACACTCTTTGGAGAATAATATCCTGATCCATAGAGAAAGAGATGAATCTTCTGAATCTGAATATTTGTCTTGTACCTCCTCTTTTTACAATCTCTCTTATACCGGTAAGAATAAAGGAGAGCCCCTAAAGTCCAGGCAAAGCAGGGCAGTGAGAGTAGCTAAAGTCTAGACAAAGCAGGGCACTGAGAGAAAGGCATATTTTGGGTTCAGTCATATCCTTTTCTTCCTCCCCTCCGACCTGGGGGTCTGTGTCTGTTTCTGTACCATTAGCAGGAACTTAGAACAAATACTTTTCATTTGGGGGCAGGAAGAGGAGAAACTCTGTATATACATTTTGGGAAAAAAGTCAATTATTAAGGGAAAGGTGGAATTCATAGGCACAGTATTGCTGTGTTTTCAGTTAAACCTAAAAGTGAAGAATTAATATAAAATTAAACCATAGCTAGTATATTCCAGAGTACTGACAGCAGAAAATGTAAAAGACCTCTCTGGATTGTTAGTCAATCATATTAAAGAGTCCTACACATAAAGACTTGCTGAAGATAAGCTCACAATCTAAAACTATAAAACACATAACTGTAAGGTAGATTCTGCAAAAGCAACAAACAGCAAGTTTTAACTCTCAAGAAGATAATTTAATTGAACAATGGTATAGCGACAGTAAATAAGAATATTTAAAATTCTTAACTATATAAAAAATCTATCAAGAAAAAAATGATTAAAAATAACCAAATGGTAGTTTTAGAGATGACAAATATTGTTCTAGAAACTATTAAAATGTTCATGGGTTAAACAGCAAATTAGACACAAATGAAAAGAAAATTTGTGAACTGATGGATAAAACTGAAGAATTACCTACAATATAAATCAAAGAGATAGATGGAAAATATAAAGGAAAAATTAAGATAAATAAAGATAAAATGTGAAAATATTACTTATGTCAAATCGAGGTTTCTGGAGAATAAAACAAAGAGATAATGGCTAAGAATTTTTTAGAACTGATAGAAGACATAAAGCCTTAGAATCAGGAAACATTATTAGGAAGCTTATTACAAGATAGGCAAAAATAAATTCACACCTAAGTATACTATACCAAAAATTCAGAACTGCAATAACAAAGACCTTAAAGCAACAAGAGAGAAAGAGAATATGTTAAAACACACACACGCACACTGATTTGTTAGAAAGTAAATTTTTCACTAGCAATTGTAGAAACCTAATGACAATATAAAATAGTATGCTAAAGATAAAGAACAGTTATGACCATACAAGAACAAGTGTGAAACACAGACATTTTTCAGATAAAAATGGTAGAAAATGTAAAGGACATAGAAAGAATCTTTAGAAAAATGACATGGAACACAATAAACATGATAGGGACAAAAGGTGATCTAAGAAATTGGTAAGACTTTGAATATAAATTGGTAAGACTCATGATTTAAACACCCCAAATAATAATTACTAATTCAGACTGATCAATAAAACAAGAGTAGTAATTGGATGACGATAACATGTAAGATAGTGACTGGGAGTTCAAGTATTTTAAGCTTCTAATTTACACAAAGAGCAGGTAACATCATTGACTCAAACAAGCAACTCTGCACTCAGGAAAGAAGGAAAATTGGATAAATAGGGCCTACCCATTGAGAAAGTCCCCAGTCAATCTGGAGTACATAGAGATCTTAAGTTTAAGGTTAGTATATTTACTTATTAGTTATAAGGTGCCGTAACAAATTACCACAAATTTAGTGGCTTAGGACAACTAAAACTAATCCAGTTACAGGTCTGGAGGTCAGAAGTCCAAAATATGTCATATGTTAGGAAGGAGGCTAAAATCAAGGCTGTTCCTTCTGGAGACTCCAGTGGAGAATCTGTTCTTCGTCTCTACCAGCTTCTAGGGGCCTCCTACACTTCTTAGTTTTCAGCTCTTTTGTCTTTTTGAAAACTCCAAATTCTTGCTTCCATTGTCACATCTCTTACTCCTACCACTAACCTTCTTGCCTTCATCTTATAAGTATCATTGGGATAACATTTAGGACCCTCCCACATAACCCAAAACAATATCCTCATCTCAAGATCTTTAATTTAATAACATCTGCAAAGTTTCTTTGGCCTTATACAGTTGCATTCACAGGTTCTGGGAATAGGATAAGGGCATCTTGGTGGAAGGGCATTATTCAGCCTCTGAAACTCCATAAAGACAATATATCCATATTATATCAAACTAGCCACCAAGACTTGGGCAAAAATGTAAAAATATTGAATATTTATCGACCAGAAAAGAGACTGTAGTATCCATAGTGCCTAGCACAGAGTAAGCCATTAAATTGTAACAAATGGATAAAAGATTGAATATATCTCTTTAATTTTCCTTCACCTTAACAGAAATTTTGAAGAAACAAAAGGATACTATGCAGCTTAGTCGTATTTCCCAGAAGGAAGAGAAAAATACCTTTATTCCAAAATATTTCTCCTGTGCCTCTTTGGACAAGAATACTCGTAAGTGGAGATGTCTGAGCTGGAGGTGGGGAGTGGGAAAGGGAGACAAAAGCATGGCTATAAGATTCAGCTAAGATTTTCTCCCTGTCTACAAGCTGACAGACAGGAGATATAAGCTGATACAAACCAGAATGCAACAAGAACACAAGATCTCTTTCTCCTCTAGATGATATTCATTGCATCTATATATTAAAGAAAACAAACAAACAAACAAATAAACAAAAAACACCTTGAGATTCCAGGAAAATCTCTAAAAGGCAAGTATCCAAAAGGGCCAGGATATCAGAGCAGAGCTATGTTCGGGAAGATGGAGGACTAAGGAAATAACAGACTTGTCAGAGAAATGAGAAGACTAACACAGTTTGAACCTGAAAATAGAAACTCTGTTGGTCACACTATGGGCAAATCTCTGGTAACCAGTTTGAAATGGCCAGAAAGGTCCAGAAAAAATATCTTAGGAGGAACCAGTAGTTTCTGCTTTTGTCTGCACACATCTTCTCAAGGATGAAGAGGGAGTACAGATTTGAAAGAGGTTCTTAAATTGTTTCCGCCAACAACCTCCTACCCTCATAAAACACACATGAATCTTTACTCCATCACACCTTCAACTTGTCTCAGCACCATAATCTCTCACAGTTACTGCTATAAACCTCATCCCTTTATTCTCTGTTCCCTACTCCCATTTCCGTATATTCTCCGACATACTCATAAGCTCATATCCTCACAGGTTAAAACTTCACACTCCCAATTTACAGCATATTCATTTCTAAAATTTGCTTTCTCTCACCTCATATTTTTAATTTTTATTTTTATATTAAGTTGATTGAGATAACATTGGTTAATACAATTATATAATTTTCAGGTGTACATTATCATTTGACATCTGTATACTCTACTGTGTGTTTATCACTCAAAGTCCGGTTTCCTTCAGCTACCATATATTTGATCCCCTTTACCCACTTCACCCTTCCCCTAACCCTGTATATTTCACCCACTTTACCCCATCTACCTCCCCCCTCCTCCCTCACCCCACTAGTAACCACTGCTCTATAGTCCTCTGGTAACCACTAGTCCATGTCCCTGAGTCTGTTTGTCCTGCTCATTTGTTGCTTTTAGGTTTATATCCCACATATCATGTGATTTTCAGCTTTTTCTGACTGGCTTTTTTCACTTAGCATGATTATCTCAAGGTCCATACATGTTGTCACAAATGGCAGTATTTCATCTCTTCTTATGGCTGAGCTGAGTAATTTCCCATTGTATATATGTATCACAGCTTCTTTAGCCAATCATCTATCATAGGACACTTCGGTTGCTTCCATGTCCTGGTCACTGTGAATAATGCTGCTATGAACATCAGTGTGAAAATATCTTTTTGGATACGGGTTTTCAAGTCTTTGGGGTAAATACCCAGTAGAGGGATTGCTGGATCATATGGTAGATCAATTCTTAGTTTTTTGAGGACCCTCCATACTGTTTTGCATAGTGGCTGTACCAATTTGCAGTCCCATCAGCAGTGTATGAGGGTTCTTTTTTCTCCGCATCCTCTCCAACATTTGTTATTACTTGTTCTGTTGAGTATAGCTATTCTAACATCACCTCATTTTTTTAATACCACAATCTCTAACTCACACAAACAATCCCACTCAAGTAGAACTCTATATTTCATATTGATGATTCATGAAGATATCACAATCATATAATACCTTCTAAAAATTATTTCTGTTCCTAATCCTTTAGTCCCTTTACATAATTGCACAATCTAGGAGCTCACATGATCTCTCTTCTATCTATTCTTCTCATGGCCAGTCTGTAACACTTTCATGGTCTCAACAGATCTCACAAAATTACTCTGATTCACACAATCTCTCACATAAAACAAACAGATATTATATAATTACTTGAATGTCAATCATCCATGACATACAGATCACTCATAATACATGGAAGACAAACTGCCTATACATATACAAAGTTATGCTGCAGTGTCACCCAACACATCACATTCACACTCCCTTCACATACAATGGCCATCTCACTACTACATGCACTACATAAAATTGTTGAAGAAACATCACACACACACACAATCAGACTATATTCACCGAACATGGCAAACACACTAACGCTCTAAAAAATATAGCACACACTCCCCCAGCATGATCCACCAGCCACTCTCCAATGACCTAAATGTCAAAGTGCATGTATTTTGAGAAGTAGAAGTTTGAAGTTTTTAAACATATTAAAGGATTTAACATGTCTGAGTTATTTTATCAGGAACAAGAATTTACCTATTTACTGAAGCTTGTGAAATTAAAAGTATAGTCCTTTCCATTGGAAATGTAGATTAAAAGGAAGCAAGATAAACTAATTGGGAATTTCATAATCTATTTAAATCATGACAGAGGTAGAGTTAATTCAAGAAATATACACATTTTACTAGGAAAAAACAAAAATGTAGAATTTACCTATAAATTGGGAAGGTTTCAAGATAGGCAATGTAAATGGTGAGTATTGATGAAAACCTGAGGCAGAGCTCTGTATGGACAGGGGACACTGAGAAAGATAATACCACTGACCAGGCCAAGTGATAGTTGTACCACTTAAGAGTAAGTAAGCTCCTAAGAGGGGAGTTGTGGTTAATGTTGGAAGATGTAGTCTGGAGCCAACCTCGAAGAACCTACTGAAGTCTCCCGCTCAAGCTCAGAACCCAACAGTTTCCCCAAAGCCTTGGCCCTGCAAAAAAGCTCTGACAATAGAGGCCTCAGTGTGAGGTTCCACGAGAACACATAGCTGGAAGAGAAGGCTGGGGACAAGAAATGGAAGTCAGTGGATTCTTTCCTGTAATTTCTAACTCTCCCAGGAAGGAGCAGGACTTTCACATGATAATCCACAGCTGATAAACTGAAGCACATTACCTGCATACATAATCCACATTTATTCTTCCAGTAAATAGAATAGTAATAAAAAAATTCAGCCACATTTCTATGTACTAGGCAAGAATTTGAGCCTCTGATATACTGCAGGAAACAACATAGGCCACTCATAGGTAATCAGACACATCATGCCAATATTTTTGAATACCTAGATTTTGGAACAGTTAACAGAAACTAGACTATAATCTTTATGAGGACAAGTATCATGCGTGTTATTATTGTACATGGTATTTCTTGAATGTTTGGTGAAGACAAAAAAGGTTATTTATCTGATTTTTCTTCTCTTTCTCAGAATTCTTAAACTCAGATGAAGACATTCCTCTGCCTGGACCTTCTAAGTTGACCCAAGGCCACAGCCAGATGCCAAAGGATTTAGACTCAGAATACATCACCTCTTCGTTTTTTGTGGATGAGACTTTTCACAATGGTATTGGGATTGTGGAGACGGGGAACTGAGAATAAATCAAGTGGGAGGTGGGACGGGATGATGACCTAGAATTAGAACTGAGTTCTTTTGCTCAGCAATGACTATAAATAGCCCCTTCTCTCAAAGACTTCCCAGAGTCTCTGTTTCTAATGAATGCACATAAATATATCATGTAGTTATTCCTATCTCCTTTGGAAGAGGCTATTAAAAGATCTGAATGAGAAGGTTCTGGGACAAGTCTGTGAAGTCTTCAACTGAACATCTCCAGCACCAGATATTAGAGAACCCTGAAAAAGTTTTCTATCTATCATCTGACTGTCTGTCGTCTGTCTATCTATCTATCCATCTATCATCTATCATCTATCTATCATCTACCATCTATCTTTACATTTCTCTCTATATACATATCTCCACATTAATATAAATATTAATATAAATAGGTATACATACAGAATTCTTCATAACATTTGTATCCCATATCCTCTAATTGTACAATTTTTATGAGGCAAATTGAGTTGCTATTCAAATTTCAGTTAATGCATAATATATTTCAGTATTTCAGGCATGATTCTAAGTTTTTGATATTCTGTATAGATCTTCAGAAATATCACAAGATATCCAGCCCCACTGACATCCATCACACACACAATTTTAATAATGGTTTATTAATACTCTGTAGTAAATGAAATTTTAAATGGAAAAGTCACCTTAATTTCTGAGAGCAAGTGCCATGTGTGTAACGATGCCTGATATATAATGTCCACTCAACATGACTTTTTTGAATGGACACAGACCCCAGAAAGTGCCACATCTCAATATTCTTTTTTTTTTATTCCATTCCCTAGAATTCTGGAACACTCAAGTGGATGCTCCTCAGCCTGAGTCATGTGCTGTGGTCCCAGCTTGCAGTCAGACAGCAGAAGAAAAGTCTTCTGCTTTAGAATATTTCTCTTGTATCACCTCTACAGGCCAACTCTTTCCTGCTGATGAAGATGGTAAGGAATAGACAAAGGTGGGATCTGAGCGTGGACAGTGGATACAACTAAGCTACTCGGCCCACTCTTTACTTATTTCCCTTCCCCTCAAAAACAGGAAAGGGCTTTAAGGCAGAAGAACTGGTACTAAATCTTCTGTAGAGGGGTGTGCCTTTAAGCATAGGCAAAGTTCTTCACACAAATTTCTTACAAATGGATGATAGGACAGCTGTGGGAGAGGTATTGGACAGTGTTGATATGTGTACAGGAGTTTAATCAGAACCTTCCTCCTCAGATGAGCACAAACTCATTTTCCCACACACTCACACAACTACACTCTTTAATACCAGGTATGACTCCATTTCTCCTTCTTTTCATTTTTTCTCTCAAATATGCATGCTTTCATTCCCATCTATCTTTCCCATTCTCTAGAAGCATTATATAGGTATGCTCTTCTTACCTTCATTCCTTCACACAATCAGACTCACCCATTTACTTACTAATTCATAAATAATCCATATCCCCTCACAGAGATAATCTGTTTTAAATCCCTCATTCTAGGACAAATCTAGAAAACTCTAAGCCCTGAGGGAAATGGACTTTCACTTACTGTCTTTCTAATTCTTCCCATGTTAGCCACAAAGTCTTTAGAACTTCATAGAGCTGCACATTCTAAGAGATCACATACATTTCCTCTAATACTCTAAGTCTTGCTGTCTTGCTGAAAGTCTTGCTGTAAGATCATGTATCACCCCTACATTTATTCACATGCACTGTCACACCACATAACAAACATGCACATACTTATTCTCCATCCCCTTTTACCAACATCAAAAACACTCACCAGATATGTCCCAGAACATACATATATATAAGAACATACATACAATGCTACACCCTCATTCCCACATAGCTATTCCATGTATACACCTCAGATAAAGCCTACCACACGCAGAATTCTGAAATATCACATGTACCTGTACTTTCCCCTCACATGCCCATAGGGCATGGTCATCTTAAATCCTACAGTCTTTACACACTCATTCTAGTTTTCTTAAGTGTGACATTTTCTTTCCTAGGAATCCATCAGTCGCATCAAAATGCTTCCTGTCTTGGATCCCCTGAGATGCCTCTATTCGAGGACGTGAAGCAATGGGAGATAGACTCCCCCTGTTCACATAGCTCTTTTCCATTACATTTGGTTAATAATAGTAAGCCTTTTATGTCCTCAGTACATATGAAAAAGGAGAGAGTCATGAAAATTTACTATATGCATGTCCAAATGAAAAGGGGTGTGGCAGTCTTACAGGATACAGAGGAAGGATTGGAGCCCCCCCAGAAGAAGACAAGAATGGAAGAAATGACCTTTCGTGAAAAGATTCCTACAAAAGCCACCCTCTCTTATGTGTCTACGAAGGATCTCCTAACCGACAGCGAGTCCAACTTAAGCAGCAGAGACCAAGAGGAGAAGGAGGAGGTCAGCAGCCCAGCAGAGACTCCAGCTCTGGGGGAGTGTTCCAGAGCCAAGACGCCTGAGTGGCTGGTGGCCCTGGATAGTGGCTTCAGGTGCATGGGCTGCTGCCGGGTCTTTCCCAGCTTAGAGGTCCTTCAGGAACATGTGAAGTATGGAGTCAAGGAGGGCTTTAGCTGCCATGCTTTCCATGTTGCCCTGGCTTGGCTAAAGACAAAGGAGGACAAGAAAAAGAGGAGAGGGAGGAGGAGGAGGAAAACAAAAGTCAAGAAGACATTTCGATACCAGAAAAAAGAAACATTGTGGCATGAAGACAACCTTGCACAAATAATGACTGTTTCTCAGCCCCTAAGAGAGGAAGTGGAGCAGGCCAGACTCTACTGAGAGGGGCTTATCTACTCAAGGCAGACATAGTACCCACCTTTGTTCATGCATACCTACCACCCTACCACCATCACCTCAGCCACCACACCACCAACAGGAGCAGAGAACCCCTTTTATTACTATTCACTGCTCCCCTGAGAAGGAGGGCGAAGAAAGTAGACCATACCACACAGAAGAGAAAGATGTCCTCATGCAAATTAAAAAACAGTAAACACTAGTGTGTCATCTCCACCAGTACAGTTAAGAAGAGGAGACTTGCTGGAGATGGAAACTGCTGTGGGCCAGACTGCAGAAGAGGTGAGCGTCCCAGGGGTAAGAACGTACCTCAAAGACACTTGGAATTTAGGGTTCTGAGAAAAGGTAGACTTCAACAGAGTTTCTTCCTATAGTCCCATAATAACTGTGATAATGAATTTCCTTCAGAAGAATATATACTTGGAGGTAGAATATTTGGTTAATCGCAGACTAATAAGAATGCTTCCTTTCAATTCTCTTTGAGGGGACAAGAATAAAGACCTATCTAGCAGTTCAGCAGGGCAGAGGAGGCTGGGCCACACATTTCTAATAAACCAAAAGTTACAAGTGTCACCTTCCCTCTAGGTTTATTCCCTGGCCTTCCTCCCTTCTAAGAGGCAGAGACAGGCCTTCAGTCCTTGACAAAGGGCTGGTGTGCAGGCCAGTCATGGTTCTACATGTTCCCTTACTATAAGGTCTTCATTTTGTGATTTTTTTTTTTAGTGTTGTTAAACAGTTGTGTTTTTTTAAATGGAATTGAAGTTATTGGGGTAACATTGATTAATAACATCATATAAGTTTCTGTATACAATTCTATAATATAACATCTGTATACTGCACTGTGTGCTCACCACCCAGTCTAGTCTCCTTATGTCATCGGACCCTCTTCCCCTTCTTCCCCCTCTTCCCCTTCTGCATCCTCCCCCCACCCCCTTCCCCTTTGGTAACCACCATAGCGTTGTCTGTATCTACAAGTGAGTTTGTTTTGTTTGTTCATTTGTTGCTTTCTATTTTATGTCCTACATATAAGTGAAATCATTTTGTGATTTTTATACCTGGAAGGAGACTGAGAAGGAGTTGCAAACACTTGAAAGAAACAACCGGTAGAATCTCCCCTTGCCTCCCCCGGGGATTTTTTTTTTTTTTTTTTTTTTTTGGTGTGTATTAGGAGCTTCCTTATTAGTTTCAGGTGTAACTAGAGAAGGGTGGGTGGAGTTAGAGGCTACCCTTCTCCTATGAACCATTTCTGGCAACTTTTAATATGTTGTTTCCTTAGAAGATCCCCATATCCTTTGATGAAGGGTCATAATTCTCACAATTTTATTCTTTCTTCTTGTTACAACACAAAGTGTCTTGTCCTAAGTGACCAGCAGAGGAGTTAAACGTAGACAAAGCTGAAAAGACATTGAACAGCCAGGTTCATACTAGATAAATGAGGGTATATCTTTTTTAGTTAATGGAACAAATGAAAGGCTTATCTTCCATGCTCTAAAAGTCACAGAATGGTACATGAAAACTGTCCTGAATTTCTGCAGGAAATGAACATTTGTCTAGACTTGGTCAAATACTTGTCACTAAAATAAGAAAAGCAGCTTTTCTCACTGAATAGGTCCTCTTTTCCATTTGCTTTTCTCACAGCAACACAGACCCACTGATATGAAGATTTCAAACAATGGTGTCCAGCACAGTTCTATAGTTGGAAGAAAGCACAGCAATTCTTGTGAGCACCACTGCATCAAGGTAGGGCTGACCCGAGGATAGATTTACCTGGTCCTCTGCAGCTGCTCCCAACGGTTCTGGTAAAATGTGGTACACAGCTCTGGAGAAAATATCTACATAGAGCCATGAGGAACTCAAGGAATATTGGGACTACTACACACTCAGAAGACCTGTGGAAAGACTGTTCTGCTCCTGCTAACCCCCCTCGGAGTCAGGCCACTGAAAATACCTGCAAGATTGCCATGTGGAGAAGAGGATAATATAGGTAGAAAGTTAGTACGATGGGAAGCAGATTTCTCATACCTAAAACTGTCGGAAGTGGAAAAGATGACTGATAACAACTTGAAAGGAATTCAGGGGAGAAGATCATTGAATTGGCAGAGGATATTTCTAATTTCTTTTCCTAGTAGAAGTTCTACTTCTGTCTTCTCAAGTCTCTTTATTGTAGCCTTGGTTCATAGTGTCACTCTCCAGCCCAGACATTGCCTGGTTCTCCATCCAAATTTCTTATCCTCCCCAACATAATAACATCCATGAACACATTCGATACAAAGGGAGATAAACATTATAGGGTTTAACCAGTCCAGATTGTAATACCCCTTCTCTCCTGCACTCAACCCCCACATTTCCCTGAAGTGGTCTCTGTTAACAATTTTACATGTTTTTCTATATCCTTTACTTTAAATGAACATTTTCCCACATCTCCTTCTAATATACTCGGCTACACAGTTATTTGGCGGAGGACAGACATTTTATTGAGAGGAAAAGGCACTGCACTGATGGAACCAAGAGCAACTAAAACTCACCCCTTGGCTTCTCTGGGCTTGTGCGAATTGTAGGTGCATAAACACTTCTTATATACTCATACTAGGAAAGACGGAACATGTACTCAACTATCTAAGATAATCAAATGTGTGTATACACAGGTGCTCCAAAAGTCATAATGCAGTTTTAAGCTTAATAACTTGAAGTGTAAAAGCTACTAACTTTTGAAAAACATAATTTGCATGTTTAATTACTTGCATGCCATTTATGCTTGTTAAACTTTGTACATTTTCAAAGATAAATTTTAATTTTTGTCACTACCATCTTCCATCAGAGGCTCAGAAATAAAAAATGAAAATTGAAAAGGTATTATTTATAATTCATAAAACTAAACAGGAGAAGGGAAATTAAAATAGTTCAACTTTTAGATGTACAAGTCGAACTATTTTAATTTCCCTTCTCCTATATGCTAAATGAAAAATAAAAATTTAAATAATGCTTTAAAAAGTAGTTCAACTTTTAAATGACGTTCTTTATAACTTGTAGCTTTTACCCTTCTGATATTATTAAAGCTCAAAACTGCACTATGGCATTTGGGATACCTGTATGTATACACATTAGACTATCTTGAAACTATTCATTTTGTGCTCCATCCTTCCCCATGGATATGTATATGTAAGAAGTGTGTATATACCTGTGTGTCCACAAATTCATAGAAGTCGAGAGATGAATTATAGTTGCTTTTGCTTTTGTTTGCCTAGGACTTTTTCCTTCTTCCCCTGAAAAGAGGCTCTACCTCCTGGCCAAATATGTAGACAAGTCAGTCAGACCAGCCAAGTAAGTCATTACTTCACTAATTGGTATTCATGATCGACTTAGTGATAAACATCTATCCATACTGGACCAATCTGTACTCATAGCTTGGAAAATTAAAACAGAAGAGAGAGAGATTATGGAGGTTATTCCTTGTCTGCAACTCAAATTAAAGTTTATGAGCTTCTGCTGGACTTGCTTCAGTTCCCTTTTTTGAAAGACCTGGCTGTTTTAACTTTAAATTCACTAAGCATCCCCACTAACTCTTCAATAAATTTATATTTTTTCTCTATTAGCCTGGGCCATTTACTGTTATTTGTAATCTAAAGTACCTTAATTGATGCAAAGTAGCTTCGACATGATAATTTCTTCCATTTTAATAGTTGAAATGAAATAACCTAGAAAGGAGTAACACATTATATTCCCCTGACTTTATATTGAAACAGTAAAGGATATACTTATACTAGGTCTGCACACTATGTCTTTGATTAATTAGAAAGGTGCATTAAAAATGTTTGGTTGTATAAATAAAGTAGCTTCAACAGATAAAATAGACTTCAATACAATAGACCTGGGTTTAAATGCCTTACTAGTACTTTGCAGATTTGTATACTGAGTTGATACTCTCATTCTGAAAATGGAGATTATAATACCTAAAATAGTAGTAATTGTGAGCATAATAAGACACAGGTAAACACACTTAATATTGTGTCTGGCACAAATAGTTACTTGAAACATTTTTTTTCATTCATTTTTGAGACTTATTTTCTTTACCTTTGATTATCAGCAGTTTGATTATAATGTGTCTAGGTAGGATTTTTACATATATATATAGTTTGAAAACTGCTGAGCTTTAAAATTCTTTTAGTTTCTGAAATAATTATAAACTCAAAGAAGTTGCTAACAGTCCAGTGAAATCCCATGTACCCAACACCCAGCTTTTCTCAACATGATTATAGTGCGTTACCAAAACAAAGACATTGATTAGAACAGCACAATAAACCTGACTGCAGGACTTCCTCAGATTTTACTATTTTATACATGAATTTTGTTATGTATTTATGTACAATTATGATATTTTATCACATAGATTTATATACTCATCATTGCAATCAAGATACAGAAGTGTTCTGTCATCACAAAGCAATTTTCTCATGCTGCCTTTATAGTCGTCACATCCATTCTCCCTTTCTCTTATCCTTCATCGCCATAATTTTTTTTTATTTCAAGAATTTTATATAAATGGAATCAGATAGTATGTAAACTTTTGAGATTGGTGTTTTCAACTAAGCATAATTCCCTTAAAATCATTCAAGATGTTGCATATATTAATGTAGTTCATTACTTTTATTGCTGAATACTATTCTATTGTATGATACAGAACAGTTTAATGTGTCACA
>NW_011888820.1:5048035-5056742 GCF_000151845.1 Pteropus vampyrus
TCACTAACCTCTTCTCCTGGGACACTAGTGGTATAAATTTTAGAACTATTAATATCGTCCTACAGTTCTCAGAGGCTCTGTTTATCCTTTTTTACAATTTTCTCTCTCTCTTCTTCAGATTGAATTTTTATTTATCTAACTTCAGATTCACTGATTCTTTCATTAGTCATAGACATTCTGCTCTTCAGCCCAATCCATGATTTAAAAAATTTAAGACATTACAATATTCAATTCTAAAATTTCCATTTGATTCTTCTTCTTGTTTGTATTTCTCGGTATACTCCTATTTTTCTACTAATTTAAATAGTGTTTTTATTCACTTCATAGACCACAGTTATAAAAGCTGCAGTAAAGCCTTTTTCTGAAAATTCCAACATCGTCATCATGAGATTGACACCCATTGGTTATTTCATATTTTTTGGTTCTTTGTTTATTGTGTAATTTAAAATTTTATCAAATTTTCAAAATTATAATGAAAGATTGAGTGCTGTTAAAATCTTGTTGCAAATGTTTATATTTTTGTTTGCAGTCAACATTTTCAAATTCAGAGGGTAAATTCTGTCTCATTTTATGTAAGTGATGATTTCAAGGTCAGTTCAGTTTTCAAAGCTTTTGTTAAGATTTTTGGGTTCATCTGTATATGTACCATGCAGGATTAGTCAGGGAATTGGCACAAAATAGGTACTCAAAATAATTTTTTCACTCATTTTCAATTTTTTGTATAGCTTGTTCAAAGCTGAATCATAGGGAAATATTGGATTTTGAAAGTCCCTTAATTTTGAAAAAAATGACACTTATATTAATCTTATTTCTACACTAACTGGTGTGTTTTGTCCAGGACTGTAGCATAGCATGTATTCCTCAAAGGAGTATATACTGAAGAGTTCCACAGTGAATTTCGTTAAATGGGCAAATGGAATAAATTTTTTTATATGCTACAAATTCCATTTTTTTTTGGCATTTACTATTTATTCTCATTTTCTAGATGATAGCTAATAATTTTAATATCTGTATGGATTATGTTAAGTTGATTTTCCTATAAAAGTGCATGCGTATATATATTTCTGAGATTCAAAATTCTCCCTATGCTTATTTTCATTTTCTCCTTCAGTTCCAATATACCTAATATTAAGTACAGTATAAAATATATTTTTTAAAAACTCTTCTACTTTCTAATGTGGCCACTACAGTGTGATTAAAGTATGGAAAATTATCTGTCTAGTGTAATAAGAATAACTCATTAGTTTTCTACAGGTGGAAAATTAAGTCCCCTATATAAAACACTTTTCTATGTTACAGTATTGTGCCTTTGTTTTAAATTCACACTAATTTTTTATATTGTATAACTTTTTCTTATTCCCAGCTTTGTAGTTTTTAAAATATTTTTTCTATTACTGATAGAATGACTTGAAAAGATTTTACTATTTTTATTTTTTTAAATTGAAAATTCAGAGGACTTATCAACTCAAAAAAGAATGAGCTATTGAACTATGAAAGAGAGGGGAAACTTAAATGCATATTGCTAAGTGAAAGTAGTCAATCTGAAAAAGCAAAACACTGTGTTCCAACTATACAACATTCTGGAAAAGGCAAAATTATGAAGACAATAAGAAGATTAGTGGTTGCCAGGGCTCAGGGAGAATACGAGGGATGACTAGTCAGAGCACGGATTTTTAGGGCAGTATAAATACTCTGTCTGATATTACAATTATGAATATAAACCCCACAGAATATACAACACCAAGAGATAAGGTAAATCTTGGACTAAGTTCTGCCAATATACGTTCATCAATTGTAACAAATGTTTCACTCTAATGGGGTAGGTAATTAGGAGGCCATGCATGTGCAGGGGCAGAGGGTATATGCAATAAATCTGTACCTTCCCCTCAATTTTTCTGTGACTCTCAAACTAGAATAAAGTCTTTATTAAGATAATACAAATACTTATTACATGGGATAGGAAATGAAACTAAACTTTATATCCTAAATTTAAATACTTTGCACAATTAAAAGTTTTATTGTGACACATCATATAATTTTTAATAAGCGGGAATTTAAAATATTAGCATTTTCTTTTTTCCAAGAAAGCATATTTATATCAACAGTGTCATACTATTACTAAGAGTTAGACTTGAGGATATAAAATATATGAAAGTAATTTCGTCATGGCATATCCATTTTTTTTGTGTTTGTTTTATGTGCTTTCAGAGCAGGAAAAAAAAAGATTAGAAAATGTGTTCTGAATATAGGTGAGTAGTAGATAAATAGATAAAAAGACAGATAATCCCAGTGATCTAAATTTAAGAGAGTCCTGCAATTATTTTTAAAGGTAGTTATTGATATCTATAAATAAATAAGCTTAGAATCTAGAGGGCAGATTTTCATTTATGAGTTGTAACATGTACGGGAAACCCAAATAGTTGGAAACTGTAGGATAAACTTATTTTTAAACCTCATTTTCCTTGTGTTTCTAGACTTCTTGAATATTCTATTTTAAATAGTGGTACTGCAAACATTTTTCTAATCATAATAAAACCATAAATACAAAATTAGAAAACAAAATTTCCCTTCAACCAAAATAAAGTGACAAATAGTAAATCCGAAAAAACTGCAATAAATACACTACAGTATCTAAGAAGGCTAGAAATAGTGAAACTAATGTATTTACTGTAATTTTTCAGGTTATAATTAGACTTATTTAGGGAAACTTCATCTGAATTAGTTTCTGAGGTTTGACAGAAACTATGTTGTGGATATTATTTGAAAATGTCACAAATGTGCTATTTAATAATAGGTTTATCCTTTATGTATAAAGAACTTGCATGAACACATACTCACCCTCAGGCACATTGATAACGTACTCTCACAATAACAAACAAGCCCTTGTTAGATATCTTCCTGTGGCATCAAATTCAACTGAAAATGTAAACAATAAGATTTAAATTTTATTGCCAGGTCAAACTGGCTTAATAAAAGCCCATGAAAAGTAGTTAAAATTCCTTTTATTGACTAGGTTACTGTCATTAACAGAGTTAAAAATATGTGTTTATTTTATGAAAGGAAATAACGTGAGTGTAATAAAATCTAGTCAGTAATGAAGATCTCACCCTTAGACTGCAATAATGCACAAAAGATGGTATGTTGCACGAGAATAATGGCAGTGATCACAAGTTTATACCAGGAAAAAGTTTATATTTTTACCAAGCTGTCAGTATTAGGCTCTATCTGACATTTTTAAAGACCAACTCACAGAAAATATAAGAATATATTATTTTCTATCAATCTAACAGTACAATGTACCAACCTCACTCTACTAAAATGTTTTTTATTCATATAATGAGTATTACGATCATGAAAGTGTATCTGCTTATTATTGAATGAACCCACGATTTCTGATGCCCTCTGCAGTTCAAAGTTCCACATAATAGACAATATTTAGATGAAACCGTAAGTTCTAATCTCCTGCACATTAATAGGAAACAAAATTTTTTAGGTAACGGCTCAATTATTCTGGGATAAAAGTTACCATGGTAACTTTTAATAATTACAAGATATAGAACATTACCTTAGCAATTACTCATTCTGGGAAAGCGATAAAAAAGGCAAAAAATAGGCCCTAACCTGACTGCTTTCTGTGTCCTTTTGTCATTGTCATTCTTATACTAGATACAGGCAATACTCTGTTCCCTCCTGATGTTAGCAGTACTTGCTATAATGTTTTTCAGAGTGAGTGCAATATTCTGAGAATATTAAACTAATATATGGCAATCTCCATCTCTACCTCACTCCTACTCAAAAGCTGCAGCCATTCCATCTAGAATAGGAGAGTCAATACCATTTTAGGAAGTAAGAAAATGTAATGTGAGAGATAGATGTTCTTGACACATTAGAAGAGTCAGAGAAAGTCAGCCTTCCAACTGGTGGAATTTAGGAATAGAAAGAGGAGGGCCCGGAAGGAAAGCAAAGTTCAAGTACCAATATTTCTGCTTCCTTCACACATTTCTAAGAATATAAATGTATAATTGAATCATCTGGAACCATTAATATAGTTGTTAGTCCTTTTACATTAGGGCAGACAGGTCTGGGAATTGGGATTTAGAAGCAGGGACTGCAAACCTGTCTAGTTCTCAATTAGTTTTTATAAACAAACATGCATATGTTATCTCATACTTGTGAATGTATATATTTTCAGATTACAGTCCAGGAAGGTCAACACATAAGTGCATCTTTAATTTTATTTGATGTGGTCAAATTAACCTCTTTAGAAGTCATGCTATTTTAAAATTCCCACAAGTGTTACTATGAAATCATTTATTTTCTTGAATCTCATCAATAGAGAGCATTAGCAAACTTTGGAGTTTTTCTAATCATATTGGTGAGAAATGATACATCTAATGTTTTAATTTACTTTACTCTTAGTGAGACAATATATTTTCATCTGTTTAAGAGACATTTGCATTTCTTCTTTTGTAAACTTTGACAATTTTCTCTCAGTTTTGGTTTCAATTTTTAAGAGCCTATATGTATAAAAGGGAGATTTTTCTTATAATTTGTCATTTGCATCTTGACTTTGATTATGAGTGATTTTAAACACAAGTGTTTCAATTCCACAGAGCCGATATTATGAATCTTTTCATTTCTTGCTTCTGGATTTTGATTCGGAAAGAGTTCTGTACTTCTTGGTTAGAAAGAGATCTATATTTTTTTCAAGGCTATTATTTTTTTATACTTTTAAAAGAAGTGATGGTCTGAGGTATAGATCCATTTTATTTTCTCCAAATAGTTCTTCAGTTGCCCTCATTTAATTTATTTAAATATCCATCTTTTCCTTAGTGATTTATCACCTTTTAACCATTGGTTTACCATCTTTATCATACTAAATTTTATATGCATTTAAGTCTAATCCTAGATTATTCTATTTATTCCATTGATCTCTCTCTCTCTCTCTCTCTGTGTCTCTCTCATCTCTTTAAATGCCACAATGTTGTTTTGAATATAAAGACTTTATAGTATATTTACTATTTTATAGGATTAGACTCCTCTTACATTTTTTTCCAGGGGTCTCTTAAATATTCTAGCTTGTTAATTTTTTCACATGCACTTAAGAATCAACTTGTCTAGTTCCAGAGGAAAAAAACAAAAAAAAATTATTGGTATTATTGGGATTGCACTATATTTGTATTTTACAATAGAGAGAACTGATATTTTTATGATACTATATCCATCAGCATATAGTATTTTGCCATTTGTCAAATATACTTTTGACACTTTCTTAAACGTATATTCTAAAAGTTTATATGTTTCTTGTTGGGTTTGGTTATTACTGTAAATGGGATTTTTCTATTATATTTTCTAATTGGTTGATGTGTTTAGGTATGAAGGCAACTGTCTCTTTTTTTACTGAAAGTTGTGATTATAAGAATACCACATGTTTAAAATTAATTCTTTGGGATTTTACATCACCGTTTTTAATTTTTCAAAAGTTCATCCTATAGTACCAGGTATTTTTCCATGAAGAAATAACCAAGTTACCTGGAAACATGTTGATCCTTTTGGTCTGGGCTTGAAACTTTGTTGGTGAGACCAAAGCTACATTTCTTTTAGGATTATAGGGTTAAATTAACCCCTTTCCTCTATTTAGGAAAGACAATTCTTAGTACTTTAATCAATGCCCACCAATTTATGAATTTTCTACTCTGGCTAATAGTTACAAGCATTTTTCACTACAGATAATATTCCCTCTTGTCCTTTCAGGACTCATTTTTTTCCCTAACCTTGATTTGTTTCATCTCATATATTATTATTAAATCTCAGCTGAATATTTGAGTGTGATCCTGTGCAGATCTCAGGACTCCTGTCTATGTAGCTCTCTTGTACTGTTGCTGTGCCTTCCAAACTCTGGGCACATTAGATTGGTTGGGCTCCCAGCTCTGTCCGCTCAATTCAGTGAGTCCAGCAGGCTCTACCAGGATTTTCCCTCCCTGTGCCTTTGCCTTGAAATTTTCTCCAGGAAGTCAGATGGAGCAGTTTTAGAACTTTATTAGTTTCTTGTTTCTCCAGGATTGCTGGATTTTACTGTCTGATGTTTTGAATGCTGTTATTTCATATATTTTGCCTACATTTTTATTGTTTTAGGCCAGTGGGTAATCTGTTTCCTTTTACTCCATATCTTTCTTATAAATTTTATTTTCATCAAAATAAATTATTGTAATTCAAATTGTTATGTATAAAACTAAAAAATAATATTACATTTTTATAACAAAAAACAATTGTTTCCACCTCTTTTAGTTTTCTTGGTACTTGCTGCCATGTATTTGGATAATATGCTGTTGCAGCTATTTATTTACTATTTTTTAAAATACATTTTGATTTTTTATTATAGAAGATGAGAATTTACTTTCTTACCACTCACAATATTTACATAAATACTTGCAGATATACATGTGTCTGCACAAACACACCGATTTCTCTTAGTTCCATTTTTGCAAACTTACATCTTCTAATCTTTTAAAGGTTTGATTTCTTTAATTCAGGGTTCTTTGTTTACTTTATTATGGCTCCATAAATTTTATTCCCTAGAAATACATGCAATTAATATAATTACATTTTCTTCTGTTTATTATTTTTTCTACAGGTTCTCCCCCTCTGATATTTAGTTTGATAAGTATTGTCCGATTTTTCAATAGTACCATAAAGCTTCTTTGAATACCACTTTCTACATATTAAAATATATCAGATAATCTATCAGTTTTATTTTTTTCTTTTGAGACATTCCAGTTATAGTCCTTCACCTCTGTGAAACAATCTGAAATAGTTATTTGCTGGGTCTTCTGCATAAATATATTCACCGAATATACATTCAGTGCTCCTGTTGGAAGCTCTATACAATGGATCCCAGGTCTTCCTCTATTTTTGGTCTACTCCCTGGTTTTAGTGGAGTAAAACCTCCTTCAGTTTTCTGAAAAAACAGTGTATTTGAGACCTGGAATGTCTGAAAATATCTTTATTATTTACATTTAATTTATATTTTGGTTTATTCAAAATTTTAGAGTAAGGCATAAGAGGCCAATTAGAACTTCTGTGACCATAAGCAGGATTTGTCAACTGGTGGGCCTCACTGTGGGGTAAATAAGGAAGTACTTATCTAGATTAAAAGGTCGTTTTAAGTTTCACGTTTGTAGGGATTTTCTTTGGTGCCTTTTAAATTCTCCGGATAAAAAGAAAAAAGTCTTTAAATCTCCACTGAATGAAAATGTGTGCTTATTAGAATATTCTTTAAGCTAAATTGTTGGAAGAGAACTAAGAGTAACAAATCTGTATGAATTATTATAATCAATTTTCTTATTTTCATGATATATCTTTCCCTCCCCTTTCAAACTATTTTTTGTTTCCCTTATTTAGAAGCCAACTAAGGTTTTCCCAGGAAGTGGTTCTTGAACTTTGGCATGCATCAAAATCACATGGAGGGTATGTTAAAACATTGTGCATGGATGCATTTCAGTGTTTGTGATTCAGTGGTGGTGGTGCCAGAGATTTGCATTTTTAACAGGTTGTGTGGTGATGTTGCCAGTCCCAGGGCCACATGTTGAGAACCATTTACATATATGAGGTTTGGAAATGTTATATATTCTTTCACTGAAATATATATAATTTATTTTTGCACATGGTTTTCAATATAATTAAATACAATAGCAAAATTTGCCAATCTCATGTGATTCCAACGCGAGATCATTACCTGTTTGGGTATTTTTATGGCTTTTGAGAGGAAATTTGACCAATTGTTTCTCAGAGTACCCAGATTAGAAGTAACTTCATCATGACAAAAAGGACTTTAGTAGCATGTTACAACTGTGAGCTCTGAAACCAGGTTTCTAGGATTCCTTTTTTTTTTTCCACTTAATTAAGCCCCTCTGCTTAAGTTCACTATCTCCTCTGGAAATATCAGTAGTTCCTACATCTTGGTCTTACTGTAAAAATTTCATTAGATAATGAAATTTTTTTAGAAAAAATGAAATTTTTTCATTAGATAATGAATTTTTTTTAATCATTTAGTGCAGAGCTTGGCCCACAGAAGGCTCTTGTGTGTGTGGCATGATAAACCTAAGCATCAACAGTAAACTGGTGCTGTGATTAATAAAAGGATATGAGACTCAGAGTTTGACTCTGCTCTAATGCAGACATTCAGCGAGTAGAGCATCCAGTTGAGCAACTATGCCTTAGCTCTGTGGTACATGAAGAACAAGAGACAAAAATATGAATATCATGATCCTGCTGCCTTCTGGTCTATAGGTAATAACATCCTTTGTCACTGTCTAAGGAACTTGTGTATTCCGCCACCATTCATGAAATTGTGGCAGCTACCTTTTTAATTTGCAGGCAGAGTAAAACTCAGAACTTTCACAGTTTTCACAATTTTTTTAATGTTGGTGGAAGAAGTCATATTATTCATTAGATGTATCAGTGTTACACAGTCTTTTAAAAAATAAAACTCCATAATATGAAATTGTAAAACACAGGTTATGTTTCATTTACACATATGTGAGCCTTTACATTCTCTGAAACATAGGTAAGATTCTACAAACATTTATCAAGATTTTTTAAAGAAGTTTTGTAGCAAAGATGTGGGCTAAATAAGCCCACTCCTGTATAGTCAATTAATGTATGACAAAGGAGGCAAGAATATACAATGGAGTAAAGATAGTCAATT
>NW_011888820.1:5056792-5066436 GCF_000151845.1 Pteropus vampyrus
TTTTTTTTTCCACTTAATTAAGCCCCTCTGCTTAAGTTCACTATCTCCTCTGGAAATATCAGTAGTTCCTACATCTTGGTCTTACTGTAAAAATTTCATTAGATAATGAAATTTTTTTAGAAAAAATGAAATTTTTTCATTAGATAATGAATTTTTTTTAATCATTTAGTGCAGAGCTTGGCCCACAGAAGGCTCTTGTGTGTGTGGCATGATAAACCTAAGCATTATCATCAACAGTAAACTGGTGCTGTGATTAATAAAAGGATATGAGACTCAGAGTTTGACTCTGCTCTAATGCAGACATTCAGCGAGTAGAGCATCCAGTTGAGCAACTATGCCTTAGCTCTGTGGTACATGAAGAACAAGAGACAAAAATATGAATATCATGATCCTGCTGCCTTCTGGTCTATAGGTAATAACATCCTTTGTCACTGTCTAAGGAACTTGTGTATTCCGCCACCATTCATGAAATTGTGGCAGCTACCTTTTTAATTTGCAGGCAGAGTAAAACTCAGAACTTTCACAGTTTTCACAATTTTTTTAATGTTGGTGGAAGAAGTCATATTATTCATTAGATGTATCAGTGTTACACAGTCTTTTAAAAAATAAAACTCCATAATATGAAATTGTAAAACACAGGTTATGTTTCATTTACACATATGTGAGCCTTTACATTCTCTGAAACATAGGTAAGATTCTACAAACATTTATCAAGATTTTTTAAAGAAGTTTTGTAGCAAAGATGTGGGCTAAATAAGCCCACTCCTGTATAGTCAATTAATGTATGACAAAGGAGGCAAGAATATACAATGGAGTAAAGATAGTCAATTCAATAAATGGTGTTTTGAAGACCAGACATATACATACATACAAAAAAATAAAACTAGATCATATTCAAAAATAAACTCAAAGTGGATTGAAGACTTCAATGTAAGACCTGAAACCATAAAACTCTTAGAAGAAAACAAGCAGTAAACTCTCTGAAATTGCTCTTAGTAATATTTTTTTCTGATATATCTCCTTGGGCAAGGGAAGCAAATAAACAAATGGAACTATATCAAACTAAAAAGTTTTTTAACAGCAAAGAAAACCATTAAAAACAAAAAGACAAACTTCTGAATGGGAGAAGATATTCGCCATTGATACTTCTTCAATAATGGGTTAATACCCAAAATTTATAAAGAACTCATATAACTCAATACCAAGAAAAAAAATCGAATTAAAAAATGGACAGAGAACTGGAATACACATTTCTCCAAAGAAGACATAGAGATAGCCAACAGACATGTGAAAAGATTCTCAACATCACTAATATTCAGAGACATGCAAGTTAAAACTCCAATGAGATATCACTTCACACCTGTCAGAATGGCTATTATCAATAAATCAACAGACAAGTATTGACAAAGTTGTGGAAAAAAGGGAAGCCTCATGCACTGTTGGTGGGCTTGCAAATTGGTTCAGCCACTCTGGAAAACAGTACGGAGGTTCCTCAAAACATTAAAAATAAAACTACCTCATGACTCAGCAATTTCACTTCTGGGTGTTTATCCAAAAACACTAATATGAAAAGATATATGCACCCCTGTGTTCACTGCAGCATTATTTACAATAGCCAAGATATGGAAGCAAATGAAGTGCCTGCCCATCGATAGACAACTAGATAAAGAAGTGGTACATATATACAACGGAATATTACTTGACCATAAAAAGAATGGAATCTTACAACATGAATGGACCTAGAGGATATTATACTAACTGAAATATGTCAGACACAGAAAGACAAATACCATATGAATTCACTTATATGTGAAATATACAGAACAAAATATATAAACAAAACTGAAACAGACTCATAGACACAGAGAACAAAGTGATGATTAACAGATAGGAGCAGGGTTGTGGGGCTAGGTGGAAAATGTGAGGAGATTAAGAAGTACAAACTGGCCCAGGGGAGTCACAGTCCATGGTCTATGGCCATGCCACCCCAAACAAGCCCCATGTCTAATCTCGGAAGCTAAGCAGGGTTGGCCCTGGTTAGTACATGGATGGGAGACCACCTAGGAAGACCAGGAACTGTAGGCATAAATAATAATCTTTTTAAAAAGATTTAAAAAAAAAGAAGTACAAATTGGCAGTTATAAAATAGTCACAGGGTTGTAAAGTACGGCATAAGGAATATATTAATAATAATATAATAACTATCTATTGCCAAGTGGGTACTAAACTAATCAGGGGGATAGCTTCATAAATTGTATAAATATCTAAACACTCTGTTGTACACCTGAAACTAATATGATATTGAATGTCAACTGTAATTGGAAAAAAAAAATGGGCTGTTTATGTGGTTCAATGTCGCTGAAAATAGAGGTAACAATGCAGTTCAATCTGATTTCTTTTAAACTTCAACACCTGTAAAACTGATGTCCTTATCATTTCACAAATGTCTTCTTTTGTAGATGATTGAACCAACTGCAATCTAATTTGGTTTAAATATTTTATTTAGGCTAAAAATGGTACTGCTTTATCTTTGGCTACATTCCTTGTTGGTAGTATATCTTTCTCACTGATGATTGCGAATAGATTATTCTGATAATTTGTACAATGTGAAATATCTGTGTATCAAATAAACCTGGCTTCAATAAGGTGGATTTCACTTTCAGTCTTAAGAGGGTAAAATTAAATTAGTTAAATGTAAGGTCTGAGCAACTATTTTAAGTATTTAATATTTCTCTATTTGGGGGGCAGATTAATATATCTTTTACAGTAGTATCTCTTATTTCTAAAAGCTTATATTTATCTCTAATATTTATTATATTCTCTACCAGTATCATTTGGTAGGTTGGTATTTGATCCAGATTTAGATGGCAAATTGGTACATTGTATTTACATTGTGTTTTACAAATAAACAAAGATTTTAGCATGTCTGATATAAGTCAAACATTTCACGATTTCCCCAGGTTTCACAGTAAATCTTGAGTTTCAATGATATGCTGAAAGCATAGTTTTATTCCTTCATCATTTTCTTTGTCACCTAGTTTCAAAATTATCTTAATTTTATTGATTACTTACTGTAGAGAAAGATTTGGTCCTTAATCTTAATCTATTAAAAATTAATATTGCTGAGGACAGTAGCATTAATTAGCTACCAGTGTGGACATAACAAAATACTGGCCACAAACGTGATTCTTTCCTGTACAATTTTTTAAATATAATTGACTTTCAGCCAGGGATAGGAGACCAGCAATACAGATTGAGTCCTATCTCAGGGTTAAAAACTGTCTATTTTTCATGCTTCAAGATTCATGATAGAAAGTAGTGGGGCATAGCCCCTGCTGGAGAAGAACAGTGGAAAATAATGCAGTTACATTAAGGATCCAGAAATAGTGACACTACTGTGATGAACATCTTTGAGTACAGAATTGGCTTTATATATTAGCATGTTGGTGTGATTTCAGGCACTGAAAAATACTACTTTCCCAAAATCACAGTCTTCTGCTCATTCCTTAGTTATAATTACGAAAGAGACAGTGGATCAAAACATAAGACATAATGTTTTATTAAAATTTAAATATAACGTATAAGTACGGTGCTCTCTACTTTCTTATTTTGCTCCATTATTTATTTTACGGTATTGTCATTAACACAGTTCTTTGCCATGGCTCTTGCCTCTCCTCTTATGTCATCTTGATTTTCTTTTTCTACTCATAAATTCATAGAGACACTATTGATAGATATTTCTCAAAGTAGCAAAAATCTATAGCTTTCTAATAAGCAGACATGATGTTTGTCTCAACTTTTACAAGAAAAATCATTTTGTCTGTGACAAAATTGCTTCTCAATCCACTGTTAATAATCTGTCATGTTGTGTGTGTCTGCTGAAAAGTCATACAATAACTTTGTCTTTGATGTGATACACTGGCTAACATGGTTCATGATTCACAGATGGTGAAAAAGATGATAGAGATTTATCACTCACAGATGCAATAAAATGATAATTTTGGAGAACGTAGAAGGTAGAAGAAAACACCCAATAACATGATATTCCCTTTTCCTTCCTCTATCCCCAGATAAATTTAGAGTTTGGTCATATTTAAGAACATAGTTTTATAGTTATGTCTGGAATAACTGGTTTTGTGATAAGGATTTTACCTTTAAACCACTCGAATCTTTATCAAGAAAACTAGGGTAATCTTTGGTGAATAGTTGGGCTCAAAGAAACCTCATAACATACACAGTGGCCCTAAGAGCTCTTATGTCTATTTGCACCACAATGAGGTCACCTCTTAGTTTTTATACCTCACCTATTTACTACATTTTTTCTACATTTCCTGTTAATCATGAATTGTACCCCAAGTACAATTGGGGTACAAGCATAATCCTGCCTTTGACCTTGTCACCATGCTAACCTGTTCATCATCTCTTCTCTAATCATATGATGACTTTTCATTGCTCTATGGCACAATTTTTCAATTTAAACACTATTAACATTTTGGACAAGATAATTCCTTGCTGGGGTTGAAAGTAAAGGGCTGTCTTGTCCTTTGTAGGATGTTTAGCAGCATCCCTGGCCTCTAACTACCACATTCAAGTAGTGCTCCCCCACATTGGGGCTCTAGTTGCAATAATCAAAAGTATCTCTAGATATTGCTAAATGTGCCCCTGGGGAAAAAATTACCCCTGGTTGAGAAACTCTGCCACACAATGTTATTAGTTTTTTGTTTGTCTGTTTTATTATATGCAAGAACTTCTGTTAGTTGAGTTTCTTCCTGCTACTCTTCTAATCTTCACCAATTCCTCAAAACACTCAGATGTTAGCAAGGATGCTTTCTCCTAACATAGCCAATGCTCAAGAGTCCAGTAACCCACCCATGAAAGCTGAGTTGGGTAATGTTTCCTCAAGTGCTTCCACCTTTTTCATAGAGACTGGAAAGTTATCCAAATGATGGCCATTTTACTTTCATTAATCAGAAAAAGTAGTTACCTTTAACGAATCACCTCAAGCTCTTAAATTACCTCAAACTGTATCTTCAATTTCAGGCAAAACTCTTAACAGTATCTTTTTTAAAAAATGTTTTAAAAACTATTTTTTTAGAGTAGTTTTGGGTTTACAGAGAAATGAGAGAAAAGTACAGAGATTGTTCATATAATTGCTGCTCCCACCCATGCACGGCCTCTGGCATTATTAACATCTCTCACTGAAGTGTATATTTTTTTACCAAGGATGACCCTACATTGACACATCATAATCACCCAAACTCTCTGTGTGGTGGTGTACGTTGTGTGAGTTTGGACAAAAGCATAATGACATATATCTATCATTAGAATGTTATACATAGTATTTCCACTGCCCTAAAAATCCTTTGTGCTCTGCCTATTCTTCTCCTCACTCCCCACCCACCTTCCCTCTGGCAGCCACTGATGTTTGATTGTCTCTTTGTTTTTGCCTTTTCCAGAATGTCACATAGTTGAAACAGTATAGTATGTAACCTATTCAGAGTGGCTTCTTTCACTTACTAGTATGCATCTAAGCTTTCTCAATGTCTTCTTATGGCTTAATAGCTCCTTTTCAGCACTAAATAATATTCCATTGTCTGGATATTTTTTCACTCACCTACTAAAGGGGATTTTGGTTGCTTCTAAGTTTTGAAATTATGAGAACAACATCTTCTAAAATATAGATTCTGTTTTATATTGTCTTACTACATAAGCAGACGTTTATATACCATCTGTTTGGGTTCGGATTTTACTTATTATTGGAAGAGTTATAAGTTTTCAGAATAGTCCTTAAAACCTCATTTAAAGCACAGTCCAGCTCTAGTGTTGGTAGATTTTAACTGCCACAGGCTACAATGCATCTAACAATTGGGATGCAGCACTATCTACCTTCCAGGGTAGAGGAGGCACTTGCTAACTGGGCATGAAATCACTAGACACAGGTCCCACAGGGACTTCTGAAGGGGAGAAAAGCTATATGCATGTGTGGGCAGGAGAATGGGGTATGTTTTCCAACCATGGATCTAAGACTTTCTCAGCTTCTCTTTCCTGCTATTATAATCAAGTTTTTCTTTCTTGCCTGTCAGATAAACAAGCAAGCAAACAAACAAACAAAAAAACATTCTGTCATCTTCTTGCCCTATCTACTTTCCTGCTGTAAGAACAATCGTGTGTGTGTGTGTAATTTCAGTATTATTAAGATTGGAAAACACTGAGATAAAATGTCCTTGCTTGTCAATTTTTTTCTAAAGTCATTACAAATTTGACGTCTTTCTGTATACAAATAACAGAGGAAGATACATCTACATTTTATAGGAAAATGATCAGTTTTTCAGTGCAGTGAAGGCTGGCCAAGGCTCTGAAGTGAAAAGCCGGGAGAGCCTCTGGATATAAGTAGGAAAGGAAGAAATGGGACTGAGGATGCAGAAAGAAGAAAAGGTACCTAATAACTATTGAATGTTATAGGAAAATTGATTCGATTAGTTCTGACATTTAGAAAGACTGTTTTTCTATCTTATTTTTTAAGACATACATAGAGTGTGTTAGATGTAAATTTATCTCACTGTCTAATATATATATTGAAGTGAATATATATCTGTCAGAATGTTATCCCTTAGGGATATATCTTAAGTACTCTAAAGAAATGAGGCGAAGCATTGAAACACATTACACACTGAAAACTTACCTCCTAGTTAAAATAGTTTAAAATAGTCTTTAAAAATTTGGTCTGCTAGTGACCAGTATATACAGTTTCCTTTGAGAAAAAATATGATTTCAATGAAAAATTTGTTTTGGTTAAATCATGGCTAATGTAATGAACTTAAACTAAAGAATGAATATATATATACATTAAGTATTTAAAATAGTATTCAACCAAAAATAATATAGTCTTCTCTCATAGGAACCTATTATCTCCAGGAGATTAACATTAGAACTATTTTCTAATTTAAATATTAAGAGATGATAAGCATTAAATCAAAGGGATTTTTTTTTTATTACCAAATAAACATGAGTGAAAACAAATTATGAAAGGAGAAGCATGAAGTAAAAAAATAGTATCTATGAAGGCAATATTAATAGAGGTAAGAGGACATTTTTAAAAAGCTGACATCTGGTGATATCTGCTGACATCCCTGTAGCTGGGAAAACAGCACTTTTTTGAAGAGGAGTCTGAAAGGTACATCATACTATCCCTCATAAATGTAAAATATATATAATATGCATAAGACAAAAATAGGCTACTATTAAAAAGAAAAAAATGAGATCTTGAAAAATTTAAATTTTTAGACGTAAATTATACAACTAAATAAATTTAAATAGAAGGATTAAATAGTGTAATAAAACAAATTAGAGAAATTTTTGAGCTTAAAGAGTGATCTAGGAAACACATTGAAACTTCAACTAGAATTTCTGTAATGCAAGATTCAAAAGAAGAGAATAGAAAGAATGAAAGAAGTAAAGTAACTAAGAAGTAATGTAAGAAAGTATTCTAAATCTGAAGAAAGACATATTAAAAAGGGTCACATTAGCCAAAAAAATAGTAACAGAAAACATCATCTATAATAATGAAAGTGACATTGTAAATATATTCTGATAATATTTTCAGGAATCTTAAGAATAGAAGATCTTGTAAGCAAATCTCACAAAAGTATCAGAACAGTTTCAGAGTTTTTACTGCTGTGAGTGGATCCTTAGGAAAAAAAATCGAGAAATAGCTTTTAAAAAGGGGTACACACACACACACACACACACGAAAGAACAGATAACGCTAAATAATTGTTCAAACATAATGTAAAGGCAAAAATAATCAAGAGCAAAACAATGTAAGAATAGTCTTGGTTATAGACTATGTACATTTTGTGTAAAAAAGTTAGGATAATCACTGCAAACCACAAAAATAAAAGGATAAGAAAAAAATTTTTAAAGACAAACCAGAACATCTGGGACAAAATAAAAATACAAAGTAAATATAAAATGTAAAATATGGTTACAAATTAGTAATTACAAGTGGATATGGTCAAAATCCCGTTAAACATCAAAGATTCTCACGTCAACTAAGAAACCAACAACCACAATACATATCACCATGTGCTTTTCTAGTGACGCATACCAGAAACAAAATAACTCATGGGATTTTAAAATGATCTCTAGAAAAATGTAGATAAGAACAATGTTTACAAAGTGATTAGTTGTGAGAATATTACTGTAATAAGAAAATCATCTATACATCAGAAAGCACAAGAGAAACTAAGATTCCTTTCATAGCTGAGTGAAAGCACTAAAAGGTTATGTAATATCAACAAAAAATGTGCTGTCTCTATTCGAGAAATTAACTAAAACTTCTCTGAAGTGTACAAGAAAGAATTTGAATAAAGATAATTGTGATGCTACTTATTGGGAAGATTGAAAATAATGTCTCCCTAATTTAATTTATAACTTCAAAACAAATGTCAACTCTTGTAAAAGATTTTAATGGACAGCAACACGCTAATTTTTAATTTTATGTTGAAAAGAATATGTCCAAGAAAGTAGGAAGGTATTTTCTCCCAGGTCAAGACATATTATAATATTATAATAAAATAGGTTGGTGTTTGCCGAGGGTCAGAATGTTTGTTTGTTTTGTTTTGTCTTGTTTGACTCAGTTTGCATTCCCTAGGACACAGATTTTGAGTCAGAATTTACCCTACAAGTTGTTTGTTTGGAAATACCCTTGAGATAAACACTGAAGGAAGATGAAAGAATGAAGTAGCATTGGACAAAAGGAGAAGTTGGAATGTGATGCAGGCCCCATAATTGCCTCAGCTCACACCATGGAGAGTCCTGAAGCTAGAGGGACTCTTCAGAGCTGTCCCGACCTGGGCGGCAATGGCCTTTATACTCTCAATGGATTGGCCATTGGATGTAGACTCCCCAGAGAGGGCATACCATTGGATGAAGCTGCTCTCTACAGTAGATACAGTCTCTGAAGGGGCTGACATCTGGTGATATCTGCTGACACCCTGCAGCTGGGAAAACAGCACTTTTTTGAAGAGGAGTCTGAAAGGTACATCATACTATCCTCATGGAATGTTAGTGAAATTTTTGTCAAAATTTTAATAAGTCCTTTCTTCTCCACCAGAAAACATAAGAGCCTTGCCCCAATTAAGGTCTTGGTAAAACATCTCTCTTTAATACTTTGACTTTTCATGCGTGTATTTTGAAATAGTTAGACATATGGATATGAAAGAGAATAAACACCACGATAATCACTGCAGTCTCAATTTTTAAATTGCTTTATTTTATTCATAAAATTAATGTATGTTCAATGAAGAAAATTAGCAAATAAAGCACAATAGAAAAGTCATCATCAAAAAAGTAAAAATCATTTATATATCCATTTACAGTTATATTTTCCTACTATTTTTCATCTCTTTATCATATTTCCTATGTTTTTGGTTAAGAATATAGGAAAATATTATGTTATGTTAATATTCTTATATAACATGTTTTTATCTTCTGTCCTGGATATATTATAAAAAAGTATGATATATTTAATTAACTCTCCAATGTTAGGAATTTATATTTTCCTGTTAATTTATTGGGAATGAAACTTCTGTTTTTTGTCTTGTTTAAGTAATATACTTAGGAATCAATTTGTTTCACATTTT
>NW_011888820.1:5066486-5070710 GCF_000151845.1 Pteropus vampyrus
TTGACTTTTCATGCGTGTATTTTGAAATAGTTAGACATGTGGATATGAAAGAGAATAAACACCACGATAATCACTGCAGTCTCAATTTTTAAATTGCTTTATTTTATTCATAAAATTAATGTATGTTCAATGAAGAAAATTAGCAAATAAAGCACAATAGAAAAGTCATCATCAAAAAAGTAAAAATCATTTATATATCCGTTTACAGTTATATTTTCCTACTATTTTTCATCTCTTTATCATATTTCCTATGTTTTTGGTTGAGAATATAGGAAAATATTATGTTATGTTAATATTTTTATATAACATGTTTTTATCTTCTGTCCTGGATATATTATAAAAAAGTATGATATATTTAATTAACTCTCCAATGTTAGGAATTTATATTTTCCTGTTAATTTATTGGGAATGAAACTTCTGTTTTTTGTCTTGTTTAAGTAATATACTTAGGAATCAATTTGTTTCACATTTTAAGAGTAAAGCACCCAAAATAGATGTGCCCAACAGAAGAATAGTAAAACTTTTCACAGTCAGGGTGAAAGCCAGACAGAAGCGTCATAAACTACATACTCTTGGCTTTTTATCAAAGATTCCAGGGGCAACGATGTGTGAACATTAAAGGCAAATAGTGTGAAAATATGAAGAGATAAATGAATCTCAATAAAGATAAATTTAATAATTAATTTTATGACTTCCTGGGAGTTAATTTCTTCAAATTTCTGCTGTTATCACTTTGAGTAAATAAATGTAAGAAAAAGAGAGAAAAAATTTATCCAGAGATTTTAAAATATATTAGAGTTTGATGAGGACATTGGAACTGATTACAAATATCTAATGTAAAAAATTATCTGAGAACAAAATTGGATATTAACATTTTGTGGAGTTTCTCTTTCAATGGAAAATAAATTAGAAGAGTGACCTTATGGTCTGGAAGACTAAATTTTAAATATCTAAAAATCTAAAAAAAACAAAACTCAAAAAGTTAAACATCTGTGACTACAGCAAGCAAAACAATCTGGAATAATTAAAAATTTATTTATTTTCCTTGAGATTCTATCTTTTGTTTTAAAACTTTGAAAATTATCTATCTTTGGATTACATGTATATTATTAAATTATGATGCTCGTTAGTGTGATAAAATTGATGTTTCCTTGTACTCTTTAAGTATATATTACTATTTGCACCAGCATAAAAGAAAAAAAGTTTCCATTTTCTTATAATTATAGCAATGAATGATTCAAAACTCCTTTTTCTTGATTCTGACTGTTATTCCTCACATCTGGTATGCATTAAACAACTCTAGGCCCCTAGTCTTTGACTTTCTGAACAGAAATTTGATATTCTATTCTTCTCTAAATTCTACGTTTACAGAAAGAAAAGAAAAATACCCAGCTTCCCCATTATTTTAGCCGTCTTCATTCTCTGTCCACTAAAATGTCATATTTTTTCCTAGTGTTTGCTTAAATTACACAACTGAAGTGGTCAGGGTACTGATGTAACAGTTCTTCCTAGAGAAGGCATATAAAAATCAGCAGCATATAAACAACCTCATACAGAAACATGAAGTTAAAATAGGGAATCAAAGAATTAGATTTTATTACCTTTATATCTTAAGAAAAGAAAAATGTATAAGGGGATTTTTAAAATTTGTTTCAGCAAGTAATCTATCAATTTACATAAATGTTGGTGATTATAATAATTGCATATAATCTGTTTGTCCTTATGGAAATAATCAAATTTGAGTTGATAAAAAAATGGAAATACGATGAGACAGTTTATAATATGACATTGTTATTTGCTCAGAAATTTGGTTGAATACTTGAACTTTTTTGGTAACAAGTTATTACTAAATTGTTGGCTAAAACAGTTAACAAGAGTGCTGTAAGAGGGGTCAAATAGTTGCACACAGGTTTATCTTGTGGCTTTTGGCAATGATGTAGGAAATTTAAGGCAGCCAATGTGTTCTTGTTATTTCTATTTCTTGAATGAAGAAAACCTCATAACTATTGTGGTTTCACTTCTCCTGTATGTATCACGCAGTTTCCCGGACTTTCACTCTTCACCAGGAATCTGTGGACTGAAGTTCACATTCGTTGCAGCTTATTGGAGATACGATCAAACAAGGAGTCTTGAACCTAAAAATTTTAAGATGATCAAGGGCTCTGTGCTGCCTTTGAACTCACCAGTCCACTCATTTTAGTCTTCATATTTATTTTCCAAGTTTATTTTCTTTTCATCCCATGTATCTATATAATATGGGGACATAATTTAGTTTCTCAGAAGCTCTGAGACTGTCTTTTATTCTTACCGGCCTGGATGCAATTACAGACTGTGAATGTGGAGAGAACTTAGTTCTGACTTAGGCTCTTCCACTAACCTGTCGCTGTGATCAGGTCTCTCTTAAACCAGTGGCACCAAGTGGGATATACAACAAAAAATAACATATTTAAGCCTTCTTGACTCTTGTCTGAAGAATAGACTGACTAATGCTTCTAGTTTTTGAGTTTACTTTTTGATTGGCATTTTAATGAAAAGAAATGGTTTTATCATACACTAGAAACTTGGAATTTTATTTTCAATCCTGTATTTTGAGAGCAGCATTTATTATAGCTATCATAAAGTGCCTTGCTTTTGTAATACCACGGGTAAATGATAATGTGCCCAAGATAAATTAGTCTTTGCACTTTTATCTCTCTTCGAGTTTCATCTTTCATAATAGTCTGTTTCCCAGCAGAAAAAGCGCACTAAAAAGAGGCCATTGGCATGAGTTTAGTAAGGGAGTTTTAAAAGTTAACGGAAAACAACAGGGCAAGGTGAATAAACCCAGGGTTAACAACAGCGGGAAGGTGGTCCTTTCCATAGGCTTGAAGGGACTGAAGGGAAGAGCTATCTGGTGTCTGTGCAGGATTTGTGCCTTTTGGTAGAATAATACTTGCACTGACAATAAGCTGCCTCAGCAAGAAAGAAGCTGGGAGAATAAGTACAGTGAGAGCTTTCTTATCCCTTCTGATCTCTGGCTAGAAACTTATTATTCAAACATAATCAAACTAAAGGGTAAAAAAGTTTTTGTGGTTGTCCATAAAGAACAACCTGTTGAGCCACAGAACAAAGTAAAGAAGATGGTAAAGGGGACATGAAGGGACAAATGAGGAATGACCAACACATCTGTAAATTGGCGCTTTTACCTTAAGATCTCAAAGTTCCTTTCTACTATACAATTCTCCTTGTCTCTTATATGTAGCTATTTGTCATATTTCAAATATATTTATACAATTTCTTATATGATCTTATTTTAGTATATTAATTGTGATTTATTTTCATAATGCTTTATTTAAAACATGCTTTGGAATCCTTTTTGTTATTTGCAGTTTTTTTTTCAGTCTTGACATCTTTTGGTGTAAATGGGAGTATCACATTAATATCTTAAACTCTACACAAAACCAATTAATCTGAATTTAGGATTGTTCATGTTTTTCTTTTTACAGTCAGAAAGTAAACCGAGGATCTGACTCATTCTCTCAAAGAATTGTTAAGATTGACATCTCATTATTTTCTTTGTTTCTATAAATCTATAGATTTAAGCATAGGTAGGGGCTGAGTTTAAATTCTGAGAATCCTAAGGATCATTTCTTCATTTTTTAAAATTATATATAGATATTTATGTAATTCCATAGAAATATATAATATGAAATAGCAGAGAAATAGAGATATTTCTGTCCCCATCATGGAGACATAGCTATAACTCTAGTAATTTCCTGAAAAATGACCAAAACTAGTCAGAATTACTGAAAACCTTATCAAGATACTACTGGAAAGCTGAACTCGTACTTCAGTGAAACAATTGTTTGGAAATGAATAAAAAAATATATTTGAAAAGGCAAGGAGGTATGAGAAATTATGAAAATCTATGATGTATGGTATATTAATCTGCATGGACTGCATAACAAACTGAGTAGCTTAAACGACTTCTTTTTATATCCACTCAGATTTTGTTCTATGGTTTTCCTCTTTCTCATTCTGGAATAAAGAATCATTTTACTTTCCTTATCTATTTTTCAAAGGACAGAAATTTATTTTCTCACTGTTCTGGAGGCTGGAAGTCTGTATGCGAGTGCCTGAAAACTCGGTTCTTGCTGTGGGCTCTCTTCCTGGCTTATAGATAGCATCTTCTCACCATGTCCTCAAATGGCCTTTTTTTACTACATGGGCAGCGCCGGGGGCGGG
>NW_011888820.1:5071550-5078578 GCF_000151845.1 Pteropus vampyrus
TATAAATATTTATGTAATTCCATAGAAATATCTAACATGAAATAGCAGGGAAATAGAGATATTTCTGTCCCCATCATGGAAACATAGCTATAACTCTAGTGATTTCCTGAAAAATGACCAAAACTAGTCAGAATTACTGAAAACTTTATCAAGATACTGCTGGAAAGCTGAACTCGTACTTCAGTGAAACAATTGTTTGGAAATGAATAAAAAACTATATTTGAAAAGGCAAGGAGGTATGAGCAATTATGAAAATCTATGATGTATGGTATATTAATCTGCATGGACTGCATAACAAACTGGGTAGCTTAAACGACTTCTTTTTATATCCACTCAGATTTTGTACTATGGGTTTCCTCTTTCTTATTCTGGAGTAAAGAATCATTTTACTTTCCTTACCTACTTTTCAAAGGACAGAAATTTATTTTCTCACTGTTCTGGAGGCTGGAAGTCTATATGCGAGTGCCTGAAAACTCGGTTCTTGCTGTGGGCTCTCTTCCTGGCTTATAGATAGCATCTTCTCACCATGTCCTCAAATGGCCTTTTTTTAGTACATGGGCAGCGGGGGGAGGGGGAGGGTTGGGGGAAGAGGGCTTGCACAAGTGTGTTCTCTGGTATCTCTTCTTACAAGGGCACTAACACACTAACACTACTGAATCATGACCTTATTTGACCTTAATTCCTTAGATGCGCATCTCCAAATACAGCCACCACGTTCGCACTGGGGTAAGAGTTTCAACATGTGAATTTGAAGGGGATGCAAACATTCAGTCCGTAACATATGGCAATGGAAAACAGTGTTAAACCTTTACATTATAATGTTCTTTTTAAAAAGTATATGTATTTTAGAAATATTATTTCCAAATTAACTCATTAGAGAGATTTTAAAAAGAAATTCTGTCAATTTGTTCATTTTTGTCTGAAAACTGCAGAAAATTTGAAAAAAAGAGAAAAGAAAGGAAAGCAATCACAATCACTCATAAATTTTTATTCAGATATAACAACTGTTACTATTTTGATTTTAATAATTTATTTCAGATTTTTATTTCTGTACACAATACTCAAAGCATCAAGTTAAACAAAATTACATAGATTTTTAATTTTAGAATTCTTAATTTTAGAATTCTATGTGCTAATTTGAATGGATAATTTCAAAGAAGGAAATATGTTACTCAAACTTATTTAAGGAAATGTTATGGTCTTTCTCACAATATTTCTTTCAATTGCAGTTTAGGATATAATTAACTTATTGATATCATTCCATAATGATACTTGATTGTTTTTATGCCTATATGTCCTTTCCTATGCTATGATGAAATAAAGATTTATTAACTTCCTATTCTTATGCAGGGCCACCATTACCCATATATCATTTCTGATCATCCAAGGGCATCTCTTAAAAACTGACAATTTCTTTGTACCAATTTGAAAATTTTTTCTCTTTCTCCAAATAGGTAGCCCTCTCTACAACACTCTCTAGAAGAGAATAGGCCATGTTTCAGAGCTCACTCTTATTCTTTCATTCTTGTTTTTAGTTTCACAAGATCCAGTCAAAATAATGTTTTCCAACACAAAGCAAATTAATCCTTTTCTTCCCCACTCCTATCAATATGATTTTATTATTTATTTATAATACAGTAAGCCTTATTTTTTATAGTTAATATTCTATGTTGGGTTCCCCTCATACTTTATTGATTTTTTTTATGTCTTTATATACATAAAATCCACTGAGCTGTTAGAGTTCTGTAAGTTCTAACAAATATACATAGTCATGTATCCATCACCACACTTAAATGATACAAAACAATGCTATCACTTCCTGAAATTCTCTTTCACTGATCCTTTGTATCCAAGCCATCTTCCCCTCTCTACTTCTAGAAATTTGTCACTTTTAGTAAATGTTTACATTAACTAGTTTTAAAAAGTTATTTTATACTTTTTTGTTTTTTATAAAATTCTTATTTTTTACTCATCATTCTTAATTTTACAATTGTTCATTCTTTAGTATTGTATCTCATGTGTCATCTTTTTTTTTTTTTTTTTTTTTGCTTCCTGGTTCTAAGATTTATTTATAAATGATTCTGATATTTTGGTTAATTAAACTCTTAATATTTATTCATTCCTTCTTATTTTTGTTATTTGGTTTCAAGTACCATTATTTTTTCATCATCTTGAATTGCATTCCAAAGTTATATACTTTTATCTCTATGTAATCACCAGAAAAATAAGGGGTGTGAAATTTTTTTTAATGTGCTTTGTCTATATCATATTAATTTTTTTGTTTCAATTCTAATTATAGTGTTCTAATTATTCATTACATCTAGATAGTTCACAATTGTTAATTTTTTTGGCCCAGACATTAATGTTCTTTCCCCTTAATAATTTTCTTCATTACCTATCTCTTTTATATTTAATTTTCCTATTATTTAAAATTTTACATTTTCCATTTTCTTTAAATTAAACATGGTGAAATAATACAAGTTGTTGGAAAAGCTCTTCTAATTGCTAGCTAGATTAACTACTCTTTTAAAGTATGTTAAAAGTCTACACTTTGCAAAATTTTTTTTCTCCTATTTCTTTTTTTCTCCTCTCTCTAGAAAATGATTCCAGTTTCTATTTATTTTGCTGTTATTCATTTTGATCAGAAAAAAACAAGTATCTAGATAAGTTATCTGTCTGAAAATCATGTGTAAGAACTCTTCTTGACTCTCTGCCTGTTTACCTGTTGTTTGAATATGCCTAAGAACTTTACTTAAGAATGGTTTTTGTACAGTCATTATTCAGACATTCAGCTGCCTGTGGGGGGCGGGGTGAGGGGAGAGAACCTATGGATATGATTAATGGCAGTTTGTAAAATTTTTCTTTGCGTTTCTTTCAGTTCATCAAAATTGGATGAATATCTCCACTTCTATCCACTCACAAAGTGATTGGTGTGTCTTATCTCACTTCTGGGTGAGGTGACAATGAGGATTAACTGTAAATGCATTTTATCTACTCTCCAGCCCAAAACTTTCTTAAGGTCTGCAACTATAATTTTGATATATATGGTGTTTACACAGTTATCTACTCTCCACCCTTGCCATTCAATCTTGTCTTTCATATTTAGGGATTTAGGTCAGTCGTCAAAATTGGTCACGTGTAGCCTGGCAGTCTTTCCTTTAGTTCTATATTGACAAGCCCTGATGAAATGGACTAGTGGGGGAAAAAAACATTATCCTTTATCTTCTGCACAACACATCAATACCCACAATTCTGGTTCCTTCATGTTGGAAAGCATTAGTAGGGTCTTTTAGAATTTCTTTCCAATTTAGAAAATTTTTGTGTAAGGAAGCTCTGTATCATTTCTACTGATCTCTTCAATTTGCTCCAAACTTTATTTTAATTTGTGCATTTGTGCTATGAGGCTGGGGGCATTCCCTGTTTTAGTTTAGATGACTTTTTTCAATTACTTTACTTCAATTTTATTCAGTTAAAATGAGGAACATTTCACAGACATACATAGAAACTAATTTATTTTTAATTTAATTCTCATGTATTAACTACTAAGTTCAATAACGTTGTTAATAACCATTCTCTTAAAAATTTACTCTTTACTGTTTCTGTTTGAAAAATAAACCTCATTCATTTCAGGAAACCATTCAATTCTGTTTTATAATACTCTAGTACTGGCAAGCTCAAGAAGTACATTTTAGTATATTCAGTTTATGTTTAGAAGGAATTAATTGGTCAGGATTGTGGTTATAGATTTGAAGAATTAAATACAAAAGAAAAAAAAAAACAGAACACACAAAAAAGTAAAAGCTTCAAAGTTACTTTAATTCTGAAGGCCTAGAAAGACAATAGAGTATAAAGTTAAGAAGTAGTAATAAGTACAATTTTTGAAATAAATTACATTTTTTTCTTGTTAGGTAGATTTGTCTCTGGATGGACACAACTATATATATATATATATATATAATTTGTATTTATATTCATATATAAATATACATATATATATATATATATAAATATAACATATACCATATATATACCAGTGAGCCACAGACTCTGTTTTTGATTAGTTCAAGCAGCAGATAGAGATATTTATTTCATCGTATTTACAAGAGAATTTTGATATATTACTGTCTAACTGAAATGGGAAATTTGGGACAAATACATTTCTGATTTTTGTAGGATATCCCAATGGAAATGTTGTATATAGAGAGAATGTAGACCTAAAGAAAGATAAACAATAAAATGTTTAAATATATAGGGATTTTTTCAGGCTGTTTAGAACTATTTACCCTCTTAATTTTAATTGATGCCCATACAGATATTATTTTCAACTCAAAATTTTCAACAGAAGCACAATCCAACGAGGCATGGTGGGAATTTTCACTGAAATATTTGTGATTTGTTTCAATGGGACCTGGACATTAAGGTCCATTAAATATGTGGCCATATGCTATATCAGATTTTCCCACATTGTGACAGGAAACTTCTCTCTTCAGAATTCTTCAATTTGTGTTATTTTGTCAGGTCCTGCTGTGAGATTTGTATACACTGAAACATGGCAGTTGTTGGGATTAATTTTCATAGTTAACCTAATATTAACACATTTATGAGCTATATCATATGTTAGAAATTTTCACATTGTTATGAAGAATGTGGTATTGGAAGCAAATCTGACATTTTTAGACACCCTAGAGTTTCCACATTTAATGGTAGTCGGTTCCTGATTACAACAAGCCGAACCAGTTATACAAAATTGCAGACTCGCACAGTGTTTTCTGACTCCTAACAGAAAATTAAATTGGTCTAGAATTACTAAAATATTTTTACACTATTAAAACATTTCACTTTATTATTATAATGGATTTGCCACTAATTTTAAAGGACAGCATTTTTTTTGTTTCATCAACTTATACTCAACCTTTAATGTGATTACTGACACATAGTAAAAAATAAGTAAATATTTGGTAAATAAGTGATAATAAGTGATTGAAAAAATGAATAAATTTAGCTAAAATTAATATTCTAGATGCTCTTTTTCTCTAAACATCAAAACAATGAATAAGAAAAAATATTATAGAAACTTAAGACAATGTAATAAGTGTTAAAATTAAGCAGCCTAGTAAGATCTTGAAAATACTCAAATATTATATATAACTTTTTTAAATAAATAAACCTTATGATTCAAGTTAAACATCAGATTTAGTGTTTATTCTTTTCTACTAATGCTAAAACATAAATAATAGATATAATTAGAGTGTATCACATCTTGATAACTTTGTTAATGAGAATTTAAATGATTAACCCATAAAAGAATGAATAAATATGCATATTTTTTCCTGATTATTTTCCTCAGGACAAATGCAAAAGTGTATTTGCATCTGTTTTTCTTTATTGTCATATTACTGCTTTGATTAGTAATAGGTTGATTTGATTTATATTTTTTCAGTGGACTTCTTTAAATGAGACAATATTTGAGCTGATAATACATAAAAAGTTAAAATATCTACAATTAACCACAGTAGAAAGAGCATTTAAATAGATTTCCAGTATAATTATAATTACCAAAGTTGCTTTTCTCATTCATCAAATTTTCTGTCATTTTTTTTTTTAAGTTTTGATTGGCTAAGTACCATTTGTAATACGGCCTTTTCACAGAATGAACAAAAAGTATCCCATAGAGGGAAAGACTTGCAAATAAGAAAGTCTGTATCATATTTGCACTCTTAGAAGTGAAATAAATGTATGAAAATAATAAGATGATATCCAGTGAATATCGCTTTTTCATGATTGTGACAAAGAGTTTTACCACGTAAAGGCCAAAAATCTCTGGTAAAATACAAACTGTAAATCTTAGTAGTAAATAAACCCAAAATTGGACTGCTACATGTGGATTTCATAGCGCTTGGTGGCAGCCTTACCTCTTTCATTTGAACATGAAAATGACGATCTGAGACATATAAAACATTTTTGGTAAACCAACAGTGAACCAAACATATAATATTTCAAAGCCTACAATTTTACAGAATTTATTTGATTTATGCTCTAAACATAGATATAATTGTGTATTTTGTAAAACTATTAGCCAGTTAAACACTAAACAAGAAAAAGCTAGAGTATCAAAAAAAAGTTTCCACCTGTATAGGAAAAACAAGACTTGGATCATTAGACTTTAATAGCTTTTAATGTCTTGGGACATTGAAACAATTATTGCTTGGAGAAAATGATTTAGCTAGCTGAGAAAGCTATTCAGAGTGGCTGAATACTTACCAATATTTTTCAGATTTGGTCTGTGAGTTTAATGGCCATCTCTGGGCAGATGATCAGCTCGATGTTGGAATTGCTCTGCATGGTAAGAAGCTTGTCTTAGAAGAGCAGACAAAATCTTTTGGTCCTTTTACCAAATACAGACATATTTAACAATGTGTCTGTCTAACTATCCCCTCACATGTGCACATATTCAAAATATAGGAGGCCTCGATTAAATCAATAAATGTGATTTTTAAATCCTTACAAGGCCAGTTTCAACTTTCTCTCTTGATATTTGAGTCTTCCAAAGCATAACCAGGTTGGGTCAGTAAAAATTAAATATCTATATCTTTTAGAGGAAACATTTCCTAAAAATCCTGAGCCTCCTTTCTGTTGTGATATTATCACACCAGTTTGTCCAAAACTTTGATAATGCAATAGCTTTCTATAAATTTCTGTGTCTAACTGAAAATCATATATCTCTTACATGTGACCTAAACCCCAACTGCATTGCAATGTTTTCTTAGGAAAAATAATCAGGTGCAAAAAATTAAAAGAGTACAGAGAATCATCAGAAGATCTACACACATGCGGTCTGATAAAGTTAATTCTGATACTAGGATCCACAAATTAGAGGCCATCTCAGTAGCATGGCCCACTCACGAATCTGAATGTAAGTCAGCCTACATTTACTGGAAACATCTGCCAAGGAAATCTAACCCTCACCAATCACAATTCACCAACTCAGCTTTAGCTACCTTGCCTTACCCTAGAGAACAGGCCCTGCT
>NW_011888820.1:5078628-5081490 GCF_000151845.1 Pteropus vampyrus
TGATTTTTAAATCCTTACAAGGCCAGTTTCAACTTTCTCTCTTGATATTTGAGTCTTCCAAAGCATAACCAGGTTGGGTCAGTAAAAATTAAATATCTATATCTTTTAGAGGAAACATTTCCTAAAAATCCTGAGCCTCCTTTCTGTTGTGATATTATCACACCAGTTTGTCCAAAACTTTGATAATGCAATAGCTTTCTATAAATTTCTGTGTCTAACTGAAAATCATATATCTCTTACATGTGACCTAAACCCCAACTGCATTGCAATGTTTTCTTAGGAAAAATAATCAGGTGCAAAAAATTAAAAGAGTACAGAGAATCATCAGAAGATCTACACACATGCGGTCTGATAAAGTTAATTCTGATACTAGGATCCACAAATTAGAGGCCATCTCAGTAGCATGGCCTACTCACGAATCTGAATGTAAGTCAGCCTACATTTACTGGAAACATCTGCCAAGGAAATCTAACCCTCACCAATCACAATTCACCAACTCAGCTTTAGCTACCTTGCCTTACCCTAGAGAACAGGCCCTGCTGGCCCTATCAGGAAATTCTCCACCTCCCAGCCAGTCATGCTTTGTTTCTCTGTTACCTCTTCTGCAGTCAAATGCTCTATCACTGAGATATACCCACTACGTTGCCGCTTTTAATCTCTATAAAACCAGCTCTTGCTCCAGGTCCCTCAGGAACAGTGTTCTACCTCTGGCGAGGCACCATACTCTCCCACTCCATGGATTGTTTTCCTTGAAAATATATCAAACACATTAATTGTTTTAGTTTTGTCGTTCGGCAATTGTAGAGGCTCAGGTGGAACCTGAAGACAGCTGCTGAAGATTCCAAGGATGGCTGCTTGATGCAGGTGAAAGTACTCATAGCGCCCCCTTTAATTTGCTGCCTCTTCGCCATTTTCTGGGTCTCAGGTAAGCTTCTCTCTGATCGAGCTTCGCTATTTTGCGTGCTGAGCTATTTGAGTTTGTTTGTCCTAATCTTTCTGGGTAGAAATTGGAGTGTAAGAGACTTTGGGTTTTTCTAGGTGGCCAACCTCATATGCAAGATTAAGTGCCTTTGGGAATTTCTCACAGGTCTCAGAAGCTGCACAGGCAGCCAGAAACGGTTAAGTCTAATTGAATTAGGGAGGGTCGTTTCAAGGGAAAATAATGGGGAACCTTTAATCTAAAAGAATAAAGATGGCAGCTGGGACTAGCAGGGCCTCAAGTAAATTCACAGCATAAACTGCTGGGAAACTTGAAGAAACAAATTAAGACAAGATATTCAGACTTTTTTGACAATAGCACATCAAAATCTAAGTAGGCACAAGGTGGGCTATTAAAAGGCATCAGGATGTCTGCTCTTATGAAGGACTTTTTTGTGGACGGAATAATAGAGCTCTTACTAATGGAAATCTCAGAACCCAAAGCAGCAAAATTCATCTACTTTTGGGTTTAGAGGAACTGAAGACATTTGGGTCTATTAGTAAACATGTTTTGTGCCACACTGGAAAATTTACTGTGAGGAAGAATATACTTGTAGAAATCATAAAATTTATTTACAAATTTGCCAATCCACAGAATGCTCATGTAACAGGCAGTCCACAATTTCTTCTTAGTTTTCACAAAACTTAAGGGTTCTAAGAGTTAAGAATTCTAATCAGTATATGTAAGTAAAAGTATCTAGAAGTAGACGGGTGAAAAGAAACAATTCTGTATGAAAAGTAGGTAAGGAATCTAAAATGATGGAGTGTTCTAATGAGAAAAGAGGAAAAACATAGGAAAATATGAATGGATATTTTTTTAAAAAGTAGTAGAAGGTTTGTAGAAAAGGAATCTTGTGTTGGAAAAGGAATTTTATATGTGGTCAAACTGGCTAAGATTGGAATTGATTAAATTAAGATTTTTTAAAATGAATTTTAATAAAAGTACACTAATGCAAAATTAGAATTTGATTCTCTCTGTTAAAAAGACAGTTATCTTAGATTATTGGTCTGCTCTTATTAAAAAATTATAAACAATTTTTTTTAACTTTTAAATAATATGCCTAAACAGCAAAGATTTTGTTTACAAAAATAATTTACTGTGCTTTATGTTGTCTTTATCAGATCTTTGATAACTTAAGAAACTCCAGTTTTCTCAGTATTAAAAGAACTAAGTTTTGTTCACAGCTAGCTATGTAGCCTTCTGTATTTGCCTTTAACATCTCCTATTGTCACTTTGATGAGTTGAGTCTTCATGAAAGTCAAAACGGTATTTCCTTAACTTGTATTCTAAGTTCCATTTTCCAGCAAACATACCAATAACTTTCAAAGATGAAATTTTGGTCAGAGAGGAAAAAGAGCTTTTGTATTTGTACAAGGCACATAAATATAACAAAAAATAAACAAAGTCTGTGCCAATTTCAGTTCTTTGTTTTGGGGCATGTTGCAACAAGAACTGTACAGTCCTCTCACATCATGAGAGATTATTTTTGGGGCGCATGTGAAGGCAAACTTTGAGACCATGGCAGTGAAGGTATTTGCCTTACCCTCTGAGTCTGTACACTGGTGTGTTGAAGCTGTTATAGGGGACAGGGTAATAGACCTAAAATAAAACCAAGAATAGAAATACACTTCCAGCAATTATAGCAGATTTATGGAGCTCTCTGTCTTCCTTGGGCTACATCTAAGTTCTGGCTCCAGCAGCAAGTGGTGAGAGAAACTAGGAGTGACTCTTTGGAGATGATGAAAATGCCACTTTCTCTCTTCATTTGCTCCAAGCACTGCTGCAACCCCCACAGGAAAACTTGAGGATATGAGAGCACATCAATTTTTTTCTCTTAAGATTTGGCAGATGAACCAAAATTTTCAGATATTTAATATGACTCA
>NW_011888820.1:5081915-5098312 GCF_000151845.1 Pteropus vampyrus
CTTTTTCTCAAAGTTAAATCCAAGTTTTCACCTAATCCTCATCGAGGCTTGAAATTAAAAGTTTAAGAAGAGAATTTTTGCAAAAGTACTGCACTGCATTAAGTTTGTTAAGGGAATGCACTATACTAATTGGTTCAATTCTTTAATGTATGTTTTAATATTAAAATATTGAGTGGGAAATCAGCAAATTAAAATCCTCCCAAAGTTATTATGAGTAGAAGTAAAATTTAGCAAAACATGATAGACCTATAGTATTATCATTAAATATTAAATATCACATTTATACTTAAAATACAGGAACATTTTGCCTTGTCTGTAGCAGGATATACTGCTATCATTACTGTCATTTCAAAATCGGTCTTCTGGAAACTAATCTTAAGTCTTTTAAATCCTAAATTATAACAATAAAAAATTTAAATGCTGTAGTCTAAATACTCATGTAGCATTATATAGTAATTTATTCATAAAATCATATTTTATTAAATATATATTAGATAATAAGCTAATTAGAAAATTTGTTAGAGATTAGCTGTCATCATTAATGAACTTGATGTGGGCTAGTCAAATCAGAGAAAACACTTGATTCATTAGAAAAATTAGAATTTTAATTGGAACTTGATTTTGAACTACAGTAATTAAGAGTAGTTTCAAAGGGCGGGCCTTCATTATCAAGAAGAGCATCCACACAATCCATGTTTTTCAAATGTATATACTTCTTGCACATTTAGAAAATATGTAGAAAATTATCACATTCCAGTGTGTTTATGAGAGTGTTTTTTAAGTCTTGTTTAATATTTTCCATAAATATATTCTTTGGCTGAAGAAATAGAGGCTTATATTTTGGTTTCTTTTCCAAAAACTAAATGCTATATTTTAGGGCAAATGTATTTGCTATTTTGAAATTCTCATTACATTTTAATTTATTTGGTACAATAGATTGAAATCAAATTTCTTCCTGGCAGTCTTTTTTTTTTTATCACTCTTCTTCTTACCTTTTCCCATGTTTTCAGTCAAAATCTTACTCTGAATCAATGTTTAACAAAAACATGTTATCAGATTAGAATTTCTTCCTATCCTTGAAATTTGTTTTATTCAACATTCTGCTCAAATTGCCATCCCACTATCCCGTAAAAAGATTCAAATCAACAAGTCCAAAGGAGACCTTACTATCTTTCCTCAAATGTAATTCTGTTTCCACCTTACTCTTTTTTCCTTAGCACAATGAATAATATCTGAGGTTACCCTGGACTATTTTTCTCCTTCCCAGATAACATCTAAGCAGTTGTCATTTCTGTAGATTCCAGCTTCTTAATATTTCTCTTCTTCTCCTTTCTCACCTTGGGGTAGTGATTCATTATCTTTTAAGTAGAAACCTGCTTTATATACTCTTGAAACTAAGCAATAAAAATCATTGTTGGTGAAAATCATAGAGAAAGATCAGATTGGATCCACAATTAATTCATAATCGCTAACTTCAAATGGGTCTCCACAATGGCTACTGGGCAACTACATTTCTATGCATGTGTATCCACTATTTCTATCACAAGATTTTCTCACTTTTCTTGAACATTCCATTCACTATATCTCTAACACTTACCTCCTTACTTCGCCACCTACATCAGATAGAAAAGAGAAGACACTTTGGAATTCTATCACTCACTTTCCTGATATTAAAAATAAAATCACCCCACATATTTATCCATCCTATTTCACTTCTATAAAAATAGTTTCCATCTTTTCATTAAGACTGATTATTTTATTGTTCCCTGACTTCTTTTTTTAATTAAATTTATTGATGTGACATTGGTTAATAAAACTATATAGGTTTCAATTGCACAATATGTCATATGTATATTGCATTGTGTGTTCACTACCCAAAATTAAATTTCCTTCCATCACCTTATACTTGATCCCCTTTATTCTTACCTATCTGCCTTGTTCCCTGCCTTCTTAAAGGCCTGTGACTATAAATCTTCTATTTCCTAAAGACTAAAAGTCTACCTGTTTATAATTCTGACTCAATCCCATCCCCCATTACAAGATTTAGTAATGCCATTTATCTCCTTAACCCAATTTCAACATTTTTATTTGCACATTTCTCAGTGCTGTCATTTTGTTAATGTCTTCTACCTTCACCACCTATGAAGTTTACAGAGGGTGGAAACCACTCATATTTCTAATCACTTGTGTCTTTCAATACCTGGCACTATGCTCAACAACTATATGGAGAATTAATGAATGTATATGGTATTATAATTTGATTGTTCTTTATTCATTTAACCTCAGTGAGGTCAATTGTGGACTTTTCTAGATCATGGACTGACTGTAGTTTCTTCCTCTTTACTTCGGTACCAAGTCCACTTTTAGTAACGTAAAAAGTATTCAAAAATTACTGATTAAAATGAATTGAGTTGTATGGCAGGTGTGGATGACTAGTCATTTAGAACAAAAGTAAGCTCAGTGTATTCTGGTTTAAACAATTTTATCTCTCTTTTTAGAAATTAATTGTAGAAATTGTTTATCTCAATTCCTGTGTCACAATGTTTAAATAGCATTCAACTTTGAATAAATACAATACAAATTAAATAATAAAAGGTTACTTTTTAAAATATTGCGAGTTGGGTAGAACAATATATGAATGAGGAAACCTTAATAATTTTCCTATCTAAATTTTATCTTGTCAATGCAAACAAAACAAGGTTTAAAAAAATCAATGTTTTAAAACCAGACACAATTTGAAATAGCATGAATAGAAAAGAAAGGTAAGCTTTATAACAGTATATAATATAATAATATTTAAATATTTATTTTAATGCTTTGAGCATCATCTTCATAATATGTGTTCATGTATTCACAAAATACATTTTATATGTTATATACATGAATATATTTATACTCATACACATATTAAGGAATTAGATATAAGAGATTCTGGTTTTAATCCTAGCTCTTTGATTAATTAACTGTATTGTGTAAAAATTACTTAAGCAATCCTGAGTTTTCAACATGTAAATTTAAAGGATTGGATAAATATCTAAGGGCCCCACTCACCCTAATACAGTATTAGTTATGAAATCTAAGTAGCCCATTTATATAGGCATAGGAGATAATTTTATATGAAAAATGAGTTTAAAATTTTGAAAAGAAAAACAAAATAAAATGTTCTACTCTAGCAGTCCCCAATATTTTTGGCACCAGGGACTGGTGCTCCCATGAGAATCTCTTGCTTGATGATATGACATGGAGCTGAGATGGTGATGCTAGCGCTGGGGAATGGCTGCAAATTTATCACCCTTGCTTGCTCTCTCACCTGCCCTCTCGCCTGCCACTCATCATCTGCTGGGCAGCCCAGTTCCTAACAGGCCACGGACCACGACCGGTCCGTCACTTGGGGCTTGGGGACCCCTGCCTACTGTCCTGCTGCAATTTTGCTTTCTATCCAAATTACATGAAGTATCAGTCAAAATAATTAAAGATCTCCACTATGTTAAAAACAGTGAAACATAATAAATTCATGATTCCTTTATGAAATTTATGATAATATTGTTATTAAATTAAAACCTTATTGGAATTTACTACTCAATGACATTTTCATAAGGGACAAGTTGAAAATAAAACCCCTTGTGTTTAACTTAATTTTTAAGTTTGGTTGACTTTTTAGGAAAAATAATAATGAAAACACATTAAGTAAAGGAAGTGAAAGCAAGTATCTGACTTCCAATATTATGATTGTTTTAATTCAAATAACTTTAAATTAAATTTAAATGATCTTTAAAGAAAACAGAAAAGACATGTACTAAAAAGTCTCATTGACATCTTCCATCATAATTAAATATGTATCCACTTGACAGTATCCCAGATATTACAGCTTTTTACATATATATATAGTTTTGCAAATATGGCTAACTTTCTGGATAAAATACTTAAAAAGCATTGGAATTATTGTCTTTATATTCTTCCATATGCTATAACTCTCTAAAATTCTGAAAATTATATAAACTATTAGATTCGTATTTTTCAATAGATTATCCTACTTTTAAAAAATTGCGGTGCCACAGCTCATTATGTGATCACTAACTACAGCTCTGAAGGTTTGAACTTTCTAAATAACACAAAGACCTGGGACTAGTTTTATGGTCAAAGTAACAAACATTTGTAGGCATATATGATGCGGCAAAGCAAAATTAGCTTTATATATTTAAGATATATATACTTAATATACTTAATATATACTTAATATGAGGACAAAAATTATTTTAGGAGTTATTTGTCCCTAAGGATCTATATTAGATTTTTATTGCTACTACAACATAGTAGCTTACTACAAGCATAGTAGCTAAAAACAACACAAACTTATTATCTTACAGTTCTAGAGATCAAAAGTCTAAAAGAGGTTTCACTAGGCTAAAATCAAGAGGTCACATGAATTCTTTATGGATACTCTAGGGAGAATTGATTCCTTTGGATTTTTTGGGTTTTATAGGTCATTTGCATTCCTTAGATCTTAGCCACTTTCTCTATCCCATAGGTAGAGATCCCTCTGACACTTGATCTCTTACTTCCTTCTTATAAAGACCCTTCTGATTTCATTGGGCCCACTGGATCATTAACACAGCTAAAAAGTCCCTTTAAAACATTTAAGTTTCTATATGCTCAGGTTACAGTGATTAGGATATGACATCTTTGGTAGGTCATTATTCAGCCTATCACAAATGCCTATCAAAATTTCAATTTCACAAACATGCATATGTAGATATTTGAAGAAGACACATTTGGATTCTAGAGAAACAATGAGATGCAGTGAAAATAATACAGGCTTTTTATTTTTTTGTGTGCTACTTATAGCAGGTTTGGACCCCAAAGCTATCATATGCAGCTACAGAATTTGTGGCAAATTACTCGTTCTCTTAATTTCATCATTTCTTGAATGGAAATGTAAAAAAAAAAAAAAAGCAAATTGAAGGTTTCTTATGAAACCTACAACTAAGCATGGTAAAGCGCTAGTGTGATGTTATATAGATTGATTCAAATCATTCATAAATATATACCTGAAATTCCTAAAATTATTGTCCACTTACTTTTCTTCTCATTTCTATATCAGATAACTGTTGTTGCTAGATATTTAAACACATCTGTAAAATTTAAAGAGAAAACATTTTTTAGAGTTTAAATATGAAAATTAATGGAAGGTCAAAGAAAGCTATGACTTATTTTTTTATTTTTATTTTTTTAATTTATTTATTTTTTAAACTTATTTTTTCATGACGACATTGGTTAACGAAATTCAATAAGTTTCAGCTGTACACTTTAACAGTAAGGCATATATATATGTTTATACTGTGTATTCACCTCCCATATTTAGATTTCTTTAGATATTGAAGCTTATCTTTAAATTATGAAGAAGGTTTTAGTCAAGTATGTAGTACAAGAAAGGGCATTCCAGGAAGGTAAAGCAGCATGAAAAAGAGGTATACATACATGAATATGCATATGTGTAAGTAGTTCATTTTAGATTATCCAATCCTAGAGGAGAATGTTTTGGTTTTTTTTGCTGATATCTAGAACATAAACCCATGTAATTAGAAATTTAACTCTTAATGAGAGTGATGAGTACAAAATCCAATGTTCCACTAATTCAGCTTCTATATCAGCTGTAATGAAAATGTAAACACATTTTCAAAGTATATCAAAATTGCTTTCAAAATTCACTTATTTCTCTTTTGTTTGTAACCAAATATGTTTTTTGTAAATATCCACTAATGAAAATGAGAATTTCAGCTTAAATATTAAGTGCATTACTGGAAATAATAATCACAATCACCTACACAAAGATGAAGAGGAATGAGGAGAAGATGAAAAAAGACACACATACTTGTATTCATCCAACCATTCATTCATTTTAGGCTTATAATATATCCTACACTGTCATAGGCCTAGAAGGACTTGATGATTGAATAGATTTGAGAGAGGGGATAATGTTCATAGTTTCAGAAGAGGGAGCATTATAGAGGGGATTGGCTGCCTGAAATGAAGAGAGAACTCTGTGGACACAGACAAAGAGGAATGGAGTGGCCTCCTGTGTAAAACAAGTTTGTCATTTAGAAGAACTAAGGCTCAGGTGCCATTAAGGGTACAGTTGCACAGGTAGGAGGGATCCACACTACAGAATATGCATATACCTTGCTCACATTTCTATATTCTTTCTTCTCATTGAAAGCTCTAATCTTTGTCCCAATTTATCAGCTCATTCTCAACATGTCCCTTTCTTTCCTCTCTGGCCTAGCCTCACCATTTTAACTTCTTTCATTGACTTATCCATTAAGCTAGGTAGGATTCACACTACAGAACATGGATATGCCTTGCTAACATTTCTGGATACTTTTTTCTCATTGAGAGCTCTTGCTTCTAGACGACTCTCTTGTCCAAATTTATCAGCTCATCATTCAAGACTTCCCTTTCTTGGCCTCACCTCACTACTTTATAACCTCCCTTGTCTTATCCATTAAGCTTCCAGAGCACCTACCTTGACCTATGTAGCTTCGGATCAATACAACCTAGTCTTACATCCCCCGACACATGGGATACTGAGCACTTCAGGAGAAAACTACATAATCCTGTGGAATTTTGCCACTAAAAATCAATGGTCTCCTGTAATATCTAGTTACTAAACACTGTTTTGGTGAGTTTGCTCTACTAATACATCAGAACTATATTCAAATCCTTTGCTCTATAGATATCACCCATATTTGTATGTGCTCTATTGGACATTTTTTTCAATATTTTTTAATGTTGTATTTTTATGTATGTGTATAGATGAATACAGTTCAATTCTATCACCATAGAATAGCTGTTTGTTCATGAACTTCATGTAAGTAAATTATATAGTATATACTCTTTTGTGTCTGGCTTATTTTGCATTTATGTAAGAATGGTAATGTATTTTCATCCATGAATGTTTGGAAGACTTCATTAGTCTATCATGCACTGAACTATTTGTGCCTGGAGTTTTCTTTCTGGGAAGATTTTAAATTATTCAATATTTTTAGTAGATATAAGACTATTTAGATTTTCTTCTTGTGTTATAATAAACTGTTTTGTTCAAGGAATGCATACATTTCATTTCCGTTTTCAAATTGACATAAAGTTTGAAATATATCACAGCTTTCCCAAGGCATAGACAATTTTGGTGTTCGTATACTCTTTTATCTAATTTCTTAAATATATTAAATATAATTATTTTGAAGTCTTTAGCTGCAAACTTTAAAGTTTGCATTCTGAGTCTCTTTATATTTATTATTTTATCTCTTGATTATTGATGACTTTTTCCTTCTTTCCATGTCTAGATATTTTTCATCATTATTATTATTAATTATTCATTGGGTGCCCTTTATTGCAAAGAATATGTTATAGAGGTTCTGAATTATGTGACTTTCAAATGAAGTTGGTTGAAATTTTTCTGATAGATAATTAAATTGCATTAGCACACCTGAATCTTGTTAAGACTTGTTTTAGATGAGTCTGTTTCAGTTTTGACCTATTGCTAAAGCATTGTCCATTGTCCTTCTTTTTTCTTAATTGAATGTCTGGGGTGTTTATCAAAGTTTCTTTATTTTGACGGAGCTTGAACTCTAATGTCTCTTCTTTCCTTGCATCAATACACCTATCTCAATTATTGTAGTTTTATAACAACACAATATATAGTACTAAAGATGCAACTTTTTCCTTGTTTTCTCTCTTATCTTGGCCATTCTTGGCCTTTTAATTTCTCTATACATTTTAGAATTGGATAATAAATTTCCCCATCTCCCCCAAAAAGTTATGCTAGAATTTTGATATCACAGTTATTTGACAGTTTAATTTGAGGAGAATTGTCTTCTTTAAAATCTTTCAAAACTTAGAAATGGTGTATTTCTCTGTTTTGATCTTTTCAAATTTCAGTAATTTTTTTAGTTTTTCCGTAGTGGTATTGGGTAGATTTTGTTAAATTTATGCCTATTTTTTGAGGTTTTGATGATATTTGATGAATTTACAATATATATATTATTTTTTAACTATGTGTGGCTGGTACCAAGAAATGCAATTTGCATTTACATATTTTGGATTCAGTGGTTCAAAAAGTTAATTATGAATTCTAATAGTTTATCTGCAGGTTTCTTTTTTATTTTTTTAATATACATATTTGTACAGCTGTTCAACAATATCAGATTTTTTCTTTTTTAAAAAAATTTTCTATTCCTGATTTTAATTTATTGGCTTTATAGCCAGGATAGATTCTCCAATGCAATGTTGAAACTAAGACGTCTTTTTTCTCATTTTCAAACCAGGGAAACAGTTTACAATCTTTTATCATTAATCAGGCTATGTCTTATAGATTTTCTAAAAGATAACTTTATAAGGAATTTTACTTCTAATTTGCTAAGTTCTTGTGTTTCATTTTACTGTGTGTGGATTGAATTCTATTACAGTAGTCTCCCCTTTTCCAGTTCTGCTTTCTACAGTTTCCATTAACTGCCATCTAAAAATGTTAGCTGGAAAATTCCAGAAATAAAAAAAATTATGTTTTAAATTGTGCACCATTCTGAGTTAAGTGATGAAATCTCACACTGTCCTGTTCTGTCCTACCTCGTCTTGCCCCATTCCATCCAGGACATGAATCATCCCTTTATCTGGTATGTATCCACGCTGTATACACTACTTGCCTGTTAGTCACTTAGTAGCTGTCTCAGTTATCAGATTGACTGTCATGATATTGGAGTGCTTGTATTCAAGTAATCCTTATTTTACTTAATAATGTCTCCAAGGCATAAGTAGTGATGCTGTCAATTGGAATATGGTGAAAAGAAGCCATAAACTTTATCATAGGTACTAGGTACATATGTATAGGAAAAACATAGTGTAGACAATGTTTGGAACTATCAGCAGTTTCAGGCATCCACTGCGGTTCTTCAAAGGTATCCCTCCTTGGTAAAGGAGAACTATCGTAAGTGCCTTTTTTATTAAACAGTATGATTACATTCTTCTTCTTCTTAATTTTCTTAATATGGTAAATTATATTGATTTTTCAATATAATTGAAATGTTAAAATAAATTTACATACTTGAAACAAACTGGGTCATCTTTTGATATGTTAGATTTGGTTTGATAATTTTTTAAAAGTTTTGTATCTTTGTGAGAAACATTGGTATATGATTTTCCTTTTCCGGTATATTTATTTGCCATGCTTTGTTATCAATTCTGTAGTTAATAAAAAAAAATTGGAACTTTCCTCTCTCTTTCTAGGATAAGATTGTGTATGGTATTGAAATTTTGTTTTTGAAATATAAAAATACATAGATGAAGCTGTCTGGGCCTGGAGTTTCAACTGTTGGGAAGATATTAACCACATATTCAATTTATTTATTAGATATAAAACTGTTTTTATTTTAAATACTTTGTGTAATTTTTCATAAGTTATGTTCCTCAATATATTCAGCTATTTACCTACATTTTCAAATTTATTGGCATAAAGTGATTAATTGACAGCATTCCCCCTTCTATTAGTCCTACCATCCTATCCAGAGTGGGAATAGTGAGAAAATATATATTCCTATTCTATAAAAACACCCTCAGAAAAGTTATTTATACAAAATACTCTTTTAAGACACCTAGGATTTAGAATTCAGAAATTGTATTCTCTGAAGTATGATATATAACTAAATATTTAAATTTAAATTGGCCATGTTAAATTCGTTATATTTATATTGAAACTGTATTACCTAAAGCTCTAAATCATTGTCCAATTTCTTTCTAGGCTAGAAAAAACTTTAGATTTTACTTTCTACCTGCTTTTTAACTTAAAGATATATTTCAACAGACTACACTGCTGGATTCCTTTTTCAAATGAAGAGTTTTAATGTATTCGCCACATGTAAATCACTGTTATGTTATCTAGTCTCATCTGGTAGCACAATCAGGGATAATTCACTGATACATTTTCATCAAATTCAACCTTATTTTCACTCATCATTACCAACAGGAGAGTGGGAACAAAATTTGAACCGGTGCAAGGCAAAACATAATGTTTTTATCACATGTTCTTTGTTTACTGGGAGTTGTCACTTACCTCTTTTGTTAACTTATTTTTAGAAATAATTTGTCTTAAATAAACAATAACCATTAAAGAATATCTCTTTGTATGCTACTGTAATCTGAATTCTGCTACTAATGAAAAAGAACTCAAGTTATGGTGAATAATCATATCAACTCTTGAATATCTATTATTAAGAATTATACATGATTCTTTATATTAAAAAGCACTGATTTTTCCCCTAGAAAATTATTTATTTATTTATTTTCAATTACAATTGGCATTCAATACTATTTTTTTTTCCAATAGTATTTTGTTAGTTTCAGATATATAGTATAGTGGTTAGAAATTTATATAATTTACAAAGTGATCCTGCCCTATTAGTTTAGTACATACCTGGCACTAAACACAGTTATTACAATATTATTAACTATATTCTCTACAGTGCTTTACATACCCTTGACTATTTCATAATTATCAATTTGTACTTCTTAATCCCTTCACTTTTTCACCCGCCACCTGCCCTGCCGCTTCCCATCCGGCCACTGTCGGTATTTTCTCTGTATCTATGAGTCTAATTCTGTTTTGTTTATTTATTTTCCTCTCTAGATTCCACATATAAGTGAGATCGTACAGTTTTTGTCTTTCTTTGTTGGACTTAGTTAACTTAGTATAACACCTTAGACTTCCATCCATGTTGTTGCAAATGGCGAGATTTCATTCTTTTTATGGCCGAGTCATATTCCATTGTATATATGTACCACTTCTTCTTTATCTAATTGTCTATTGATGAGTACTTTGGTTGCTTCCATGTCTTGACTATTATAAATAATGCTACAATGTTTTGGATATCTTTGGATAAATATCCAGAAGTGGAATTACTAGGTCATAAGCTAGTTCTATTTTGAATTTTTTGAGGAACCTCCATACTGTTTTCCATAGTGGCTACACCAATTTTCAGTCCCAACAACAGTGCAAGAGAGGTCCCTTTTCTCTACATCCTCACCAATACTTGTTGTTTGTTGATTTATTGATGATGACCATTCTGTCAGGGGTGAGGTGATATCTCACTGGGGTTTTAATTTTCATTTCTCTGATGATTAGTGATGTTGACCATCTTTTCATATATCTATTGTCCATCTGTATGTCTTCTTTGGAGAAATTTCTATTCAGGTCATTGGCCATTTTTCTTTTTTTCCCTTTTTGATTATTACTTTTTAATTTAATTTTATTATTATTTTTTGCTCATTTTTCAACTGGATTGTTAGTTTTTGGTGTTAAGTTTTATAAGTTTTTTATAAATTTTGAATTTTAATCCCTTATCGAGGTATCAATGGCTACTATCTACTATTCAGTAAGTTCTCTTTTCATGTTTTTGAGGGTTTTCTTTGCTGTTCAAAAACTTTTTTAGTTTGATGTTGTCCCATTTGTTAATTTTTTCTTTTGTTTCCCTTGCCCAAGATGATATATCAGAAAAAAATATTACTAAGAGCAATTTCAGAGAGTTTACTTCTTATGTTTTCTACTAAAAGTTTTATGACTTCAGGTCATATTTAAGTCTTTAATCCATTTTGAGTTTATTCTTGTAAAGAAGAAGGTGTAAGAAGGTGGTCTAGTTTCATTTTTTTTGCATGTATCTGTCTAGTTTTCCCAACACAATTTATTAGACTGTCTTTATCCCATTATATATTCTTGCTTCCTTTCTCATAGATTAATTGGTTATATAGGGATAGGTTTATTTCTGGGATCTCTATTCTGTTCCATTGATCTATGTGTCTGTTTTATGTCAGTACCATGCTGTTTTGATTACTATAGCCTTATAGTATAGTTTGATATTAGGTATTGTGATACCTAATATTGTTTTTTCTGTGGCTATTCAGGGTCTTTTATGGTTCCATATAAATTTTAGAATTATTTATTCAAGTTCTGTGAAAAATGCCATTGGTATTTTGATAGACATTGCACTGAATCTGTAGATTGCTTTGGTTAGTGTGGCCATGTTAATGATGTTGATCTTCCTACTTATGAGCATGGTATATGCTTCCATTTATTTGTATCTTCTTCAATTTCTTTTTTCAATGTCTTAACATTTTCCAAGTACAGATCTTTTACCTCTAAAGCCAGCCACCAGGTATGTAGGTTCTGGGGCATCTGAGAAGGCCCTGTGCAAGCCAAGGTCAGCCCCTGCCTGTGATTGGCCCGGGGCTACCTGGTAGAAGCTACAAAGTGATCTGTAGTTACTGCCTATGCTGAACCTGGAGGTTTATGGGAGAGGCTATGCTGCCGCAGGCTTGGGACAGCTCCACAAAAGGTCCAGGGTATCCTGAGGCCCACCTCTGCTTTCCAGCTTCCCATAAGGCTCAGCTGCTGAGAGAGCCTTGAGTGGTACTCAAGGTGGGTGAGGTGGAGGTGGGGGACTGTCTCGGAGTGTCACCAGAGTGAGGCTAGTGGTGTTTATTAGGTTAGTGCAGATTCAAATATAGCACCAGTGATGAGCCTAGGGTCACTCAAAGGGCAAAGGGCTCAGAGCACACTGAGGCTAGCCACCACCCACCTGGGGCCCACAGACCCACCAAGAGTTGTCCAAGAAAGTCTGCAGCATGAGTCAACACTGGCTGCCCACTGGCCTCTGAAAAACCTCAGAAGGTGTGCAAATATGGTGGGGCAGAGTACCAGAGATTCACTATGGTGGAACCAGCAGACTTAGATTTGGTCACGAGGGTGAAGGACTCAACACAGGGACAATGGTGGCTGCTCCTCCAGCCCTTGTCCTGAAGCCACTCAACTCAGTCTCCCATTGTATGTGTCTGATGTCTCTCAAGTTGCTGTCTCTCTGCCAGAGACTATGATGAGGGCCTGTGAGAGAGGGAGTCTGTATCTAGTCCTTTAAGAGGACATCCAGTTTTCCTGCAGCCTTTCATCGGAATCCACACTGATTTTCACAGCCAGATGTTTTGGGTCTCTTCTTCTCAGTTCTGATGCGCCAGGATGGGGAGCCCAGTGTAGTGCTCGGACTCTTTGGTCCTTGGGGAAAGGGGCAACCTCTACAGCTGAGATATTCTTTCCAGTTTGGTACCAGCCCATTTCAAATCTCTGCTTCTCCTGCCAGTCTTGAAATGTCTTCTTCTTTATATCCTCAGTTATAGGACTTCTGCTCAGCTAGTCTTCAGACAATTCTCCAGGTTGATTGTTTTATAACTTGTTGTAATTATAATGTGGTCATGAGAGAAAGCAAGTACATTTACCTATTCCACCATCTTTACCAAAACTAGCATTGATTTTTATAACAATCTGAGGATATATGTTAGTTTATTTTAGAGATTAGAAAACTTAGTTTTCAAAAGTAAAATAACATGTTAATAAAGAATATCTATAAATATTACAATAGAGGCAAACCCCTTTATTTTTCCACTTACCTATTCTGAAATGTTTTTTCTCAAAAGTATCCTTGATGAACAATAATGCATGTGACCAAGACTGGAATTTTTAATTTAATGTTGCAATTTCTAGTATGTTTTATATCATGTACTACTGATATTTTGACAATATGAGTAGCTTTCATCTTTCAGTTCACTCCATCAATTTTTATTAACCAATCTCCATATAGAATAGTAAAGCTCTTTGGATCTACTATTAAATATAAATTGTAAATCAAAGCTAGCCTGACATTGAGGTCGACTCCCTATGTAAATAGAGAATATGCTAAAAAATAAACCTTCAGTGTGTATGAATGTGTTTTTGGTATGCATATGTGTGTGTGTGTGCGTGTGTGTGTGTGTGTGTGTGTGTGTAACTACACACAGTATTTTATTAGTATAGAGTAAAATTTGAGGTGAAAAATAGGAAAAGATTAGACAAATATGATTGGGACACAAGAGACATCCAGCTTGAATTGTATACAGGAAGCCAAGGGAAGCATTTAACAGGATGATGTCATGATATGGGTTGTATTTTTGATAAAGTATTTTGACTATGTTATGGAACGGATTGGGATATCAGTTGGGGATATTGCAATAGTCAAGCTGAAAAATGATAAGAATGTGGAATATACTAGATTTATTTAAGGACTTTTTACAAGTTCCTATTACAGAGGGGTCTATACCTTGAAAAGCATGCCTTTTTAAAGAAATTTGGGGGAAAAAAATAGTAATTTAGTGTTTGGTTCTTCTCCAAAGGATAAAAGTATAAATTGGCCTTGGATATTTCAGATTCTGGTTGCTTTGCTCTTAAATTTGACACTCTGAATTTATTTATTTTTTTTTTATTTTTTTTTGGTAAACAAGAAAGGCTATGGATCAGAAGAAACTTATACGTGATTTTTAAAAAGTGTGGTAGTTTGCCAGTTATTTCCCAGGAGATGCATATATCCTAAATTAAACCAGCACTTGCCTGGCATAAATAGTCCCTTGTCCTCTGAGAAGTAGACAGTTGCATATTTACAGGCTACATTTTCACAGACAGCACTTTATCTCTCGACAGTACTTAATATCCATTATACCATTGAGGGCATGAACATTTGCTTTTAAACACAAGAATGTGACATTCAATCTAGGGTTTACAATGATTTCTCATTTTTGAGATATTTCTCATTTTTGTATTATTTTAGTGCCTTACGTATTTAGGAGAGGATCCAGACATAAAACTCGGAAGAATAATCACACATTTTAAACAGGTACATTATACTTCCTCAAAAGGAAAAGTTAAAGTAATACTAAAATCATTCCTTCTGAAAAAAAAAAAACAAATATCACATCCATCGATATAAATGGACTTCTTCAGTAAAATGTCTAATGCTCTGAAATACTCTGCTAGTATAATATTTTTATTAGATATAACAAGACAAGCAAAATAAAGGTGGAGGTTGGGAGAAAGAAAAAAAAGGAAACACAAGGAAGTTTCAGACAAATATATGCAATAATATAAATTGATATAAACTTGAAATTATATTTTATACCTTAAATAGAATAAGAAGATAAGTTCTCATTTTCTATAATTAAATAAAAATTAATCTTTAAGAATTAAAAATTTACAGAGTTGATCTAAATATTGGTTTTACTCCATTATCTTTGCCTTAACACAGACCAATTATTGATAGTTGAATAAGAAATTTGAGGCTCGAGATGTCTGTGTGAGAGTGTAGAAATAAGAATCTCTTAGAGTAACAAATGTATAATGATGTTTTTGATTATCTCTTATAGCTCTTAGTTAAAATGTTATAATTTTCTATATAATGCTGTAGCTCACACTAAATATTCTTTAAAACTTTCATCCATTTTCTATTAATATCAATTATGCCCAGTGTGTGTTTTGACATATAATCTGTGTGAGATTTTCTTACTGTGGAATGTTTCCAGATAAAACTTATGCAAAATTTATTAATGAAGTTTACTTGATTTTAATATGCTTTCTTGTCAAAGCATTGTTTTGTTTGGGTCCTGTTTGAATATGTAATCTAGATAATTCCCTTATTCATTGCAACCTCTGGTAGAGGGTTTAGTAGTATTCTTCAAGGTTAATCTTTGATCACGGGCTCGACTAAAATGTAAAACACTGATCTAATTTTAGAAACTGAATTGTAAATTATAATGAAAGAATCAGAATTCAAATATACCTCAGTAAGCTAAAATGATGGTTAAAAATGAAAAGGTGTAATTTAAATAAGTATAAAGTCCTATGTTTATGTTTTAAAATAAAATTCTAGAATTGGAATAAATCTGACATAAAACTGTGAAAAAGCCTTAGAAATTTCAGTTAACTTTAAGCTGAGAGCATCATCTGAATTCCTATAGGGATCTTGAGGACATGTTTTCTGTCTATTTCATCAGTATATCAACCACAGCCCTTTTAAACAGCCTTGCACATAGCAGGAACATGTAAATATAAGCATTAAAAAGAGAGGAAACGTGTTCCTTTTTAAATTTTTTTTTTATTTTTCAAATATAGTTGGCATACAATATTATGTTAGTTTCAGGTGTACATGTGGTGATTAGTCATTTATATAACTTACAAAGTGATCACCCTAATAAATCTAGTACCCATCTGAAATCATCTGAAACCATACATAGTTATTATGATATTATTGACTATATTCCTTATACTATAATTTATAAGTATTTTGTAACTATAAATTTTATTTCTTAATTCCTCCTTCTTTTTTATCTGGCCCCAACTTCCCTCCAATCTGGCAACCATAAAATGTTCTCTGTACCTATGAGTTTTGTTTGTTCATTTATTTAGTTCTTTAGATTCCACAGGAAAGTGAAATCATATAGCATTTGTCTTTTTCTGTTTGACTTACTCCACTGAGCACAATACTCTCTAGGTCCATCCA